>NW_017806059.1:3869329-3886705 GCF_001891065.2 Hippocampus comes | reverse complement strand
ACGGCGGCCTTAAAAGTACGTTCGAGACAACTGGATTAAAGTTATGGCTGAATACTCTGAGATCGCCACAATAGCACTGTTGCTATTTCCGACATCCTACCTGTGTGAGCCGGGGGTTTCTGCAGCAACGGCGACGAAAACAAAATTACGAAGTAGACTGGACATAAACCACACACTTGAGGTGTCATTGTCTCCTATTACCCCGAGATGGGACCGTCTGGTTGCAGAAAATCAAGCTCGGTGCTGTGGTGAGTCGTCATTTTCATGCACCTTGAATTTGCGTTGTATCGTATTTTGAAGGCATTAAACATTGCCATAGCGATCGGAGTGTTGCGGCCAGATTAGACGCTCCTTGTGTTTATTATATTTCGAAAACGCCACAGTTTTCATGCAGCTCATACTATATTATTTCGTTGTATTATTTCCGCCACACCTTAAATGCCGGTCCCTGAAAATATTGTCTGACATAAACCGGTCCGTGGGGCAAAAAAGGTTGGGGGCCCCTGCTCCAGGCGACAGTCTTTCACTAGGCCCCTGTATTCCCCCTCTCTGTCATCCTTAAGACAGGCTATGATGGCTGTGTCATCCGCAAACCTCTGGATGTGACACAGCTCTGAGCTGGAGCAGAAGTCTGAGGTGTAGGGTGAAGAAAAGTGGGGCCAGCACTGTCCCCTGAGATACCCCTGTGCTGCAGGTCACAGTGTACAACATAATGTTCTTCAGTCTGACATACTGCGGTCTGTCAGTAAAAGAGTCCGAAATCCAGGGCACCAGATAGGGGTCCACTTGCTTTTCCTGAAGACTAAGGGGCTGGGTGGTGTTTAATGCACTTGAGAAATCCAGAAAAAGGATCCTCACAGTGCCACCTACTTTAACCAGGTGCAAGTACAGGCGCTCCCCGCTTTACGAACTTTCGTGTTGCGAACAATGGTACATACGAACATTTTTGCGGGTACAGGTATGTCGAAAAATGTTCTCGGACAGAGATGCTGTCAGTCAGATTTTGTATTGCGCGCCTTTTTCCGAGTACTGTAGTACTTCTTTCCGCCGCTAATACCGACGTGAGGCGCTGTGAGAGGAGGAGGAGGAGGAGGAAACGCTTGTCCCCATGAAGAAGTTCGAGACGGAACTCTCTCCCCCTCCATCATCTCCTTAAGCCTTCGAGTACATCTTCCAAAAGTATGTTAAACTTCATTTTATTACACTTATATAAGCCTTAAACATACTTATATAAGCCTTAAACATACATTCCATACAAAATATAGCACTGAAGCAACTTACGTACGAATTCAGCCAGCGAACGATCCTTCGGAACGTATCTCGTTTGTTACCTGGGGAGCGTCTGTTGGTGTGATATAAAAGATGTAGGATGGCATTCTCCACACCGACGGTTGAAGAGGAGTCCTCCTCAGCCGTGATGTGAATGCCACTGGTCTGTAATCGCTCGGCATTCTAGGCCAGTTCTTTTTTTGGGACTGGGACAATACAGTAAGTTTTCCCGTAAGGTGGGCACTTTCCCTAGCTGCATGCTCAGGTTGAAGACATGCTGGAGTGGTGCACCCAGTTCAATAGTACAGATCTTGAGTAGTCGTGGGGTGGGGAGGCACCTTACCTGGGCCTTCTACCTTCCTGGGATGAAGCTTCCTCAGTTCCCTTCTGACGTGGTTGGTGGTTATGCAAGGAGGAGACTGTGTGGAAGAGGGGTAGGTTGGTGGGTCAAGGAGGAGACAATCGAGGAGATTAACTCATGTGGACATTTCTACTCATGCCCACTTCAAATCAAAATATTAAAATGATGCCCCCCAATATTTTGGATTTTATGCACAATTAGCCTTTCCCTCCCCATAGTAGTCACTTACTATTGAGTAAAAGCTTCAGGGAAGGCTTCATTAATGTTAAATGGGTGGCTTGATCACTTGTACTTCATTCAGCTTGGAAAAACACAGAAAAATACACCTCAGTACAGTGATCCCTCGCTACTTCGCGGTTCGTTTATCATGGGTTCAGTGCATCGCGGATTATTTCAAACATTAAATTTTTTTTTTTTTTACCTGTTTATGTTAATTGGTAGCTACTTCGCGGATTTTCGTTTATCGCGGGTGGTTTTGGTCCCCATTAACCGCGATAAACGAGGGATTACTGTATTGATATATTTCACCTTTAGGCCACATTTTCAACACATGGGTACGTTTATGTTGGGGTCCAATGAGATGTAAAGTTCATTTATCCATCCATCCATTTTCAGATCCGCTTTATCCTCACAACGGTCATGGGGGGTGCTGCAGCCTATCCCAACTGTCTTCGAGCAGTAGGCGGGGGACAGCCAATTGAAGGACACACGGACACGAACAACCATCCAAGCTAACACTAACACCTAGGGACAATTTAAAGTGTTCAAGCAGCCTGCAATGCATGTTTTTGGAATGTAGGAGGAAACTGGAGTACCCGGAGAAAACCCACGCAGGCACGGGGAGAACATGCAAACTCCACACAGGAAGGCCGGAGCCGGGATCTAACCCACGACGTGTGCACTGTGAGGTCGACGCGTTAACCACTCGTTCACCGAGCCGCCCCACATGTAATTTACTGCTGGACAAATAGACTCACATTGGAGGACACAAAGCAAAACAATGCATTTTCACAAAACGTGTACTAATGCCAGTTTTGCCGAGCCCAATGCGTACACAAGGACAGGGAGGCACGCACGCACGCATGTGCAGTGAGCATTTCCGAGACAATGAGTGATTTGCAGTTTAAGAGAGCACACGTCAATGAAGGTGACATTAAAACCAATTCTGTGATGAGTATTTTTAAACACCCAGAGAGTGTGTGCTTTCTTTCAAACCTTCGCTCTCCCTGCCACAGCCGGCAGCTTCTGGGTCGTATGTCCATCATGCGATCAGAGTCGGCCCTCTTAAATTAAGCTGCTGAGAAACCGGACGAATGGAGCACTCTTGTTCGTCATGGGAAGAAGGTATTTCCAGCGATGTCCATGTGTATGCAGCTCACGAAAGAGCACCATGTGTCTTCTGCACTTCCTGATACATTTGTTCTCCAAAGTGTATTTCGTGCGATCAAAAGTCCATCTGGCGCTGCTTTTTTCACATCAAAAGTGGAATCTCATTCATTCATTTTCTGATCCGCTTTATCCTCACAAGGGTCGCGGGGGATGCTAGAGCCTATCCCAGCTGTCTTTGGGCAGTAGGCGGGGGACACCCTGAACCAGTTGCCAGCCAATCGCAGCACACACAGATACGAACAACCATCCACGCTCACACTCACACCTCGGGGCAATTTAGAGTGCTCAATCAGCCTGCCCTGCATGTTTTTTTGGAATATGGGAGGAAACCGGAGTACCCGGAGAAAACCCACACAGGCCCGGGGAGAGCATGCAAACTCCACACAGGGAGGCCGGAGCTGGAATTGAACCTCTGCACTGTGAGGTCGACGCGCTAACCACTGGAACACCGGGCCGCCAGGAAGCTCATTCAGTAGACTTATTTTATCATATTTGCTGGATATAGTATTCTTTTAGGATGAATGCTGTCGATGCATTCTATTTGGCATAGCTGTGCGTGCGTGCGTGCGTGCGTGCGTGCGTGCGTGCGTGCGTGCGTGCGTGTGTGTGTGTATATATATCATCGTACCGTCTCGTCCAATGTTTATGCACATGTGACCGTTATGTAGTGACGAAAGTAACATCGTTTTGGAAGTTATTCAATGTATATGAAAAGTAACGACGTTATCAAATGCAAGACAGAGAAAATATTCACTAAATATTACTGCTGCAAATGGCGTACATATGTGACGTGTCCCTTGAACATAATGTCAGACAACTATAAACATGCAACACCAAATTTCATGTGCATAATCTCTATTCATGGCCACCTCGACCTCTGAGAATATTAAAATGATCGCCCTAACATTGTGGATTTTAGGGACATTAACAACTTCCTCTTAATAGGTGCTTAGTACAGCATTATGTCACTTATGGAGGAAAATGCTTAATGCCCATAAAATCCCAACTATTGAGGCAATTGTTCCAATAATTTGAGAGGTTGGAGAGGGTATAACTGCAGATGTCTCCACTATTTTTTTGGTGATGATTGAGAGTAGTTTTCTGAGGTTAAGCTTTTCTTTATAGTGAGTGTCGATGGAGAGCATAAGACTCATCCATACAATCAAAAATGTCGGGGCTATCGTTCTGATATTTTCAAAGGTTGAAGTGGGCATATTTAGAGATATTCACATCCATTGAGTGAAAATTGATCGTAGTTTTCTGACATTAAGCGACATTACATGTTTTTTTTTTTTTAACTTGCTGGTACGTTAAGCATTTTAGACTGTCTCTTCCAAAAGAAGCCATGAATAGATTTTGGCAGACTATGTCCTGTGTACTGGATATTGTCATGAGCCTTTTCATGAATAGTGATGAGTTCCTTTTGTGTTATGGTTGCTCAATGTGTTTAATCCAGAATTGCAATTTAAATGAAAGAGACAGAAGGTCAGAGATTGAGCGACCCAGTTCACATGGAAACCATTCAGATCAAGGGGCATTTAAAATGACAGTGAAAGAGCTCCAATGGGTGCAACAGTCTTTTATGAAGTGGTGTGCAATCGTTCAATCCTCACGAGAGATTTAATGAATCTTATTTGTTGCATGTAAATGCTCAACAAATATTTGCACCGTTCGTTGCAGTTCTCAGTGCAAATAAAAACGAAACACTTATGCCCGAATCCTCTTTTTACTTCTTGCTTATACATGCAACATCATGCTCCCTCATTCAGAGTCGAAGCCACCTCTATGTGAAGCAAAAATAACAGCACCATTGGTTTCCTACATTTTGAGTGCGGTGATGCTGAAGAAATTAAATTTTTGCCAACTGAACTGTTCTCAAATATGTTTCACACTGTTAGCACAGGTACAAACTGATGGAGAGGCACACAGCGGCTGTCACTGACCTTTTAACAGTGTGGATGCCTTATTTTTCACTCGACAAGACAGCCTAGTAGGCCTACATCCAAACTAAACACACACTAAACACTTCTTTTACAAGATTTGTTTTCGGCAGGATTTCTGTTCTTTCCCAAGCTCATTTTGAATGTAACAAATGTTGATGTCTGGGCCCTGAAGCTTGACATTTGGTGTCCATTTATTTCCTTTGAGGGAAGCAGCAAGCTCACTGACATTCAATCACATTATTTTGGCACAATGATTTGCTGCCTCCACCTGTGACCTGAACCACACACAACACAGTGCATGACAAGCGTGGCATAAATCAGACCACCGGAACACACATACAGTACAAACTCCATCACGTCTCAAAAACTCTGCATAAAAACGTATAAGGCAAAAAGTCATGTGCATCAGTCAGTCTGCTTCTATTTGTGATGTTTTGATTACCTTTTCACAACAGTTATTTTGAAATAGTAAAAATAAATAAATAAAAAATTAAGACAGAATCACATCGTAAGATTACAAAAAAACAACACCAAAAAAAGCATCCGAGATTTTGACAAACGTGTTCATGTCCTAAGGAAGAAAGTGTACTATTTGTTTCCTATCTTGATCAGTTTGACTTCTTCCTCCTCTTTTTTTTATGTCTTTGTTTTTTTAAAAAAAAAAATTTATGTTGATCAATGATCGTTCGATCAAAAACCCAAAAGAGGCAGAAACATGATTTTATTTATTTATTTTCCATATGGTATCAATGCCATTCTCCGGTATCATAATTGCACCACCATTCTGCCAGTCATCTGCGAACCACAAAGTAAGCCCACTGACTGAAAAAAACAAACAAAAAACAGCAGCACAAAGGAACCTAAACATGATTCTCCCATGTTGATGCCACCGAGGTATTTTGTAGTGTTGATGGTCATGAGAATTACGGTACCTAAAAAATAAATCTACGCTGCCCAACACTTTTGCACTGGGCTGTAAATCAAAGAGAGCTGTTGGCGACGTGTGCTGCTGCTGGTGGTCTATTATTGCTACAGTTGAAGACCAGTCTTACAGCAGTCAGAACAGACTCTTGGAGGGTCCCGGTGACCTGCAGGTACACAATTTAGAGAAACAGGTTGACACGCTGAAATGCAGCAACGACAGAACCCATTGACCAAAAAGGAGGACATTTTCTTCAAGTGTCAGCATTTTCCACAGAGCATTCCTCAGGCTCAGCTTGAATACATTCTTAAACAATTTTCATGGCTGAAATTGGTCATTCCTTGCACATTTTTCCACTGCCAGAGAAATGATCGGAATTGCCGTTTGTCGGACTTTTACTCAGCAGTTGGCCTTGCAATTGATTGAAAACTCAGTCAAGAGAATGTTGGCTTCTAAAGCCCAGTTTACTGTTGACACAGAACTCATGTCCGGTACTGAAGCTCTGCACCCAAAATTGGATGAAATGCTCACCCACCGTTGGATAAACAAGCAATGTTCAGCAGACACTGGAGGTCTTCAGAAATAGGGCCATTATTCATAGAGAATATATCCTTTGTATAAGGTGGCTTCCTAGTATAATTGATATAATTCATCTACTCCTTGGGGAAAAAAAAAATGAAACAAAAAAAAAAACCCAACAACAACCATTGACAGCATGGGTTTCTTGTGTTTTCATTGTGTTTTGGTCTTGCTGGTGTCACTATCCGAGGGCAAAACAGCAGGAGCAGCAGCCCAACTCGGGAACAACCTTCAAGCGGTGTTGGGCGTGCCTTCGGGCTCCGAACGGTTCCCAGTCATCAGCAGACAACTAGGTCTGCAGGTACCCGGGTTGCTGCGGCTTTCAACAACAACAACAACAGCAGCAGCAGCAAAGGCAAACCAAGACAGCCAAGATTCGAACAGCTGTACCTGTTAACTCACCTTAATGTTAACGTGTGAATTGTTACTTCTTATGCACTGATCACTTGTTACTTGTTTTGCATCGTCACTGTTAATTGTTTGGTCTGACACTGATTTGAATTTTCATGTTCTTGATGTACGAGAGATTTTATCAAGATTTTTGCATGAAATTTGAACTATTCTCTTGAGATTTATTGCAAAGGATATGCTTTGAGTGACCAAATCTAGCCTATATGCAGTTTTATTGGTAATTATTACTAACTGATTGATTCGGTCATTCATTCATTTTCCAATCCGCTATATCCTATTCCCAGCTGTCTTCGTGCGGTAGGTAGGGGACACCCTGAACCGGCTGCCAGCCAATCGCAGGGCACACAGAAACGAACAACCATTCGCTCTCACATTCACACTTAGGGACAATTTTAGAGTACCGTATTCTATTAAGCTGCCATGCTTTTTTGAGTACCGGTAAGTGCGTAAAGTGAGAGCTAGAGTGAAAGTCTCTTCGCGTCTCTCAGAAGGCAATGCTGATGAATGTTAAACACTGTATTAGAATTTAGAGTGAAAGATTTAAGTAAATACGTGTACTGCTGGACTCTTTGTCTCAAATATGTCAAGTATTATCACTGTTAACATATTTTAAACATACTGGTACCCACATACACTTACACAAAAATTCCTATCGGGGAGCCAACCCTCCTTCGCGATTTTTCACTTCTCGCGGCCGGGTCCCGGTCCTCATTAACCGCGATAAGTGAGGGATCACTGTACAGTAATCCCTCGTTTATCGCGGGAGTTACGTTCCAAAATGAACCAGTGATAGGTGAAATCTGTGAAGTAGTGAGCTTTATTTACATTTACATTTACAGTTATTATACAAGACTGAACTATGTATACAATGAAACCAAAGACCAAAACCTGTTTTCAGCACAAAAAAAAAAACCCAAACATTTTCAACAAATAACGATAATAGTTTTTGGAAATACTGTACTGTAAAATAATATTGCTTGAGCGCGTCCTCAGGTGCCTTTGCCGGTGCAGAACGTTTCGTCGAAATTGTGGGGTATATATGTACAAGGACGAGGTGCGGGGACTGTTCACGTTGGTCAGTGCCTTAGCCAATCAGGATGCAGAACGCAATTCACTGTTTAAAAGCATTAAAAAAACTGCACTAAAAAAATTGTGAAACAGCGAAGTCGCGGAAGGTGAACCGCGTTAGAGCGAGGGATCGCTGTATTAGAATTAATTTTGCATGTTGGTTCATGTGGCCAAGCCTTTGGATAAATGATTGAACAAAAAATATAAACTGTAGTTTACACAACCCAGAAATATAGTAATTTGAGTTAATGCGATCAAGTATTTTGGAAAAAATATTGAACTCACCTGTGGGGTAAAAATCGAGCAACCCAATCTGCTGGTGTCAAATTAACTACTGTTGGGATGGTGCTAAAATCAAGCAATATGGCTTATTTCTGACGCAACTGCATATTTAGTGTGCATATTGTTTGTATTTAGTGCTTCAATTGATTTCAGTCTGTGTTGGTTCTTTGTTGTCTAATGTCATTGTCACTTCAAGTCATGCTGCATTTTCCCTTTCATGTCTCCTGTGTTTCTTTGTATCTTCATCGAGTATGAAGTCATAGTCGGACTAGTAAGTGTTTTTTGGATCTTGCTCTCGTACTTTTTGTTTTCGCAATGTGTCTTGGGTTATGATGAAGCCTCTCAGTTTGATTGTATCTTTCTTTAAATTGGTTGAAAAAAGAAAATGGCAGACTTGTGAGGTTTTTTTTTTTTTTTTAACCATCATGTCTTACAGCAGCGGTCACCAAACCCCGGGCTGCGGTCATTTGGTACCAGGCCACACAGAAAGAATAAATAACTTACATTACAACAACTTATTTTTTATTTCGGAAACTGAAAGATGTTTTCCTTTGGAAAATTAATCCGTCTACGGTATGTCACTCTTGACGCAGGTCAAGGCATGCTTCTCGGTCACATGATATGTTACCGCTAAAATGAAACCCAGGAGCTAGCAAAATGAGTAAAAAAGAAACGTCTTCGGAAAGTTTCTTTGGGTGAGGGGAAAATCTCGACCAGGAGACTTTCAAGAAACAGAAGGCTACATTTACTAGACAGTATCAGGAGTCCTACTGAAAATACGGATTGATGTTAACAGGAGATTCCCACGCACCAAGCCCACTCTGATTAACTCTGATGGTGAGTCGTATTTTCATATCATATTATTTTGTTGTATTTGTCTGTCACACACCTTAAAGCTGGTCCGTGGGGCAAAAAAAGGTTGGGGATCGCTGGCTTACAGTGCATCATGAATGAATGTTTGTGTGCCTGGCTAGGTTGAATCTACACCTCCATTACCTCCACTGTGTTTCACAGATAGAAACTTGTATGTCTGGGATGATGGACATATCCTTTCTTTCTTCAAACCTTAGTCTTTTGATCACATTGTAACAGCTCTCTTTGTCTCATCATTCCATAAAATGTCGTCCCAGAAGTTTTTGAGACTTATCCACTTGTTGGCAAATTCCAGCCAACCTAAATGTTGTCGATCTACAGGAAAAATAATGGAATTGACCTCAGTCTTCCAATATTTGAGGTAGTCACATTGGCACATCATGCTTTGCATGAACAAGACAAGCCATTGGTGTAATGTTCATCAGTTTGTATTAATATTACTTTGGTCTTGGAACATGTGGGATATGGAAAATGAGGTGTGGTAAATTAATAAATCATGATTGTGGTCATCTGGCTGCTTGTGAGTGATTCTTCTTGAGGCTACCTGCTGGGCAACATTCAACAAAAAGCTCATCGAGTTCCCAAGCAGCTTAAATGTTTAATGCTTTAATGTTTATCGAGTTGTGTGAACAATGCTGATTAACTTTCCACCAGGCTTCTGTTTGGATGGCTGAAGGCTTTTCTTTTTGTGCGGGCAAATTGGGCAGTTGGTGCTGTGGCTTTTCTCAGGCGCGCGGCCACCTCTGACCACACAGACTTGCACTGTCATCACCTCTGTGTCCCAGTGCCGCTTCTATCCAACCGGCGCATCACCTTTTGTCACTGGCCCTATATTGTAAAGCATCTGCTGCTGATGCAAGGTAAACTGCACATCCATCTTAGCTAAGTGCAGAGGCTATGAGCCAAGAATGCTGCTCGTCTGTGGCCAGATTCTCAGCTCGCGCATTAGGGGGGCTGAGAGTTGCTTAAATGGATATTATATTAAACTGAAAAGAGAAAGTCGCTTTTATTTTAATGGCATACTTGCAGCACCATGACGAGAAAAAAATGTGATTCTGTCATTAAGAGCTTTTCTGCATGAAATAGGAGTCTGACAGAAAAACGCCCCCCCAGCCTATCTATCTATCCATCCAATTTCTGATCTGCTTTATCCTATATATATATATATATACAGAGAGAGAGAGAGAGAGAGAGAGAGAGAGAGAGAGAGAGAGAGAGAATTTCTCAGTTTGATTCGTCTGGTGATTTATAACCTTTAAAATCGAATGTTCCAACTGATAAAGGCAAATATTGTAGTACCGGCAGCACTGGCCCAACACAAATCACACATTTATTTTTTTTTTGTCGACTATCACAGCAAATCAAGTGTTTGTGCTCTGTTTCTTGCGAAATGGGCTTGTTCTTTTAATTTTGGCCACCAATCTGGAACAAATCTGCATCTTTTCTTTACTGTTTACCAATATTACTTTCTTTCTTTCATCTTCCTGAAAATAAATTGATCAATAGTTGTTTCCGTAAATATTTGGTTGTCGCCATTTTCAATGACTTCTGGTTTGAAATTTAATTTGTTGTTAAAATCAAAACATGCATGGGTAATAATAATGAAAAGAGGGGCTAATTTTGATACGTACTGTAAAATGACAACTTGATTATATATTATGATCTTCATTTATAACGGCCACTTCAGGGAAACTGTAATCATGATGTGGGCAGTGATAAAAATAACTCTGATATTCCGGGTTACTGTGTGCCGCCACATATGGTTACGAGTGAGGGAGGTCAAATTTGATGAAACGCGCAACAAAAGCAGCACTCACCTCTCAGTGCCTCAGGACAATATGCAGTTACAGTAATTACATTTTCTTTCGTTCCAGTTCAACAAAACGTTTTCATTACCATTGCCTTCCTTTTGTCAAATGGTTGAATGAAAGCACGTGGTTTGACTGCCTTTGTAGTGAGAAGAGTGCCATCAATTTTGATATAAGTTACCAAATATAGTGCCCCTTACCCAAAAAATCAGAACAGATACGGTAAAAAAACAAAACTAAACAAACAACAACAAAAAAAACACGACACACAACATGAAGTCTCCAAGCTTGGCAGGCCAACTTCGTCAAGCCTTGGAGTTTACTTCCCTTTATATTACAGTCATACATGAAAGTGTGAGTACTGACACTAGTTAATGGACCACAGTTGCCTTATTTTTACACTTGCATAGCGCAGGGATGGGTGGCACATCAGCCTTGCATGTCTGCGGTTGGGGGTTTGAATCTGGCCTCTGTGTGTCGAATTTGCATGTTTTCACCGTGCTTGTGTGGATTTTGTCCAGGTGCTCCGTTTTCCTCCCATATTCAAAAACATGCATGGAATGTTCACTGACAACTAAACTGTCCTTACGTGTGATGAGTTATTTGTCTGAACTATGTGCCCAGGGCGGTCCAGTGGTTAGCGTGTCGACCTCACAGTGCAGAGGTCGCGGGTTCAATTCCAGCTCCGGCCTCCCTGTGTGGAGCTTACATGTTCTCCCCGTGCATGCGTGCGTTTTCCCTGGGTATTCCGGTTTCCTCCCACATTCCAAAAACATGCATGGCAGGCTGATTGAACACTCAAAAATTGTCCCGAGGTGGGTCGTTGTTCATCTCTGTGTGACCCGCATTTGGCTGGCAACCGGTTCAGGTTGTCCCCTGCCTACTGCCCGAAGACAGCTGGGATAGGCTCCTGGAACCCTCACAACCCTTGTGAGGATAAAGCGGATCAGAAAATAGATGGATGTGTCCAGTCGCTGATGGTTTAGTGGTACACTCACCTGACTTGTGCGTGCAGCATGGGATCGTTTCCTACTTAGGGACGGTGTGGATGCAGTCATTTGTCTCCATATGTGCCCTGTGATGAACTGGCGACCAGTTCAGGGTGTAGTTCGCCTTCCGCCCGCACTCAGCAACTCCCCGCCACCCAGTTCAGAAAAAGCAGTTTCAGGTGATGGACGGACGTGCTCTGCGATTGGCTTGCGAACAGTCCAGTGTGTAACCTGCCTTTCACCAAAAGGCAGTTGGTCATGGCTTCAACTCACCTATCACACTAAATGGGTTGTCAAAAACAGATGGATAGATAGCAGTTAAAAATCTTAAAATGTTACAGTTGCTATGGCTCTTATGATTTGGATAGTTTAATCTTGCAGTCGCTTCACTCAATGTATTTTCTGTGAGAAAAACATTTTCTCAAACAGAATCAATCCATTGTTGGCAGTCCTCTTTAAAATGAAAGGTTCCACTGGATTATTGTATTTTTGCGTGTTTCACAGACAGCTAATTCAATGTCAAGGATAGGGGAGAAGATATGAAAATGCATCCCAAATGAGAACTTAGGTGCCAGGAGGTTAACATTTGATGGCATTTATGTGACGTGGTTGCCATCTGCAGAAAACATGCCGTACACATTGACAGCATCTGAAAGGAGAGCAGTAGTCCTTGTCGTTGTCCATGTGACCTTGTAGAGTCCTTGAATTAAATCGCATGATTTTTGCTTTGCCTTGATGACTGTCAGCATTGCCTTTAGATTCCTTGAGGCATGAGAAGTCTACAAAATGACAGGCATAGTTCAGAATATGATGATATGGTTTTGAGATCAATCCTAAATGCAGAATCTAATTGCAATCATTAGGTTGACTTCCTGAATGCATGACTCAGCATTTAATGCGAAAACTGCCATGTGGTTTTGACTAATTTATGCTGCACTTTCTTGCACATTTCAGGCGGCAATGGCGGGTCAGGTGGCTAATTCATAGTCACATCATGCCTTTAGTTAAACACAGATGAGCATCATAATTCATCATACTGTAAATGTTTTACATTTGTTGGGTTGATTCGTTTTTTGTTGTTTTTTTTCATGGAAGATGCAGATTTTTTTTTTTTTGTTTCAAGTAGTTTTCGATTCTTTTGTGTTGTAGCATTTAAATATCAAGTGAATATCAAATGACTATGTCTCAGCTCAACTGCCTGCGCTTAGTTTCTGAATAATAGAAGAGCAGCTCAATAGCGTCACACTATATACTGTACAGTCGAATTGCTATTAAATCGTAGTCGGTGCCAATGTTCATGCATGGTTAGGATTGCTCCATCATGACGCTATGACATTGTGCCAGCTCAATAAACAGATATCATCCCATTTGAGCTTTTACTCGACATCATAAAACTAGAGTGCCAAGTGATTACTCAGAATTATGATGGCAGTCGTGATAAACATCAGCATTGCCCACAAAAAAAGGAGCAAACTTGTGAGACAGGCTACATTACACAGGAGGGAAATTTTTCCAAAACAAATTATATTAAGTCCCGCTGTTTGTAATTTACTTCACACATATATGAACTATCAAGGGGGCATCCAGAATTACCTTACATTGGCAGACAGATTGAAACGACCTAATTTCCGCACATTATTGTGTGCATAACTGGCACAAATGATGCATTAAAATGCCTCGATCAACACGTAACAGACCTGATGCCATTGGCAGACTTTCACTTCGGCAACGTAGACTGTATGCCGCTGATAAACGGCAGACAAAAAGAAAAACAATTACGACGTGGAAAATAAATTAGCAGCCTTGTTGAGGAGCCTGAATAAAGTCCCCGAGGAGCAAGTGGTAAATGTAAAGCTTCAGCCAAAGGACATTAACACACATTCCATCATTACTTTCAGTATAATGGCCCTCCTCCATCCTCCCCAACACTATCCGCATACACCCGGGAAAAGAACCATAGTGACAGTGCTGGAATGCTTTCCTACACATACAAACATATCACTGTTGCAACGGCACATTGTGTGACAAACAGCGGTGATCTACTTGGTTGGTAATGTATCTATTTTTCCTAATATTCAGAAGAAACTGTTAATATGAGGATTCGATGACTGCTGCCAAACTCAAGACGCAGCCTTTCATTTAGATAGATTTATTAAAGTCACTTTATTGGATACAGTATCGCCATCAACTGTGGCCCAATATTATACTCTGAGTCATTTCACAAATACCTGAATACAGTTTTTACAAAGATGAATGGAAATACATGGTAGTCATCCACCAAAATGGTCATTTTTTATTTAATTTGAGAAATGATTTAGAAATGGCAGGACGGTGGATGACTGGTGAGCAACATCCGCCTCGCACTGCAGAAGTTGTGGTTTCAAATCCGGCCCCGGCTGTCATGTTCCTGTGTCGGCAGCAGGTGGCGGGCTGAGCATTCTTGCTGGTTGCACACCTGCTGCCAATCTGTCATGATTGCACTTTGTATATTAGGACCTACTTTCTGTCAATTGTTTGCCGGAGAATTGTATGCCGTACCACTGCTCTTGCCCGTGTGTCAATTATTCTCATTGTTGTTCTAGTCATAGTTGCTCTTGTTCTACATGTCGGATATTTTTTGTGAATACGGTTTTCGTTTTGATCGTCTTGAGTTTATTTTCATCCTTGCCTTTTGAGCAAGCGCTTTTTGTTATTCGGGTTTATGTGTATTTTCCCGGTCCTTAATTTTGACCAGCAATTTCTGTTTCCCAGTGCACGGAATACGGCCACGGAGAACGACCCGATGCAGCCGGGAAGCGGACGTTTGGGACCAGAGGAGAGATTGCGCTGGTTTAAAGTCCACGCCTGCTTCTACTGTGGCCAGCAGGGACATAGAGTCGTCAACTGCCCGATGAGGCTGCCACGCCAACCTACCCATGTGGGCAACTGTGAGTTAGACAGCAGCACCGATATTCAGGTAGACTAAAGCTAGTTCGGGTTTCCACACACCCATGAGGCTCGTGCTGGAGGGAGAGATTTCTGGACAAGCTCACGGTCTCCCTATTCGAGCTCTGGTGGACTCTGGGACTGACGATTGCTTCAACGACCCCAGTTTAGTTAAAGAGTTAGGTAGCCCGGTCCATGATTTAGAGGATATCAAGCAGGTTTGCGATCTCGATGGGCGTCTCCTGGCGGAGATAAGACAGAGAATGGGTCCATTGTTGTTAAGGTTACCAGGCAACCATGTTGAACAAAGGCGGTTCTATATTATGCCTGCCCGAGCCGCACCATTGGTTCTGGGGTTACCTTGGTTACAGACCCATAAGCCAGTCATCACGTGGGACTGTCCTGATATTGAGAACTGGAGCCCATTCTGTTACGCGCACTGCCTCCGGTCGCCAGTAGGGGGTAGAGAGCGTCCTCCTGAAGATCCTCCCGAATCTGTATGTTTAGACAATGTTCCTAGCGCCTCCCACCCAGCCCCCTCCTCCGCGGGTGATCGACGGCGACCCGGTGTACGCGGTGAGGGAGATCTTGGACTCTCGGCGCAGGGGTAGGGGTCTCCAGTACTTGGTTGACTGGGAGGGCTACGGACCGGAGGAGCGGCAGTGGATCCCCCGCTCCTGGATCTTGGACCCGTCCCTTCTACGTGCCTTCCACTCCTCTCACCCATCGAAACCGGGTGGGCCGCTAGGAGGCGTCCGTTGAGGGGGGGGGTACTGTCATGTTCCGGTTTCGGCAGCAGGTGGCGGGCTGAGCATTCTTGCTGGCTGCACACCTGCTGCCAATCTGTCATTATTGCACCTTGTACCTGTAGATTAGGACCTACTTTCTGGCAATGGTTTGCCGGAGAATTGTATGCCGTGCCACCGCTCTTGCCCGTGTGTCAATTATTCTCATTCTCGTTCTCGTCACTGTTGCTCTTGTTCTACACGTCGGATATTTTTTGTGAATACGGTTTTCGTTTTGATCGTCTTGAGTTTATTTTCATCCTTGCCTTTTGTGCAAGTGCTTTTTGTTATTTGGGTTTTTGTGTATTTTCCTGGTCCTTAATTTTGACCAGCGATTTCTGTTTCCATTTTTTATGGTGCGATTTTTATAATAAACATTTTTGTACGGAGCTCTTGTTGGAGTCTGCTATTTTGGGGATCCAAAAAACACTCTTCGCTTCGAACGAATCGTGACGTCCTCGCTTCGTTCGAAGCGTGACACCGGCCCTCCTGCATGGAGTTTGCATGTCGTCCCCGTGCCTGTGTGGGTTTTCTCTGGGTTCCCAAAACATGCACGTTAGGTTAACTCAGTGCTTCTCAACTATTTTCTGTCATGTCCCCCCCCCGAAGAAGAAAACATCTTGCGCCCCCCCTTCCCCCCATGCGACTATAAATAGTATCATTTGTCTATAAAATTATGAAAGTACACCTCTGCATAACACTGTATCCTTATTAATGTAGAAGAAAATAAAAGAAAAAATATGGACCAACTTACAAGAATAGCTTTAACAGTAAAAAAAAAAAAAAGATTTAAAGTGCATCTGAAATTCAAAAATAAAATTCAATTCTTAATTAAACTACCGGTATGAACATTTTTTGACTGACCATGTCAAACCATACGATACTGAAAAATAAAATTACATAAAATCAATAAATAATACATTCAAACTGATCACCAACATTAACTCAGGAGCACAATATTAAAATAAACTTTAACCTGCAAAACAAAAATATACAAAATTTCTCCTGTTTTTTTTAAATCAAAGATGATGTCTGGATTAATGGCTACAATGACCACGTTTTGCAATGCACAGCTTTTCGAAGCGAGGTTTGAAGAAGGACACAGCAACTCTCAGCTCCTGCTCAATGTGTATCCGGGACCGGTATTTGCTTTTCAGAGCAGCAACAGCAAAGAAGCCAGTCTCTGACAAAAAGTTGCAAATGGAAGAAGAATGTGCACAGGTCTTTGTCGAAAGAGTGGATATTACTTCTCCACATTCAGCCAGAATTCACTCAGCGTCTGGGATGTGAAACTTAGTCTCAACGTGGAGTCAGAGGTGATGTCTCTCTCCACCTGTCTTCTCATCAGGGATGTGTCCAAGGACCGGCAACCCGAGGCCAAGGCCAAGGCCAAGGACTTGCCTCCGAGGCCAAGGCCAAGGCCAAGGACTTGCCTCCGAGGCCAAGGCCAAGGACTTGGAAAATTTTCCGAGGCAAGGCCAAGGCCAAGGACTTGAAAAAGTTTCCGAGGCCAAGGCCAAGGACCAAGGACTTGCCTCCAAGGCCAAGGCCAAGGACCAAGGACTGATTTTGAAATTGAGGCCTAGCCGAGGACATGTATAAAACAATGCTGTCATACCACTTGGCAGGTGTTCATGATTTGCAACACCCCTCCATCATAACCCTTTGCACTCCCTAACGCTTGAATGAAGTGATTTTATTCAAAGATTGCTTCGCGCAGCGACGCGGGAGGAAACGGGCCGCAACCATTAATTTAAAGACATCGCGCATGT
>NW_017806059.1:3868947-3869250 GCF_001891065.2 Hippocampus comes | reverse complement strand
GACTGCAGAAAAAGCGGTAATCTCTCAGTGATCATTTTACAGTTTACCTGCAGCGAGTCCAAGGGACTCACTGATCAGAAAAGTATGAGTCCCATTATGCATTGAGAGAGTCCCAAATTTCGAATTCCGAAATGGTCTACTTATTCAATTGCATATGATAATAACACAAACAACATATACATACAATTATAAACAAATGCTGCAAAAATTTAAATAATTCAGGAGCAGGCCTGAGGATTTCGGAAATTCATGGTAACCGTTTTTCGGTTCCGTCGGATTACCCAATGGGAAACCACGATAACT
>NW_017806059.1:3850697-3868086 GCF_001891065.2 Hippocampus comes | reverse complement strand
GATTTTAAACTATGTATTATCAATATTCATTATTCCAAACATGAGAAAGCATTCACCAAAAACATAACCGGAATCGAGCAAAAGGACTCCAAATCCCAACGGCCAAACCCGGAAGTGAAGTGCCGGCATTATTGACTCCAGCTGTAACGCAAATTACTTGGTTCAAACAAACATTATAGTGCCACCGCACAAACGTGACGACTGTGCAAAAATAACTACATAAAGACACCACTGTTACAGAAAGACTTTACACGCTATTTAAACTGCCGATCGCGAACGGAACAAACCGTGATTGAAACTAACTGTGATGCCGCTCTTTATTCGTTGCGCTAACTGTCGCCTGTCAGTGGCAGACCCGCCCCTTTTAAAGCGCCAGCTTAATCCATCAATATGCGTTTAGCTAGATGGAATATATTTGTTTCCTTCGTGGTTTTTGCGATCCTCGGTCCCACTTCATACCTGTGGACATCGAGGCTCGAATCCCTCATTGTGTCCGAGGACCGGCAACCCGAGGCCAAGGCCAAGGAATTGACTCTCAAGGACAAGGACCAAGGACCGACCTTCGGTACTCGAGGCCAAGGACCGGCTCGAGGAACACATCCCTGCTTCTCATCCATGTTAAATATTTTTCATGGTGTCACTTGAGGGTCTGCGACACTTGGTGTGTGCAAAGCGCGCATGCTCAGTGCAAACAAAACCCCTACACCACTGAGCGAATGCTCCCTGCGCACACTTTGCCAATGAAAGCGCCACTGCCCTCTAATGTAGTGGAGGTGTTATTGCACTTTATTCTCGGACAGTCAAAAAAATAATCCCCGTGACAGGGTCGGTCTGACCGCAAACCGTATGGAGTGTGGATCCCACAAACGCAGACTCAGATAAATTGCAATAACAAAAGAGATTTATTTAAAGAAAAGCGAAGGACCGACAAAGTGGTCAACAAAATACACTGGCGAACAAAAGCCAGAAAAACGAACGAGAACATAAAACGCTTGCCAATTACAAGGACTGAATGAAAACTGAGGTAAACATAAAACTAAAAGAGATTTGCTCAAACAAACGAAACCAAGGACCAATACAAAAATAATACAAATACTGACAAACCCAAATTTACTACGAAGAGGTGAACGACTAGTTACATGAATGGGAGAGCAAGAACAAAGCACTGGGGCAAAAGCAGTGATCAAGAGCAATCGTCCGACAAGGGAGACAAGAAGACAGTGTCCTTAAATAGGCCGCCACTTGATTGCCCTGATTAAGCACAGGTGCACCGCTGAAGGGTGACACCCCACACTCCAGTTGGTGCTGGAAAAAAAAAAAAAACAGAGCGGAACATGACACCCCGAGGTCAAACGCGCCGCCCTTGACGGAGCCTCGCGCCCCACTATTTGAGAAGCACTGGGTTAGCTGAAGACTCAAAATTTACCCCAGTTGTAAGTGTGACCATGAATGGTTGTTGGTCTCTGTGTGCCTTGCGATTGCTGACGAGTTCAGGGTGTTCGTCCCCCGCCTACCGACTGAAGAGAGCTTGGATGGACTCCAGCACACCTGCTACCCTAAGATGTTTTTTGTAAGATTCAGATAATGAATGGATGATTTAGAAATGACAGAATGTCTCTCCTCCACCCTAATCTGTCTCGTATCATCCATCCATGTGAGTCCATGGATAACAATCATATTTTAGCCTTAAATCTGTAAGTTCATTTAAGAGCTCTTACAAAGTGCAGTATGAACCAAAAAGAGACATGAGAAAATGTTTTGATAATTCATTTCTCTTTTCCATCCGAAAAAGTGTAACAGAGAATTCTACATACTCTGTTACCCTGGAACACGGTATCCATGTCGAGACAACAAAGAAATCATCACTCTGCAATATCTTCTCTTCTTATGGTTGGTTACAGTCAGCACAAAGCCCCCGAGCAAATAATTAATGATCGAGTGAGCTCAACAAGAAAAAGTGAACCCGTCATTTGCACCGTGACTTTACTATGTAAAGTTATGTGTCATTTCACTACAAAAGAAAGGCTTGCTAATGAATCACACTCCACATGCGGGTGATAGACTTCAAATTGTGTTTAGTGGGCAGCGTTTAGAGGTGTTCAGTGAGGGTGGGGCAAGTCAGCGCTTGCCACGGGTGCCAAATTTAAGAGCTACAAAAATTAAATATCGTAAAAAATAAATGATAGTATTAGAAGTTGTAGTCGTCACAAAAAAAGGTTTCAGAGTGTATACCTATAGAAACATGAAGAATCCAATAAATTTGAATATGTCATTCAATTTCAGCAGTGCAATTAAAAAAATGTGAAACTTGAGCATTATTCAGATTAGATAAATACAATGTTCAATTTTTTTTTCCTTGAGGATGTTGATGGTAATAGTTTACAGCTAATGAATAAACCCATCCCATCCATTTTCAAATCTGCTTATCCTCACAACGGTCACGGGTGTGCTGGAGCCCATCCCAGCTGTCTTTAGGCAGTAAGCGGGGGACACCCTGAACCAGTTGCCAGCCAATCGCAAACAACAAAAACAACCATTCGCGCTCACAATCACACCTCGGGACAATTTAGAGTGTTCCATGAACCACCCATGCATGTTTTCGGAATGTGGGAGGAAACCAGAGTACCTGGAGAAAACCCACACAGGCACGGGTAGAACATGCAAACTCCACACAGAAAGGCCAGAGCCGGAATCGAACCCTGCACCTTCCCCACCGTGAGGCGAACGTGCTAACCAGTCGCCCACCGTCTTTTGCAGGCCACCATAATAACCACAGTTAAATTGGCTTAAAGATATTTGTGAATATAGCTGATAAAGGTGTGAATGAATGATTAAATGTGGATTGTAAAATTAAAATCTAAATAATAGCCTGGAGGTCATCATTGATATCCTTCCCACAGAAGGCAAGTCACAAAAGGTTATTGCTCAAGTTGGCTATTCTCAGAGTTCTGTACCCAAGCAGGAACAAAAAATATGTTCAAGCAAAACAGATAACCGCAGCATTGAGAGGATTGTGAAGCGAAACCCGTTAACGATTTTGGGGGAACTTCATAATGAGTGACATGAGGCTGCAGTGATAGTGGATAGACAGAAATGAGTTTCGCGTTGCATTCTTGGTGTCAAGCTATTCCATGACCAGAGACCTCGTCATAAGTGTCTTACTTGGGGCTAAGGAGAATTTCTTTGAAAGATCTATTTTCAGATTAAAGTAAATATTACATAACATTGGGGGATTAGGGACCAAGAGTCTGGAGAGGCACACAGTCCAAGCTGTTTGAAGTCAAGTGTCAAGTTTCCACAGTCAGTATTGGTTGGGGTACCATGTTGTATGCAGGTGTTGGTCCACTGTGTTTTCTGTTCAAAGTCAACAAAGTTAAATTAAATTTTTGAGCACATTTTTCTTCTTTCTCACACACACACACACACACACACACGCAAAATAATATAATAAACTGTAAAACCTTTTGTCATATCCTCTGAGAAGGTACTGGATCAGGGGCTCTTCATACTGCAGCTCACCCCTCTGCTCCTCCTGCAGCAAACACCTCTTCAAGACCAGGAGCATCGGGAGGAGGATGCCCATGAAGGCGTCCAGACTTTCTGCAATATGCTTCATGACATCCCTTTCCTCTGTCAGGACCTGAAAAGTTCAAAAGGAAACTAGATGCATGACCAACTAATCTTAACAGTGGCCAAAATTGGCTGTTTTGAATGAAACTCGTTAGTTTTGCAAGTTTTGCCCATTGCTAATTGTTCAAGAAGATTATTTAGTCATCCCTTGATGTCTTGATTCAGAATTGCCACTCCTGCCTTGCCCCTGGGCTAGTGAATAATGATGTTGGTGATGGCCTCCACCTGCTCAGGCAGAGACATCACCTCCAGCAGCACATTAACCATTCACACTGTTGGAGTTGGAGTTCCACCAACAGAGATAACACACATAAAAAAAAAAAATAAAAACAAGGTCAAATCAATTATAGGTATTATTAAATTAAGGTAAGATATTATTAAAGGTATTATCCAAATTCATAGTTTGGATAATACCGTACTACAACAGGAGTTGTCAACTTCCTCTTGATGGATCCCTTGATCTGAGTGGCAGCAATGTCCATTCCGGAGGGTCCAGAGGTACTGGGCCTTGGCAGCTGCCTTCCGCCAGGGAATTTTCCCCCTGCTTTTGCCCATGACTTCACTGATGTCTGTGGTCACCATGAAGTCAGTGGTCATGCCCAGGAAGGCACTATCTGAATATCAGATCATATAAATAATTTAATAGATATGTATTTAATGTTTTACTTATTATAAACATCCATCTATCCATTTTCTGATCCGCTTTTATCCTCACAAGGGTCGCCGGGGGTACTGGAGCCTATCCCAGCTGTCTTCGGGCAGTCGGGTTGAACTGGTTGCCAGCCAATCGCAGGGCACACAGCGACGAACAACCATTCATGCTCACACTCACCACTAGGGACAATTTAGAGTGTTCCGTTAACCTGCCATGCATGTTTTTGGTAATGTGGGAGGAAACTGGAGTACCTGGAGCAAACCGAAGTAGGCACGGGGAGAACATGCATGACATTCTGGGCATGGGCTACTTCCATGCTCGCTCCAGTGCAGAAGCGAGCGATGTGCCGTCCCCCTTGTGACTTGGTGTCAGAGATTTTCTCGGACAAAGTTAAAGAAATGACTCGGCACACAGGAAAATTGTCTTCAATATCGGCGGGAGCAGATCTCTGAGAGCGAACGACGGTTTAGTTGCTCCGATGATCACACACTCGAGCTCCCTTCCCGCCAATTCAGACTTTTATTGTAACATACAAGGAAAACACTGCCCCCGACATTTGCATACCGCACCCCCGGTCCGGCCCCTCGGTAGTGATTGGTTACCTGAGTTTAAGCTTTGCACCACCGGTACATTGGCGCCTTTCTGTCTGGTCTACACTGTATCAACATGTTGCAGACTTTGCGGATGACAAATGTCGCCTGGGCGGGACGGGTGTTCTCAACTCGTCTTTTGTTGTTCAACCGCTGTTCCCGAATTATTCATTCCCCTTTTGTGACCGAGTTTCGCCCTCTCCTCTGTGATCGCCCACCTGCATTGACGTGCTAATTGTGGACTTCAACAGCTCTCCGGCCAGGTGGCCGGCACCTTTGTGCACAGGCATTTGGGGGTGCCGGATACGCACCCAAACGTTTAGATGTGCCCAAATTAAATGAAACTTTTAACATGATACAATTTTGCTCATAGATTCCTCTAACACTTGGTCGCAGCGGGAAATGCCAAAGCCTGCGCCCAGTAATGGCTGTGGGCACAAGTGTAAATAACTGTCCACTGCTTGCCAGGAATACCCTCTTCTCCTCCCCTCAAGCTCCTCTGCGCCAGCGCTCAGACTCATGTCCCACCCTTGTCATCTCCAAACGCTTGCCCCATTTGCTCTTATGGCACAAAGACTGCGGATTTGTGTTTCGTGGCAGCCCGCGGGCCTCTCCTCTACACATGTGCGTGTGCTGACTACCGCCACCTGAACAATACCAACACCCCTCCCCTCCCCCCGACCGCTACCCTTTTCGTCACATCCAGGATTTCTCTCCGCACCTGGCAGGCAAGCAGGCATTCTCCAAGGTGGGTCTTGTCCGTGGATACCACCAGGTCCCGGTGCATCCCTCAGATACTCCCAAAACAGCTATGGTGACTCCATTTGGGCTAATTGAATTTATGAGAATGCCTGTCGGACTGAAAAATGTCGTTCAGACTTTTCATAGGTTGATGGACACGGTGCTCAGACGTATGTCCTTTGTTTTCAATGCATTGGATGACATTATTTTTGCCATGTCCTCTGTGGGTGAGCAACTTGTGCATCTTATGGACCTTTTTATGAGACTCGCTGGACACAGCCTGATCATAGTCTGCCTTTTTGTTTTGCCCTCCATCCATTTCCTGGCTTATCTTATCACAAAAGACGGGGATGCACCTCTTTCAGTGAGGGTGGAGGTGTCAGGTGTTAAACCTGTTGTGAGACCTTTCTATTGGCCAGCCTCGCACATTGGTCCCTGCGAACTGGCGAGGAACCTTCTTGGAGGCATTGCACAACCTCTCCCACCTCAGAAGGATGTGCAGTTCTCGGTGGACTCTTGAGTGCCTTGTCAGCGGGCTAAGATGGATCGCCAAAGCAAGGCCCCTTTCAAACTTTTCACAGTTCCCGAAAGGAGGTTCCACCACTTTCACGGTGACCTTGGGTTTTCCTACACTTTCACCATGGTGGACTGGATGATCCACTGGGCCAAGGCCGTTCCTTATGCATTGACTGCATCCTCTGAGATTCCCTGGGCATTCATCAACACATGGCTTGTGTGTTTTGGCAATTCTTTCAGACCTTTTTTCAGACAGGGTGTCTCAGTTCACCTCTGAACTGATTAAATCTGTCAAAGTCCGACTGGGATTCAAGCTCTACCACAACAACACATTTCACCTGCAGACCAACAGCTTGTGTGAGCGCTTCCACCACTTGATAAAGGCACCCGTGCGTGCGGTCCTGACAAACGGCAACGTGGACATGCCCCCTTAGGTCAAGCTCGGCCTCAGATCCACTTAGGAGGAGCTGCAAGCCTCTTCCACTGTACCTGTTTACAGGTAGGTCCTTCGTGTGCCTGGCAAGTTTCTCCCGGACACCACGAAGCTCTGGACACCGGCCAGGCAACACTCCTCCCTGCTGCAGACCTTCAGCATGTTTTCTCTGGTGTCATGCATGCTTTCAGTTTTCCGCATGTGTGGACTGACCACTAGTATACATTTAAAGGGGTATAGACCGTAAATGGACAAATGGCATTGCATTTGTTAAACGTTTCATGATAAAGGCTATGACATGTCTGTGAGTTGTCAAAACAAGACCTGCATTTAAGCCGTTACATAGACATGGTCAGTAGAGTGAGCAGTGAGTAATGTAGAAGGTTCAGGACAGTATTAGTAAAGTGCAACCAGTACCTTTTACTGTACTTGTAGGGTCAAATTGAGTAACCAAATAAAGGTCAGTTGTGGGCGTTTGGTAAGATTTTACAACTCATGGCAGAATTCAAAGTTATGTTGGCCCGTGAATCTGTTTAGAACTTTAATTCATGTCCAATAATACTTAAAAAAATACCATGGGACCCATGACTTGCAAATGAGTTCATAACCATTAAAACATAAAGTGAAAAAAAAAAAAAGCAAAGAAATAATGAAAGCCTAGCACATGTCAAAATGGCTACAACACTAATTGTATAGTTTCATGTCAGTAGTGAATGTTTTGTGATTTCTTTCCAGCATGGAAGCATATTATAGTGTGTGATACAAACCATGCGTGGTCGGATTTATGTCCAAAATCAGGTGACATAGGAACAGAATTCCACCCTAAACCCAGGACCCTCAGTTGATATATACTATAATTTAACATACAATTACAACATTTGCTATTTGTTAATTGAGTTTAATATGCTTAAATACTGGTGAATTGGGTATGATTGGGGTGAATACCTAATCCTCTCACTTTTAGCTTGTCCTCTCTTGTAGAGTCAGCCAAAGCTGAAAATCCCCTCCTTGTGAAAATGGACGGATGGATGGATGGGATGTTAATGGCTGCAGACTAAATAAGACTCTTCCCATCTATCACCAGTATGTTACATATTCCACCAGGGGTGATGAAACAATCAGCCTCTGCTATGGCAATGTGAAAGACCTAAATGAAGCTTATTAGAAACCTCCTCGCAGCACTGCAGACCACAATGTTGTCCAGCTTGTTCCAACATACCAATCCAAACTACAGAGAGCGGGCGTAGTTAAGAAGACTGTCCGACAGTGGAATAATGATGTCCAGGAGCCGCCCCGGGGCTGTTTTGAATGTGTAATGTGGGAGGTGTTCACAGAAGGCCACACGTTTTCACATCATACATTGTACATTGTGTCGATATGTTGGTCCCCACAAAAACCATTAAAGGATTTTCAAATAATAACAAAATCACTGAAAACAACTCTGAACAAAAAGAAAATAGCATTCAATTCAGGAAATCAGCTTGAAGCTAAATTCTTTCAAAATAGATTAAATAAAGAAATTAAATGGCTCAAGGGGTAAAATGAGAGCCATTTTACCATTAAAACATGAAGTGAAAAAAAAAAAGCAAAAAAATAATGAAAGCCTAGCACACGTCAAAATTGGCTACAACACTAATTGTATCATTTCATGTCAGTCATGAATGTTTTGTGATTTCTTTCCAGCATGGAAGCATATTATAGTGTGTGATACAAACCATGCGTGGTCGGATTTATGTCCAAAATCAGGTGACATAGGAACAGAATTCCACCCTAAACCCAGGACCCTCAGTTGATATATACTATAATTTAACATACAATTACAACATTTGCTATTTGTTAATTGAACTTAATATGCTTAAATACCGGTGAACTGGGTATGATTGGGGTGAAGTCGCAATTTACTTGACAGGCTCGGATGCTGGCAGCCCACTCTTTGCCGCTGGTTGGGGAATTACTTCAATACATTTTATTCGCTATGCTAAAATAATAAATGAGTGTTATATGGGAGGAAACAAGACTTTCCCATTCAAACAAGCAAAAGAGACTGTATTGAGCCTTTGACAAGTGAGCAAATCTGTTTTAAATGTGTCTCTTTTTCTTTTATCATGAAGCAGCCGGCATTTGAGGCTGAAGTGTGTCTGTACCCTAATCCTCTCACTTTTAGCTTGTCCTCTCTCGTAGAGTCAGCCAAAGCTGAAAATCCCCAATGATAACCTGTCATAGTCTCACCAAAAATCCCGCTGAGCTGGCTTGGCCTTTGAGCCCTATTGATGATATATCAATATTTGGAAAGACTGATTTCCTGTCAGGCAACATCCTGTGCACAGTTCAACATTTTAGGTCACCTTTTACTCTTGAATGTCAACAACATGAATTTGAAGTAACAGCAGCCTTCAGAAGTAATACAGTGAATCTATATTTCTGGCTGGACTCTCTTGATGCGGTGAGGATGCAAAGCTTGAGAGGACCTGAGTGGCTTGGCAGTCCCAGACACAGATGGAAAAGATGAGAGGCCAGCAGAGGCACAGATGAGCCCTCGTAGCACAGCGCACCCTAAGACCAGGAATCAGTGAGGCTGGCTGTGCACTGATGACACTGGCTTTATTGCCTCTCAGTCATCCAGTGCTCTCACCGCCAGCCCTCGAGATACCAAGTCCGGCCAAGATTAAAGGCACTTTCTCCCCCTAAATTCAAACCTTTTGCGAGGTTATGCCAATAGTCTCTCCAGTGGAGCTGCCATGGTGCAGATTTGGTCGTTACCCAAATGCCCAAAGCCATTAGAAACAGAGAAATGAAACCCAACTCAAAGCTCAGCTCGTCAAAATGATGTGCATCTTCCAATTTAGCCGAGGTTATTAAGTGTGTCTTCCATCTGTTGAGGCACAATTTTTTGGGCTGCTTTTCTGTGGCCCAAGGCCAAAAATTCTGCACCAGTCTGAGAAATCTTACATGATGCACTTCCATTTGACTGACCACAATCACAGGTTTGAAGGTTTGACTCTTGTGTTTTAACAAGTTTATGACAGATGGAGTGGTTGGGCACTTAGAACAGCCTCCACAAAGGAGGCTGTCAGCACCACTTGATGAAATTATTCATAGTTTTGAATTCACAATTAATTTGGGATGCATTTCGGCCCTTTTCGATATTTCAAGACATGTTTTTTACAGAATGGCATAAACAAACTGTGCTTAAAGTGGTCAAAACCAAATATGTCTTTCTATCTATCTATCTATCTATCTGTCTATCTGTCTATCTGTCTATCTATCTATCTATCTATCTATCTATCTATCTATCTATACCAATCCAAACTACAGAGAGCGGGCGTAGTTAAGAAGACTGTCCGACAGTGGAATAATGATGTCCAGGAGCCGCCCCGGGGCTGTTTTGGATGTGGGAGGTGTTTACAGAAGGCCACACGTTTTCACATCATACGTTGTACATTGTGTCGATATGTTGGTCCCCACAAAAACCATTAAAGCATTTTCAAATAATAACAAAATCACCAAAAACAACTCTGAACAAAAAGAAAATAGCATTTAATTGAGGAAATCAGCATGAAGCTAAATTCTTTCAAAATAGATTAAATAAAGAAATTAAATGGCTCAAGGGGTAAAATGGTTCTTTCACTCCGGTAAGCCCAGGGATGCTTGGGAGGGCGTCAAAACCATGGCCGGTCTCCACTCCAACTCCTCATTTCCTAGAAACCCCACAGAGGTGTGTGTCAGCGTGGCTGAAGATCTGAACAACTTTTACTCCAGGTTCGATCATTGTGATTACACACAGGAGAGGGAGGAACTATCTGCTGAACTTAACCATCAGCTTCAGTCTGCTGAGAACCTGCAACTGTCACCTATGCATGTGGAACGCACACTGGAGCAGCTCAAACCCAACAGCGCTCCTGTGCCGGATCAATTACATTGGCACGTGTTTAGGGTCTGCTGCAGCGAGCTGGCAGATGTCTTCTGCTCACTGTTCAACCACTCTCTGGCTGAGCACGCCATTCCCTCCATCTGGAAGTCCTCCATTATCTGACCCGTGGCAATGAAGTGTAATCGCAGCTCCCACGACTATTGGTCTGTGGCATGAACATCCTTGGTCATGAAGAGCTTGGAGAGGCTCATCATGGGCCAGCTGCAGGCTGATGTGGGTTTGCTCTCTGACATCTTCAGTTTGCAGAAGTCCAAATCCCATGTCACTTTAGTGTTTGTGGACTTTTCAATTGCATTTAACACCGTGCAACCACACCTCATGGGATGTAAGCTGCTTGGGATGAATGCCAACCTCCAGCTCATCCTCTGGGTCCTCTCCTTTCTCGCCGGCAGAGATCACATAGTCAGGGTGAACCTTAGCACTGCCAGGATGATGTCTATCGCTTCTCGGAAAGGTTCAGTCATCTCTCGACTTCTCTTCTCACTCTTCACAAATAACTGCAGGAACACCACCCTTCCGATAACATTTATCAAATACTCAGGTGACGCTGTGATTATTGACAGTTCAATCACTGATGGACTGTTGCAAACCAAACTGGACTCTTTTTCACTGTGGTGCAGGAACAACTGCCTGGATCTAAATGTATCCTACACCAAAGAAATGGTCATTTATTTTCCATCACGACCACTTCACCAAACCCTCACTCACAGTTCATTGTGAAGCAATTGAAAAAGTGTATTCATACAAATATCTTGGCCTTACAATTGACCATGAACTCACATTTCAAGTGAACATGGAATAAATTTTCTCAAAATGCGTCTCTTTTTCTTCCGGAAACTCTGCAAACTTCAGGTTCACGAATCCATCCCCACTGCCTTCTATAAATGTTTCATTGAATCTGTCCTCACATTTATGATGATCACCTGGTGTGGATCACTTACGCTCGGTAATTGAAACATGCGCAATAAAATCATTCAAATCTGCAGTAAAATTATAGGTCAAGAGCAGCAGTCACTTACCAGCATTACAATAACAGAGTCATCAAAAAGGCACCTTGATATCAACTGACACCTCACACATCCTGCATTCTCACTATGGACTGTTACCATCAGGGCAGAGAACTAAGAGGGCCATCTCTACCTTTCTCCGCAACTTAACCTGCCTCCTAAATGGCTGATGGCTGCTACTGCTGCTGATCTTAAATATGTTGTTGCCCAATTGTTTTTGCTGTGGTTGCATTTGATTCCTTTGATTTATTTATCTATTCTTTTTTTTTTATTGTGTTATGATGAATTATGTGTGAATGGTAATGTCTTGTGTTGCTGGGCCTCTCTGTCTACAATTGAAGTTCCGAACAGATAGATAAAGTGAAGTAAAGTTGTTTGAGTGGTTGGTTTGGTTGGTTGGGTGTAAGCCTTCCATTTGCGTTATATATTTGACTGTTATCTGTTTAGCATTTACTTAGGTGCAAATTATTCAAAATGCAGTGCTTCATTATTTCCATACATTCTTACTCCCCTTATGAAAACGCAAAGTTTACGTTCAAACTGACTATTGAAGTGCCTGACACAAATGAATGGACTTTCTTTAAATAAATCCTTGACCCTGTTTAATGAATACTCTGGTGGTGAGACTTCAAATAGGTAATCATTTTCAGTGCGGTGTGGTCATTGAAACACACACACTCACACCATTTGTGTTATTGCTGGCAAATGCTACAACAGGTAACAAAGTAAACGACATCATTCACAGCGCCATAGCAGAATCCATTTCTCCGGTGTCCAAAAATGACCCACTCTGACAAGTTGGTCGTACCATTTGTTCACTCCACACACATTTCCAGTATGGATGTTGGGCTCTGTAAGCCTTTTGTCAGTCTATTTTTATTTATTTTTTTAACTTTGCATCTTCCACTGACTTGATTTGCCGTGTGGAGCTTGCCGAGATCGGCATCAATCAGTTGGTACGTTGTTGTTCCTTGTCACTGATTCCAAGTTGCGCTGGATGTCTTTGTCCCCCGAAAATGCTCGGAAGAGCTGTACTTTTCGTCTGTCCATATATCCATTCGCTTTTCCTACATTCTTAAAACATTGTGAAGAGCGAGCACAGCTACGGCACACTAGGAGTTAGTAAATACTTGTAGCTAATGGCGGCACCGTGTGTCTTCGTGCAGTAGGCGGGGAACATCCTGAACTGGTTGCCAGCCGATCGCAGGGGACACAGACGAAAAACTATACACACTCACAATCACACAGTCAACCTACCTATGTATTTTTTTTGGAATGTAGGAGAAAATCAGAGTACCCGGAGAAAACTCACGCAGGCATGGGGACGCTGGAGCCTGGAACCGAACCCACTGTAAGGTGCACGCACTAACCAGTCGACCAACGGGCCTCACATGGTGAACAGTCATCCGAAAGTATAAAGTATAATTGTAAAATCATTGCAAACAGGAATAGGTGCAACTATGCGTCGGATCTGGGCAAGGACACACTTGCCTGCATCAGCTCCTTGTCATGCGAGCTGGCAAAAAAAGGACTAAAGCAATAGAAATTGTGCGACACCTATGTAGCCGAAGCCAATCAGAGTCCAGCATATATTAAGCAAATGGAAACTGAACGTCTGCGGGCACCCGCTTTTCAATCAGTCCTGCACGAGACTGTGAGGGCGAGTGAAGGAGTTTATCTGGCAAGTAGATTTGCATTACTCGATTATTGAGCTGTCAGTTGTAATTTATGTGCACCGAGTTTGACATTGCACCGCACAAAATCGCCAAGCAGAGGTGATACCAATTCACACATTGTTTGATTGAGTAGCGGGGGGTTTTATTCTGAAAATTCCAGCAAAAAAAAATGTAAGAAGCTTCAGGACATCTGTTTGACAGGATGCCGGTCATTCGAAATAGGCCAATGAAGGACAAAAATAAAAACACTGGCTTGCAGAAGGACCATGTAAAGTGTGCAAGTATTTACGGTCCTGTCTTCTCTTGGTAGAGTGTTGTTTTAGGTGGCCAGTTTTTGTCTCATCTTCGTGTCAAGCGCTGTAATTTTAGTTTTTTTCTGAGTTTGTCATGTTAATTCTTTTTTGTTTCGTCAAGCTTTAGTGGACTAAAAGTCTGAGCATTTTAGTCTAATTTTAGTCAGAATTGTCTGTGACTATTTTCGTCTAGTTTTTGGTGAAATATAACTGATGACATTTCAGAGGTGGCAAATCCAGTTCCAGTAAGAAAAATCGCTGCCACAGTTTGGCTTGAGCCACAGGTGCTTCTACTCAACCAGCAGGTAAACAAGTTCATTCACCTGCCAGTTTACCGCATCTTTAGTTTTTCCACAGCACATTCCAATTTCTTGCTGATTTCCCTATCTATGGAATGGAAGTGTTGGAAATGTTTCTTCGCGAAAGACAATCCCTGCTGGCCGGCCATTGGTACCTTTCTCTGTGTTAGATTGTGCTCACCAAGTTGTATCTCAGCACATTCTTCTTCTCATCCAAATATCATGAGTTGGGATTGAGGAAAAGACGTTGGCACCCAGGAAACTGAATTAACATGTGACATTTTGTGAGATTCTTGACATGTCGTCACATCTCGTTTTGGTCAAAATGATGTCAAAACCACTACCTTCTTACATATTAATGTGTAACAATATAAATGTTCTTTTTTTTTCCTCAAACCTACTGGATGTACAATACCACCCCTTGATTTTTGATAGTTTTTTTTTTTTTGTGGAGTGGAAGGAGTGGGTGCAAAAATGCATTTTAATTTTGAGAAATTACGGTAAATTAGGTTGGTTATTATCAACTAAAATAATGAAAAATGGCTTGATCAAATGTTACATTTTAGTTTGTAGTCTAATGAGCTCATTTTGTTGGCATCATTATATTTAGTCCATACAATTGTATCTGTAGGTGTAACAGGCTCAATAAAGAAATTAAAGAAACGAGGTACGAAGTACAGTCAACCATTGTTTCTATGTTCTGGGTTTTGTGGTGGAGGTTTTCCTGAGAAATCGCTTGTCACAGCTATCAAATAGAACAAAGATTGATTTTGTTTGTGGCACAGGTCTAAAGAAGTTTTTTTAATGTGCATGGTTGAAACTTCAAGTTTGCCCAATGTGTGTTTTTTTTCTTACACTGAGAAAGGGTCTGAGGTTCCATCCATCCATCCATCCATTTTTCGATCCGCTTTCTCCTCACAAGGGTCACGGGGGTTGCTGGAGCCTATCCCAGTTGTCTTTGGGCAGTAGGCAGGGGAAACCCTGAACCGGGTGCCAGCCAGTCACAGCGGGTCTTAGGTTTCAACTTAGTATTTTGGTGAACTGAAGCAAGCCCAGAAAGAGCAGTAATCTTTTGCAGGGAAGCAGAGATGGCACATGATACAATCATCAACTTCTCTTTTATTGTGTGAGTGAGAGCAGTGTCATAACACAAGGAAGAACACATTATTTCAAGCTCAACAATCACAGGAAATGGAAAGGGAGAAGGAGAAACAACACTGATAGTGACCCAACCACTCAGTCTGCTTTATGTGCACTTCGAAGCTATGGATCTCTTGCAGAATATGATAGTAATGGAAGATGATCTTTGTTTCTTCAACATTATCTGAAGTATGAAATATTAACACGTGGATGTGTTTTATAAAGAGAAACTATTTTGTTGAATGTGTTCCTCCTCGCTCATCTTCCCCCTCTCATTTGGTGTACTGAACTAATGGGTAGACAACTCCACAACACAACAGAGCTCAACAAGTCGCCATGGTAACAGAAACCCTCTCACTCGCTCTTTTGCATCAAATACGACTCTTCACCACTGTTGAAGATGTCAAACAAAAGTATGTGTGCCATATGTTTTTGTCTCTTCCAGCGTCATATTTTCACCTCACTGCTTGGAAATGAGGAACCACTGCAACGACTGCATTACAATCAAGTGTTTTGTATTGTATCAATTGAATTTGAAACGTTTCTGCTTGGAGGCAAAGTATGTTGCTCTCTTCACATGATATCTCAGGATTTTTCATGTATAGATGTGTTGAGTAAAAGGCTGAGTGGTCTCGGAAACGGATGGGCAAAGAAGTTCAAATGTGCATCGGACTGCATTTTCTGTCTTATTTTTATCTGGCTGTTTTAATCTCGCATGCAGTGTCCATCCTCGTTAGACAGCTCAGTTATCACTGTCATTTCATTTGTGTTGAGTCATTTGCCTTTTGTTCTCCTGTTTCCTTTTTTCCCCACCATAATCCACAAAAGCCCTGCTCCCCTGCCCCCTTTTTCTTCCCTTCCCCATCGTTCTTTGAACTCTTGGGTGTGTCTGTTCACGCCTGTCAGTCTGTCACTTTATCAAGCCCGAGTGCCCACCTGGCCCCTCTCTTTATAAATAGTGCACCATCTGACACAGAGAGTGACACCATCGAGTGAAACTAGGAATCAAAGTTATGGAGGTGATGGAAAATTGGATGTCAATAATACATACATCTTCTTACTCTGTATGACAAGTCTGTGAAAGTAGATATGTGTGTCAAATGTATCTTCTAATGACTGCACACCTAGTAACTTTAATATATCTGCCCATCACCCTCACCACACTCTTGTATGCATTTCACTCAAAGTAATGTTGAAACGTGAAATATCTAAGGCACAGGTCTCCAAGTCCTCATGAGTCCCTATACAGCCCGTTTTAGGTTTTGACCCTGTTTCAACATATCTGATTCAAATTATCAGCTCATCAGCAAGCTTTGCACACGCCTGGTAATGATCCTGATCGTTTGAATCAGGTGTCTTGGAACAGGGTAACATATGAAACAAGCTGGATAGAGCCTCATGGGGACCGGACTGATCTAAGGCATGCAGATGGAACAGCAGCACAGACTGATTTTGGTCCGATTTAAACTTTTCATCATGCTTTGCACACATGGGTTTCCAAACTTCTGCATAATCTCGTATTGATTTCATTTTCCATCCAAATTTGTGCAGATTGGTTAATAGTGTCAGTTTGTTGCAGGTAAAAACACAATATACAAAGCATAAGACCTGCTGCACATGGAGTGACGAAATCGGTTGGATTGTCGCGCATTGTGAGGCATTCAGAAACTCATTTTTCGGAGAGTCTCACGGTATGCCAGCGGCTTTGAAACGCCAGTGAAGGGCATCGCAATGTCCCAGATCCATCAGCCAAAACAAAACTTTGCATGAGCATTCCTCAAGGAAAAAATATATATATTCCAGGGTTGTAAAGACAAAGCACATACATGCGGAATAGGGAGTCTATCCTAGCTGTTTGTTTGTTTGTTTGTTTATTGTTCATTGAACATATGTAAAACACACAATAACAGATTGTCAAAATCCAAACTAAAATTATAAAAGGAAAAATAAAAGTAAGTAATACAAACATCATCACAGTTATATGTTCAAAGGAGTAGGGAGAAGTATACAACTTATCTAGCCCTACCCCTTGTTGTGCAATAATGTGTATTGATCATTTTCCAATACCGAAAAAAAAGAAAGAAATCTACATATCAAATACTTTTACCCTTATGTGTACTGTAATTATCTATTTATACACCTTTCGGTTTGTACATATATAAATTTGTTCTTTCTACTTTTTATATCAAATGACTCATATGCATTATATATACTGCATTTCTTGAATACATTCAATAAGTTGTTCAAAATCCAGGACAAGAACAAGCCATTGTATTACTATATTTTATATGTACCAGTATATAAAATTTATCTTCTTAACTTTGATTTATGTAGTTTTTTTGTACTAATCTTTTAAATTTGTTTTTGAACTCGTCCAGCGATTTACTCATTTTCAGATCCGTCTCAAGGTTAATCCACAGATTAACTCCTATTACTGATTCACACCTTTGCTTGATGTTTGTTCTTGTTCTGGATTTT
>NW_017806059.1:3842340-3847784 GCF_001891065.2 Hippocampus comes | reverse complement strand
ACGCAACTTATAATGACATTTGATGCATTTTTAATATGTATTTCAAGAGTTAGACATTCCATTAAATTCTCTATTGTATTTGTCAGGCTCTCAATTTTACTGCATTTCAGTGTTTTATCTACATATATTGCAACTCCCCCTCCTTTTTTATCTTCCCTATGAGTTGCAAACATTTCATATCCATCAATTTTCATTTCACTTGTTTTTTCATCATCAAGCCAAGTTTCTGACACAGCAATTATTGTAAATTTATTAAATGTAGTCAAATATTCTTTGATTTTGGTGAAATTTTTATAGAGACTTCTGCTGTTTATGTGTATCACTGAAAAAGTGTTTTTCAGTTCTACATTTATGTTGAATTGTTCGTCAGTATAATACTCGGAGTTTGTAATGCTGTAATTGTAATTGAAGAAATTATTGTCAGGATCCCAGTTGTTCTCTGGGTCGAATGTCTTATGTTCAGCATAATCAAAGATTTTAAAATCCATGTTTGTGTTGTATGTTTCCAATATCCGTTAAGTCAAAGTTATTGTCTGGTAGTCGTCAGCTCTCAGCATGTTGAAGTTGAGCCAGCATACTGTCACATACTTTGTATAATTCAGTTTGCATGGTTTTGCAATGGTCAGAATCATTCGTTTGTTGTTTTTTGATGTCGTCGACTTCCTTTTGAGTGTAATTAAGACTAGTTTTCAGTTCTTGTACTTCCCTGGAAAAATTGTCGAGTCGTGTGTTTGTTGAGTCCAATATCATCTTTACAAATCCTTTGAAGTGATCTTGTTGTTGCTGCATAAGTGCTGTGAACAGTTCTTTTTGTTGGTTGAGTAGTTCATTTACTTGCGAAAGGGACATCACTTCTTCCTCCTGTTTGGTGTCTTGTCCTCGTTTAGGCGGCATTTTTAGGATTAGGCTGTCTTCGGGCAGTAGGCGGGAGACACTTTGAACCAGCCATCCATCCATTTTCTCCCGCTTATCCGGGGTTGGGTTGTTGGGGCAGCAGCTTTAGCAGGGAAGCCTAGACTTCCTTCTCCCCAGCCACTTCTTCCAGCTCTTCCCGGGGAATCCCCAGGCGTGCCCATGCCAACTGGGAGACCTAGTCTCTCCAGCGTGTCCTGCGTCCTCCCCGGGGCATCCTGCCGGTGGGACATGCCCAGAACACCTCACCAGGGAGGCATCCAGGTGGCATCCTAATCAGATGCCCAAGCCACCTCATCTGGCTCCTCTCGACGTGGAGGAGAAGCAGCTCAACTCTGAGCCCCTCCCGGATGACCGAGCTTCTCACCTTCTCTCTCAGGGAGAGCCCGGACACCCTGCGGAGAAAACTCATTGCAGTCGGAATACACCCTACGGTCCACATTTTTAAAAAGAGAGACCACCACCCCGGTCTGCCAATCCAGAGGCACTCTCCCCGATGACCACACAGTGTTGCAGAGGCAGCCCCACAACATCCAGGGCCTTGAGGAACTCTGGGCGAATCTCATCCACCCCTGGGGCCTTGCCACCGAGGAGTTTTTTAACCACATCAGTGCCTTCAACCCCAGAGATATGAGAGCCCATCTTAGAGTCCCTAGACTTTGCTTCCTCGAAGGAAGGCATGTTGGTGGAGTTGAGGAGGTTTCGGAGTATTCTGCCCACCAACTCACAACGTCCCGAGTCGAGGTCAGCATTGCCCCATCCCCACTGTCCACAGTGTTACTGGTGCAATGCTTCCCCCTCCTGAGACGTCAGATGGTGGACCAGAATTTCCTCGAAGCCGTCCGGAAGTCAGCTTCCATGACCTCACCGAACTCTTCCCTCGCCCGAGTTTTTGCCTCGGCAACCACTTAGCCAGTCAATACCCATCAGCTACCTCTGGGGTCCCACAGGCTATCAAGGCCTGATAGGACTCCTTCTTCAGTTTGACGGCATCCTTTACCGCCGGTGTCAACCAGCAAGTATGGGGGTTTCCGCCACGACAGGCACCAACCACCTTAGGGCCACAACTCAGATTGGCCCCCGAAACAATAGAGGCACGGAACATGGTCCCTTCGGCCCGCCTCCCCCGGGACATGGGAAAAGTTCTGCCGGAGGTGGGAGTTGAAACTCCTTTTGACAGGGGATTCCATCAGACGCTCCCAAAAAAACCCTCACAATACGTTTGGGTCTGCCAGGTTGCACCGGCATCTTCCCCCACCATCTGAGCCTACCCACCACCAGGTGGTGATCAGTTGACAGCTCCGCCCCTCTCTTCACCCGAGTGTCCAAAACATGCGGCCGTAAATCCGATGATAAAACCACAAAGTCAATCATCAAACTTCAGCCAAGGGTGTCCTGGTGCCAAGTGCACATATGGACACCCTTATGTTTGAACAAGGTGTTTGTTGTGGACAATCCGTGCCGAGCACAGAAGTCCAATAACAAAACACCAATCGAGTTTTGATCGGGGGTGCCGTTCTTCCCAATCACGCCCTTCCAGGTCTCACTGTCATTGCCCACGTGAGCATTGAAGTCCCCCAGCAGAACAAGGGAGTCCCCAGCCGGAATACTCTCCAGCACACCCTCCAAGGACTCCAAAAAAGGTGGGTACGCTGAGCTGCTGTTGGGTGCATATGCACAAACAACAATCAGGACCCATCCCCCCACCCGAAGGTGGAGGGAGGCAACCCTCTCGTCTACCGGTGTGAACCCCAATGTACAGGCACTAAGCCGAGGGGGCAATGAGTACGCCCACACCTGCTCTACGCCTCTCACCGTGGGCAACTCAAGAGTGGAAGAGAGTCCAACCCCTCTCAAGAGAAGTGGTGCAAACTCCACACAACCGTCAGAGTATTTACGTACCGCACCACTTTATCTCTGCTCGATGTCAGTTTTGCACCGTTGTCATTGTCCATTAGCACACATACCCTCATATTACAGAAAGACTTTCGACACTTACATGTCCTCATTTATCGTCATTGCAATAACGACCAGAGACAAATTCTTTGTGTGTTTTCCATACTTGGCCAAGAAAGATGATTCTGAGATGGTCTTAGGCTTTGAACCACTTGAGTGAGTGGTGACAAAGACTTGAAATGACTGACACACAATAGGATCTCTGCACCAACCAACCGTGTCTGAAACAGAACCAGCAATGGCACATTGAGTCCTTATATTTTAAATATATTTTGTAAAAAGGGGTACGAAGAAAGGAAGAAATTCAGCTGCACTGAGCCACGTCTCCGCCAGAAATATGACGTCCGAGTCCCTTGAAGTGAAAAAGTCATTTTACAATAAAATATTTGTTGACCACTGATCTAACATTGATCAAAGCGAGCTGAAGAATGAGATCAGTGCTGTTGGCTCCGGGGCTGACGTGGGGCAACGAGCGGAGTTTCCCAACTGAGCCCTCCGGGGACGCTCCTTTTATGCCCAGTCATGTCACTCACCTATTTCCAAATATTGTTTCAAACAGGTACTTTGGAGCATTCCTCAACTTTCCCAGTCTTTTGTTGCCTGTATCCCAGCTTGTTGGGAACATGATGCAGGCATCAAATTCAAAATGAGAGAAAACAGAAGAAGAAAAAAAAGTATAGAACCAAAATAAAATAAAAATAAAATAATGTCCATCACTTTGATGATTAAATAGCTTGTCTCTGCTGTTTGTTCAATTGAGTACAGGTTGAAACAAATACGCAAATCATTGTGTTCTGTGTTTACGTTTTGCACAATGTCCCAATTTCAGTGGATTTGGGGTTTGTACTGTCAAACATCACATGCACACCTATGGACAATTTAGAGAAGTCAGGAAACATCAGAACATGCGTGATTCGGGGATGAGAGTAAGCACGGGGGGAACAAGCAAATTCTACACCGAAAGCTCAGAGACCGGACTTCAATCCCGAACCTCAGAACTGTGAGGTGGATGTGCTGACCCGTCGACATCGTGTCACCTTTTGTAGGCTTGTTAGTTAATAAAATAAATAATTCAAATACATTAACAGTAAATATTTTTCATCTTGATTTTTTTTTTTTTAGTACCAATTTTAAAAATCTTCATCAGTGAATTTCCAACGAGCCAAATACACATGGTTAACTGTATGCATCCTATTCAACTTTGTCCGAGGATGTTTGAAGCAAGCCAGTCGAAAGTCTGCATGACATCACTGCGGCGCTCAGACATTTTCAATTGCTTATACACACTATAATCTGATGCCTGCACAAGCTTATTAAACAAGTGACATACTGTCCATATTTAGAGAGCACAAACATGCATTGTGGCACATCAGGCACTGAGCAACAGCAAAGACATCAGAGGCAATAGTCCTCTCAGTGCAATCCAAACCAGTCTATATCAGCCTTTTAATACATTGGAGCACAAGTGCTGTCATATTTACGGAAATGCTCGAAATTGGCTGTTATCCCCTACAAAAGACAGTCAGCAAGATTATTGTCAGATCAATCACTCTTTGTCACACTGATAGAGTTGCTGAATATGAACACAAAATGAATACTCCGTTCAGACCAAGGTTGCAAATATTTGTTTTTGGTTGTGCTACATTCCCAATTTCCGTCCCTGACCTTTTGAAAGAGCAATTGTGGTACACTTTCCCCCATTACATGTCCTGACCAGAGGCAACCTAACCAAGCGTGGCATTGTGGAATTTGTTGTACAAGTGCGAAGGTCAAACTTAATCTCATATTTCAGATTGCTTTTAATTACCATGCAGTTAAATCTGGACAAAAACTGAATGAAACAAAATGAGATCACAAAGGCCAAAGTAAAAAATGGAAGCTGTTTGCTTGTTAAATAACAGGCAAACAGTCCAGGGTGTTCCTTAACGCTTGGTGAAAGGCAGCTGAGAGAGGCCTCAACTCACCCCGTGAGCCTGCCCAGGATAAACGGTAGAAAAAGGATTGAAAGACTTGCTTTTGAAATGTTTTGACACACGCACACGCACACACACACACACACACACACACACACACACACACACACACAAACATATATTTAAAAAAAAAAATCCTCGTCTCACCCCTTGGGTGGTGTCCATCCCTCATTCAGCTCGGGTCCTCTACCAGAGGCCAGGAAGCTTGAGGGTTCTGCGCAGTGTCCTTGCTGTTCCCAGCACTGCACATTTCCGGACTGAGATGTCCGATGTTGTTCCCGGGATCTGTTGCAACCACTCATCTAGTTTGGGGGTCACTGCCCCGAGTGCTCCGACCACCACAGGCACGACTGTCACCTTTACCTTCCAGGCTCTCTCCAGCTCCTCTCTGAGCCCTTGGTATTTCTCGAGTTTCTCGTGTTCCTTCTTTCTGATGTTTCCATCACTTGGGACCGCTACATCCACTACAACGGCTTTCCTCTGCCCTTTATCTATGATCACGATATCTGGTTGGTTCGCCATTACCATCTTGTCAGTCTGCATCTGGAAGTCCCACAGGATCTTCGCTCTGTCATTCTCCACCACCTTCGGAGGGTTTTCCCT
>NW_017806059.1:3834146-3842017 GCF_001891065.2 Hippocampus comes | reverse complement strand
TGGACAGTGGCTCTCACACTCACTAGTCCCCAGCCTCCTTCCTTTCGGCTTGCATACAGTCTCAGGGTGCTGGATTTGGGATGGAACCCTCCATGCATGGTTAGGAGCTTTCGGGTCTTAACGTCCGTGGTCTGAATCTCTTCCTTTGGCCACCTTATTATTCCTGCAGGGTATCTGATCACTGGCAGGGCGTAGCTGTTTATTGCCCGGGTCTTATTCTTGCCATTGAGCTGGCTTCTTAGGACTTTCCTCACTCGCTGGAGGTATTTGGCCGTAGCCTTTCCTTGTTGTCAGTTCGAGGTGAAACATATATATATATATATATATATACACACGTATACATACACACACACACACACACATATGCATCCATTTTCCGATCCACTTATGCTCACAAGGGTCGCGGGGGGTGCTGGAGCCTATCCCAGCCGTCTTCGGGCAGTAGGTGGGGGACACCCGGTTTCCAGCCAATCGCAGGGCACACACAGACGAACAACCATGCATGCTCATACTTACACCGAGGGGCACCCACACACACACACACACACACACACGCACACACACACACACACACACACACTTGCGCGAGCGCCGTGATGAGAAGCCAAACACGGAAGCAAGCGATGCACTTTTGCAGCCTGTTGACTATCGTAGCTCACACGTACCGTTTTAAACTGCTTCCCCCAACCCTCTAGATTCCTATTCTTTGCCCGTGCCCTCGGTGAATTGTACACGAAGCAAACTCTGAATGAGAATATTGACGATCAAACATATAGAGGGCTCCGTCCTTTTAGCAATTACCTACAATGCACTACCGGTGGCCATATTGGAGGGCTGTTATAAACAAGCCATACACGAATAGACTTCGTGTATGACGGAGCCCTCTATAGCGCAACAGCTCTGATCACAAGCTGCAATTTCAGACTGCTGAGCGCTAACAACTTCCGCTGACGTAGGTCACGCGCCACCGTAGGTTAAAGATTTACCTGCTTTATTTTATTTTATTTTTTTAAATTTTTTGGGGGAAAATGAGACTGATAGGATGATTAGGGTGCAGTGTGCATTAACACAAAAAATATATTACTAACATGTACAAAGATACACAAATGTTTTTTTTTTTTCTCCTCTACACCTTTCGGATCTAATTGGGACGAGTCCTAGATCTGCCGGTCGATCAGGATCGACGTAATGGGTGCCCCTGATTTAGAGTGTTCAATCAGCCTGCCATGCATGTTTTTGGTATGTGGGAGGAAACCGGAGTACCTGGAGAAAACCCACGCAGGCCCGGAGAGAACATGTAAACACATTGAACCCGGTACCTCTGCATGGTGAGGTTGACGCGTTAACCACTGGACCACCAGACCGCACTTTTATCTATGTAAAAATACTCTACTGTACTATTAGCAATTCACTTACACTCAAAATTTTTTGGGAGTATGTATCGTTAGACAGGATAAATGGTCATTGTCAGAACAGGCCAAACTTCTTGCAGCATGGTTAAAATTTGAATATCACTGTTCTGTGCAAAGAAACTGAAACAATGTATCTACTGTTTTGTCTCATCAGTGGGTCTGCTGGTTAATGTGATTCAACAAAGTGACAATTAATATATCCATCCATTCATACATCCATTTTCTCATCCGCTTATCCTCACAAGGGTCGCGGGGGCGCTGGAGCCCATCCCAGCTGTCTTCGGGCAGTAGACGGGTCAGACCCTGAACTAGAAGAACAACCATTCACGCCCATACTCACATCTAGGGACAATTGAGAGTGTTCCATTAACCTGCCATGCATTATTTTTAGAATTTGGGAGGAAACTGCGCTGCCCCGGAGAAAACCCATGCAGGCAGGAGAACATGCAAACTCCACACAGGAAGGCTGGAGCCGGAATCAAACCTTGCACCTCTGCAGTGTGAGGCTGACGCGCTAACCAGTTGACACATTGGAACCAGTCGTTCAAAGTTGATGTGGAGAAAAACTGAAGTTGAGTGGTGGCAAAGCTTCAAAAAGCCGACTTGTCAAATTAAGCCAGTTTGTTCCCCGAAGTGAGCTATCACAACATCGTTAATGACCTGAGTGATAATAAGAGTGCCTAAACTTGGGTCGACTTCGATACTGTCAAGAGCCTGGAGTTTTTGTGCATCGTTTGAACACGTTTTGCAAAAATTGGCTCACTCCCTCAAAATTCTACACAGAAGAAAATAGGATACATTACAGGGAAATGCACCATTCACATCGATGTCCAATTGAAACCATGCTATCAAAACCCTAATCAATGATTTGACAAAATTTCATTCTGGTGACAAAATGATTCCCATGTTCATCATATGAATACACTCACAGATCAGCAGCAACACACATCTATTTTATATATAACGCAGCAGACTTTAGTCTTTTTTTTTTTTTTTTATCACCGTCCACAGAAAGCACTTTTGCACAACATCCAAAAGCTGAAATACTCAATACAAAATCATTACTTAACAGTACTGTCTTTTCCAGTGGTGCCAACTCAATTCAACCAAAAATAAAACGAACTGCATTACTGTAAACACAGGAAAACACAACCGTGTGCAAATGGGCTTTTGGATCTGCCGAATGTTGGCGTCTGGCCACAGGAGCTCATCAACACCACAACCATTATCGTCTCTAGCTAAGCATCGGAGAAAATATCCCCTTGTGTGTTGGATCCATCCCTGGATTGATCTTATTTTAATGTCTCCGCAGGCCCGTTCCATTGCCTCCAAGAGGCATACGGACACGTGGTTGATGGTAATACTGTATACATGCCATCTACAAGCAGCAAAAAAACAAAACAAAACACACACACACACACGCACACACACACACACACACACACACACACACACACACACACACAAATAGGATATAGAAATCGTGAGTATGGGGGCAAGTACACAACTTCACATTGATCATGGTTGGTGAACCAGTTCCGGACCAGAGCAGCTTCATGGAAACTAACATTATCCCCGACAACAACAAACCTGGACTGCTCTGGTGGTGTACAACACTGCCCTAATTGCCCTTTGGCCAATTATACTGTCCCCGTGGTTTGTTTTTGCTGAGGTTGAGTCCAGCCATGTCAATGCACATACATTCATAGGGCTGGACAGCTTCATCCATGTCAAAGATACTCTGTAACAAAAAAAAAAAAAAAATTGACTATGACTCGAGAACCGCGCCATCCCACCACAAAGGTTCCCCTGTAGCTTTCTAATTTTATCTATATGGTACTGATTCATTGGTATATATTTAGCAGTGACTGGACTACAACCATTCTGAATTGTAAGTGTCAAGAACTGTAACACTTACCTATACCTAATTCATGTCAAGTTCTTTGATTCTGACACAGTTCCTCTCAAGTGGGACCCTGTAGAACTGCTTTATGGTCTTGTTGTGCTTTACCAGAATGCACCTGATGGTGGGATTGCCTACCCAATTCTTGTTGTTGAATACTTTCCTATATGCAAGTATTTGTTGCTGTTGCTGTTGGATACGGATTGTATTGCTTGCTCTGACCATATGTACTCTCTGCCCAGATTGTAAATTGTATTCCTACATAATTAGCACATGAATGTTGAACGGCAATGCAAACTAAAACTCGTATGAGTGTACAACCTGTTTTCATACCCATGCAAGTTTCAGCATTTTGTCTGCCTCAAATTTACAATCAAAGGTTAAATCTTTTAGCCCACAGCATAATAAATAAATGAAAAAAAAAACTTGGAAAAAGTAATCAGAGCATTTCGTTGCACGGTGTGATGGTGTACAATGGTCACATCAGAAATTTGTTCGCAATCTTGCTCACCGTCTTTCACCCAACTTCGTTTACCCACCCCCCAACCTACCCCCAGGTTTAGAATCACTGTTATCTTACGGCCGGTTTCACTTAATTTTTGGTTATCAGTGCCCAATCCTATGGTCCATGTTCAACCCGCGAACTTAGCTTCATAGACCCACTCAATGTGAATGGTATTTAAACACAAATTTAAATTAACATTTATCTTGTTTCATACAAAACATCCATTTCTCTTTCATTTACAGACCTTATTTTTAATTGAATTGTTTATTTAATTTAATTAGTTCATTTTCTACTATCCATCTATCCATTTTCTGATTCACTTATCCTCACAACCTTTCTAAAAAGTATCTAATTGTTTGACACAATTTCTCCAGTATCTTTGAAAACCGACTCAGTTATGAGACAGGTCTTATTTGTTTCTCACCGTCTTCATACAGGGTGTCCCTGAGGTACGGACACAAACTGCATATGTTCAAGAAATAACCCTTTCACCAAGATTTTATGTAGTTGTAATGTAACACATAAAATTTTCAGTATGTTTTCAAACATTTGTAATGCCATGAGTCAAGAGCCTTACAATATTTAAGTAAACATGATGTGCTAACATTATAATGCTGCCAACTGACGATCTGCTCAGACTTAAGGGATACCCTGTATATTGGACACATTTCAGCCGTTTTGTTTTTTTTTTCAGGAAATGTTCCTGGTAGCAGATCTAGTATTAGTTTTATATGACTGCAACCGTTCGGAGGATGGTGATACTTTTGCTTTTGTTCTCTGATGACATGACTGACTATTGTGTTTCATATATTCTTTAAATAACTGTTATTTTTTTAAACTACACAGCTTTACCGATTGAAGCCTTTGCTTCAGCCTTGTGAAACATATTTTCCAGTGTTTGCTCTACTTACTTCTAAGCAATGAGTTTCAACTGCCAAGTCACCCCCAGCTTACTCGCCTCTCTTTTATAACCATAGACAAACTAACACTTGTCCGAACCCATTTATGATCAGCAGGACAACAACAACAACAACAACAACAAACCTAATTAAAGCCTTGTCTTCTCACAGACATCTGTTGACATGAGACAGTAATTCACCACTTGGTAGTAATCTTGTATTGATGACTGCTAAACTCTTACAGGCTCCCTAATAATGTCACATGTCAGGCATGTGTAAAAGATGTCCAAAATCAGATTTGAATATGTGTGGACATTTGAGCAAAAAAGGTGCCCTTTCAAATAAGCAACATATGGGTAAAAAACAAAAAACTAAAGAGCATTTCAAGAAGATGTGGATGTATCTTCCTTGGTGCTGATGAGACAGGCCGGGAGAGTAATCACAAAGGTTTTGGAGATGGTATCGAGAATACAGCAGTCTAAGCGAAAGAATTGGCAGCTTTACAATAGCACCGCAGAGCAGACTGTTAAATGAGGTATTTTGTTGCCTAAAATGAAGAGTCAGGACTGTGGTGAGGTGAGGCAGGATGGGACAAGACAAGACAGAAGAGGAGCAAGGGCAAGTGAGGAAAGGAGAGGAGTAAGAAATAGCGGAGTAGGGGGAGAGGCTCCTGGGACAGTGGTGTGGGCACTGAGGGGTGAGGAAAGTTGGGAGCGCATGTGTGATGGGGACCTCAGACAATCAAGCAGCAACTCGATTCCCCTGAGGGGCAGCATTGCTTGCTCTGGCTGTCAGTTCTGGTGCTATGAAAAGGCCAATAACACGCATTGTAATGGGATTGTGCCACTGTGGATCCCCTGTGAACAGTTGGGGTCCTTTGGTGTTTCCACAAGTCAGGTGAGAGCTGTCGACCGGATTGGAGCTGTTGTGTTCAATTTAGGCTACAGGGTGTTCCCCCTTAAAAGAATTAATCTGGCGAGCAGCAATTTTGATTAAAACAGGAAAAAAAAATTATTTCTTCCACGTTTTAAAACTGATATATAAAATCAACACAGAGTAGTTCTTCTGTTGTTAATGTGGATAAATAAAGTTATCAATTAGACTTTTTTTAAGTCTGTCTTTGCCACCTTAAACCGCACAAAAACTGATTTTTTTGGGAAGCACAAAGATACATACCAAAAAGACAAATATTCTGTCTATCCATGCTTCACCACAATAGATTAATGCAAAATCTGCACACTTGCCAGTTGATTTTACATGCCATTCTTCCCCCACTTGTGAAAGATACCCCATAGTTATTTGTACTCTTCTGCTTGTGGAAGAATTTCATTGCCAACCTGGAGTGGGCATTCCACTGCAGTTCCAACTCAAGACCATGGCCTCAGGTTTGGCTTCACACTTTGTTGGTCAGTCTTAGTGATGACACGGTTCCCGCTTCCAATAAAAGTACTCGAGAGCCGATGATTAACTATCCGATTCCTAAGTTTCTGTAACGTCCCGCTGCACCTTTAGTCATTCAAGTACAATATGGGACCCAGGTAATGCAGTCTTTTTCAGTATGATGACTAGGGTTTCCGTAATAGCGAATAGCTCAGATCAGCCAAGTCCAAATAATATTAGATCAGCAGATCAACAGCAGCCGACCTCCAATAGCTCCCCATATTCATTTTAAGATTTTATGCTATTTTTTTATTCTGACGTTTCAGCTCATTCGGGAAGAGATTAAGGATACTGTTCCTAAAACCCAGCTGAATTCAGCGATTAATGATATTAATAGAGGTGTTAAGACTAAGAATTACCAGATAACTTATCTCCATCCATCCATTATCACAATCAGTCATACCAATGGACAATTTAGAGCAGGGGTGCCCAGCCACTTGATTGCGGTCGACTGCTAGTCGGTAGACTGGTCCCAAGGGTGTTAGGGGGAAAAAAAATGATTTGTGTGTCTGTGTGCATGATACTATTATGAAATATGTTTGTGTTAGTGTACACTGCACCCTAAGCATTCTATCAATTTGACTTTCAGAAAGGTCTCGACTAAGGTCGGCAGTGATTTCCTTTTCACAAGCTCACAAACTATTGTATCTACTATTTTTCAGTTTCGTTCATGTTTGAGGCCGTTATGACTGTTGCTCAGCATAGCATGTGTGTGCGCGTGCGTACAGTGAAACTCCTCTACAACGAAACCGACATGGGCGAAAATACCCCCGAGTGTGAAAAAAAATCTTCATGCATTAACACCATTCCCACTTTCCTGCCCCCCATACAACAAAAAAAAAAAACCCTGTTAGGTTATACGAAATCTTTTTCTCTGCTCTTGCCTCACGACGAGATTCACTACAACGAAGTCTAATCCAACAGCGACCTCTACTGCTTCATGCGGAAACGGCAACAGCAACCACCACACTGGTTTACACATGCGCAGTAGTCCAGGAAGTATTTGTTATTGTTCGTTTCAGATGCAGCAAGAACGTTGCATTGCTAAAATGGCTACAAAACGGACCTTTGGATGTCAAGCAGCTAAGACAAGAAGAGCTCTGACGTTGGAAGATAGGGTAAAAGTGATCAAAATGAAAGATGGAGGAAGCAAAATAAAAGACATTATCCAAGTACACATTTACGTTTTTGCGTGTGTGTGTGTGTGTGTGTGTGTGTGTGTGTGTTTATGTGTGTTTACATCTGAGATGTAAACACACATAATTTGCTACAGTGAAACCCCCCTGTTGTGAAAGATTTCTTGCTGCAAATATGATTTCGTTGTAGAGGAGTTTCACTGTATGCGCGTGCGCATGTGTGTGCATGTGCATGCATGTATGCATGCACGGGCGGTAATGAGTCAATCGCGGGAGGTTGCTTGCTTGAAAGGTAGCTCTTTGGTCAAAAAAGCATGGGCACCCCTGATTTAAATGACAATGGACTCAATCCACTCACAACTTGATAGCATTGACAAGGAAGTCCAAGCAAAAACACAGCATAAAATTTACTCAGAAAGAGGAAGATGACATTGAAAAAAGGTCTGATCAATTAAACTGACAATTGTAAAAACAATCCAACAGATATTGCCAGTAATAACAGCCAAGAAGAAATAACACACACACATATATATATATAATTCATTATCAAAGAAATTGATTTTAGTGAAAGTCAAT
>NW_017806059.1:3826902-3834078 GCF_001891065.2 Hippocampus comes | reverse complement strand
CGCACGCACGCACACACACACACACACACACACACACACACACACACACACACACACACGCATACAGTGGTACCTCGACTTACGATCATCTCTTAATACGAAATTTTCAAGTTACGAAACGCCTCAACAAGAAAACATTGCCTCTTGTTACAAAAGAAATTTCAAGATACGAAATTTAAAAATTCAGCATGGGCAGCTAGTGGCAGCTCCGAGTTTCCTGAATGCAACATACTAATAGCTGCTTTGCCATTGGCTATTACCTAGGATCTTCCTGGCATCCCATTGGCTAAGAGGGACTTCTACCGTATGTGTCTATGTGTGGAGATAGATGGAGAGATATGTGTTGATGCAGCATTCTCATCATACGCCCCTCGGGCTATGAGGCCAGGGATGAGATTTTTCCACTTTTTGGCGGAATTCCGCTTTTTTTCCAGTCAAAATGGGCCTTTTTTATATTGTTCCAAATCCGTTGCATTCCAAAATGCCGGACTTGTCTTCGGCAGACTCGGGACTCGTAATGTTTACAAATAAAGTTTGCAAGCATCCATTTTGAATACCGTTTTTTTCTCGCGAAGCGTTACTTCGTATATGGGCTAAAACCAATGTCTTACTTGTTGTGATTGGTCACTATATCGGCAAATGCAGAATCACAACCAATCCGTGTTCGCCTTCCTAAACCCCTTTCCCGTGAATTCCGAATGGTTTTGCACGAGGGATGTAGTGTATTGAAATTACTTGCGTATGTAGTCTGTATTAAACAAAATGCCGAATGTTATCGAGACTCGTGACGAAGCTAAAGTGCGTCAGATAGATGTGGATCTGAAAAACAAGTTTCGATGGGACTGGTTGGATAGAAAGATGATGGTGTCCCCAGGAGTAGGAACCAGTAAAGAGGAACCATTGTCTGTGCTTGTGTCGGATTTCGTGAAAAAGCTCGATGTCACTGGTAAAGCTCTGTGTACAGCGTGTGACTGTGATGTATCATCACAGACCCTCTTCCTTCTGTGCTTTTACTTTGGAGAGTCCACTTCCAGGGCCCTTCTGTGTCTTTTTCCCTTTAATTACCAGGCTGGGACGGAGGGTGCTCCCACACCTGCAGCTGATCAACAATCACCTCCTGCGTATAAGAGCTCTGCTGATCTGCAAGCGGGTGTCAGATGATTCTCACATTGTGAGTGGTATCTAGGCCATTGCTCGTGCACAGGCTTGCCATCTTTGTATTTTTTGTGCATACTCAATTGTTCTTGTTTCAGTGCCTGCCTCCCTGCCCAGCCTGGCTCTACATTTTCCTCCCCGGACCACTTGGCCCTGCACCCTTCCTTCCCCCATCTCCTTCGCTTTTGGATCCTCTGCCGCCATTACCTTTGCCGACCGCAACAGTGACGATGTCATTCAATACGGATCGAGAGGATGGAAAGCTTTACACCGTCAAGAAAGTCACACCGAAAACAGACATTTCTACTCTAGGTGTGAGTGTGAGCGCGGATGGTTGTTCGTCTCTGTGTGCCCTGCGATTGGCTGGCAACCGGTTCAGGGTGTCCCCCGCCAACTGCCCGAAGACGGCCAGGATAGGCTCCAGCACGCCCCGCGACCCTTGTGAGGATGGAGCGGTTCAGAAAATGTATGGATGGATGGACCCAGAAAAAGTGTTGCCTTGGACATTTTCGAAGGATTGTTAAAAGCCGACAAAAGCAGACCTCCTTTGCTCAGTTCTCGACAAAACACCAGGCAAAATCCACTTCTGAGAACCTGAACTGAAGAGGGCAAAAAAACCCAGATGAGGACGCAGTTAAAAGTTAAATGACCAACAGTTTTATTCTTTCCTCTATTCTTTGTTTTTTACATTGTGCACAATTCTCATTTAATGTGCAACTATCTCATTGTAACATGTATTTGTTATATATTTTGATGCATTTTTATGCTTTAGAAAACATTTTTGTCTGAATTTTGGGGGGTTTGGAATGGATTAGGGCGTTTATAAAATGCGCCTCAACTTACAAAATTTTCGAGTTAAGAAATTTCTTCCAGAACCAATTCCAGTGATCCCTCGCTATTTCGTGGTTCGTTTATCGCGGCTTCAGTGCATCACAGATTTTTTTTTCAAACAAATTCATTAAAAAAAAAAAAAAATTAAGTCCGCAAAAAGTCCACAAAGGTTCCGGGAGAAGCAGCGAAAGTCAGCAAAACAACAGTGAGTCACATAGAGCAACATATACAGTACTACATTTATATGTTTACTCTATTTTGTTATTCATACACTAACATAACCTAACTTATACATGTTTAAATCTATTAGTATACAGCATTAAGTAATATAAATTACGACAAAATTTACTTCTACATGCATGTATACCTTAACCGAGATAAACGAGGGATTACTGTAATGTCGTAAATAGAGGTACCACTAAGACAAATGCAATGGGGCGAGCTAATTGTGAGCTAAAACACCATCAGAACATGGAGCTCATGAGGCTTCAAATAGATGGGTAAGGTTTCACTGAGCATTGGGCACACTAATCTAAACTGGCATTGTGTGAACTACAGTAACTAAACTACACGTTAATATGAAGGCCATTGATTCATGTCGCAAAATGTTCTTCAAAAATGGCCAGTGTCATCTATGAATGCTAGAATGCTGATTAAAGTGGCACATACTGTATGTGCACACTAATGCAATCACTATCACAGCATAACCATATATTTGGAAATATATATATATATATATATATATTTCCAAATATATGGTTATGCTGTGATAGTGATTGCATTAGTGTGCACATACAGTATGTGCCACTTTAATCAGCATTCTAGCATTCATAGATGACACTGGCCATTTTTGAAGAACATTTTGCGACATGAATCAATGGCCTTCATATTAACGTGTAGTTTAGTTACTGTAGTTCACACAATGCCAGTTTAGATTAGTGTGCCCAATGCTCAGTGAAACCTTACCCATCTATTTGAAGCCTCATGAGCTCCATGTTCTGATGGTGTTTTAGCTCACAATTAGCTCGCCCCATTGCATTTGTCTCACCCTGTCACTCAACCTTGTGCTGCACCTCAAACTTCCATCCTCCAGCCATTTGTAGTTCCACTGAGATTTGCCCATCAAAGAGGCTTTGAATATGACACATTTCAGTATGTTAATGTGTGTGTGTGTGTGTGTGTGTGTGTGTGTGTGTGTGTGTGTGTGTGTGTGTTTCGGGGATTGCGTTCAATGCTCAATTTGGTTTTTGGAGTGCTGTGCAGGCACTTGATAATTTTCACCGATTGTGCGACTGTGATCTGTGAAATTGTTCAGAAATTCGGGTTTTCAGTCATTCTTCACTTAAAGAACATTTGAGTCCTCTGGCAAATGTAGCTGTGTGTGCCATTTTTTATGATGCATTCACCAACACAAATAATGCATCATCTACAACACAAAACAATGGAGTTATTTCAATATGATTGTTTTTTTATTCTTCAAATTCTCTTCTCACTTGCTGGAAACATTGACAGGAGAATATATTTGATTTTGATATAACATTGCTAAAGACCAAAAAAAATGCCTGCTGTCAAGACATCTTTTTGCTCCTCACCAAGACCGCAGAAAAACTTGTGGAGAGTCTTTCTATACTTACATGTCATGTCTTTGTTTATCGTAGAGGCTATTTAGTGCAATACTAATGTAGCTCATACTACTGGTGACAAATTCCTTGTGTATTTTACATACTTGGACAATAAAGATGATTCTGATAAAGATGATTCCGATTCTGAGTGGAAAGGGGCAGACTGCTGGTGGGGCAATTCCAACAGAGAGCAACCATGCTGAAAACTTACTCATGATAGCGATGTGTGTTTAACTATATGTAATTATCCCACTGACAAGCAATATATTGTTATTCTGATGAGTCTCATGAGCAACACAGACACTCTTTAGAATTGCGGAAGAAGGTATTATTGTGCTATATCAAGCTTGCAGCTCACACAGCCGGTAAGTTGCCAAGTATCTCAGTGTCACAGTGAACATGGAATGAATATCAGTGCTTACTATGGAACCCACAGTCAGGGTTTTATGAAATATAAATCACTCATGTCAACCTTGCCCAACATGAGCTGAGGCCAAGGCTGTTGTACTCAAGTGTGGACTCGGACTTGATGTGTTTTTTTTTTTTTGTTGTTTCGAACTTGTCTCGCGCTCAGTCATTGGACTGGCAAAATATTTTGTTCGATGTTTTACACCGATGTTTTTTTCTACCTCAAAATTCACGGCTTCCTTCAAAATAAACTTGAAATTAAGTTATCAAAATAGATCTAACAATCTGTTTGCTTAAACTGACCCAAGGGAACCATGGGGACCCTGCCACAAAGACACGTTCTTGGTCATTCATTAGCTGTTGTCAATACCTGGCTTGATTCAGTTGCAGGGTTCAGAGTAAAGGTGATATTTATTTGAGGGTCAATGGCTGTGGAAATATGGCAAGGGCCGGTCAGACCTTTGGTGAAAGGCTGGAGTGCACACACAAGGACAATACACACTGGCAGAGGACAAAGGGAGACAGGACTATTTAAACACAAAGTAAGGGGCAACAGGTGGAAACAATCATGGCGGGGCTGAATATCGGAGTAGCACAGGAGGAAGGACAAGTGACTTTGACTGCGGCAGTACTCCCTCATCTAGAGCCGATGGCCCATTCACTTGACTTGGATTACTGGCACAGTCCTGGGTCTCCTGAAAAACGCTCAGGGGAAGCAAGCTGGGCCCCAGCTCCGACATAGCAGATGGAGTGATCTGGAGGCGGTGGGACAGGCTGGGTCCGAGGCTTCAGTGGTTCTCCTCCTGAGGAGAACGAATAGTGCTGCACTTGCTCAGCAAGCTGCCCGACCTGGGCTGCGACGGCTGCCCTGAAGCCCTCCCGGTTGTGGGTGAGATCCTTGATTCCTTGGTGTATTTGCAGCCACCTGCTTCTCCTGCTGGTACAAGTAAGTCCCATGTGCAGGTAGAGCTGCAGCTAGCTGCTCTGCCCCACTGTGTCCATACTGGCCAGTGTGTACTGTCAGTACCAGGTTTGGACGCAGGACACGGTTGCCTGTGCAAACATGGCAAGGGCTGGTCAGACCTGTTGCGAGAGGCTGCAGTGCAAACACAAGGACGAAACACAGTGACAACGGACAAAGGGAGACAAGGACTATTTAAACACAGGGGGAAACAATCAGGGCGGGCCTGACAATCAGACTCACACAGGAGAAAGGGCAATGACCTTCACCGTGGTGTGATGCCTTTGAGGTTTACTCTTGTGGACTTGGACTTGTACTTGGACTTGACTTGGACTTAATAAAGTGGGACTTGACTATAGCCCTAAGTCAGGCACACACTACTAACTATACGGTCAGGGCAAATCCAAGCAATGTTCCCAGTAAATGTATACAGTTCATATATATATATATATATATATGGGGCGGCCCGGTGGGCGAGTGGTTAGCACCTCAACCTCACAGCGCACCTGTACCGGGTACGATTTCAGCTGCGGCCTTCCTGTGTGGAGTTTGCGTGTTCTCCCCGTGCCTGCGTGGGTTTTGTCCGAGTACTCCGGTTTCCTTCCACATTCCAAAAACATGCATGGCCTGCACACTGAACACTCCAAATTGTGAGTGTGAGCACGGATGGTTGTTCGTCTCTGTGTGCCCTGCGATTGACTGGCAACCGGTTCAGGGTGTCCCCGGACTCCTGCCCGAAGACAACTGGGATAGGCTCCAGCACCCCCCGCGACCCTTGTGAGGATAAAGTGCTCAAAAAATGGATGGATGGATCTGTTACCAAAAAAAACAAAAAAAAAACCAAAAAAAAAAAAAAAAAAATTGAGTTCTGTAAACTTGTTTGCAGTGTACAACTATTTCCAAAGAGCACCACAAAAATGTTGGGTAGCAGCAAGGTGAAGCCGCGTGGTTCCCAGCGGGCATTGTGCCACGCCATGCTACGCATTTGCTGCAATATGGACGTTCATCTTTGCCGTTCTTGATGTCAACTGTAGTTCATTGAATGTGTGTCTTATTGAAGTGGCCGTTCACATTTATGTTACACACTGCTTGCATGGAACCCTAACTGGTTCGTTTGCGACACCAGAGACATTACGGTGAGTTTCACTGTTAAGGCAAGAAATTATCCAGTGATATACCAGCTGTGTGAGACGAGTGCGATTTTCCTGATAAATTCACGACACCTTCTTCTGCAAGCTTAAAACCCTTCTGGTTTTGTTATACAACTCATTAATGCCACAATATGCTCAGGCAGGCATCACTCATTGCATTTAATAAGGTGTATGAAAAACAATGGGGGATACAAGGAGCAAACAGGCACATTTGGAGGCAGGCAAAAAAGTAGGGGTATCTGACCCCGTGCACTCCCACTTCTGCTGCCGCTGCTGGTAACTGTGAAGTGTGCTCTGCAATTCTTTCAAAATACCTTGATGTTCCATCATATTTAAGGCCCCTGACATGTCATTACTTTGGATTATGTAGTCATAAGTGCCACTAAGGAGGCTACAGCCTGAGGGGCAGCAAGAGGAGAGCAGCTTACTGCAGCTGCCTTACCCTTGCTGCGTTCATCTTGACATTGAATTTCCTGTTTGGAGGATTTTTTTAACCCCCCCCCCCCTACTTTAAATTGGATGCCACAGATCAAAATAAATAATATAGTGCATGCTCTCAAATACTGCTGAGGAAATATTTGTTGCTTCTAAAATTATAAAAATGGCTTGAAAGACTCAATTTACTGAAGTAGTTTATTTCAAAAAGCAAAACTCATTAGGGGTGTCACCAATTTTTGCCTCCGACACGTTGTAGTTCTCGTCTCCTTTATTGGGTCATTATGACTGTAAATCCAAATAAATGTTTGATTGCATCCAGTGGCGGACCCTGAGGGCCAGCAAGGCCTTCTCTGCTGGCCTAAACATTCTCAGAAAAGTAAATTTACTTTTCTGAGAATAACATAAATTTGTTATTTTATTTTCATAAATATGTTAACAAAATTATTCTCTGTATTCTTTACGTCATATTATTTCCACTTAGTTGAGTGGCTTTCAATGTTATTTTAAATAACATTGAAAGCCACTCGAAAAATAAGTTATTTATTATGGTAGAGTTTTTAACCAATCATATTTCATCTAGCTTGTGTTGCCAGGTTAATTAAACTTGCTC
>NW_017806059.1:3821282-3821425 GCF_001891065.2 Hippocampus comes | reverse complement strand
CTGGAAATTGTACTGCTGGGAATGCCTCTTGCTTGCAATTGACCGGTGTGTTTAAAAACGTTTAGGGACACTCGCGTAGATCTGCAGCTCGGTAAACAGGCACGCCGGGAGACGGAGCTCCACAACGAAAAAGTAAAAAAAAT
>NW_017806059.1:3817278-3820596 GCF_001891065.2 Hippocampus comes | reverse complement strand
AATGCTCCTGAAATTAAGTGCTGCTTGACGAGCCTATACAGTATTGTGTTCATAATATGTGACGTCACTGAAGGCCTAAGGTTGAAATGCACAGCCCGCCACTGATTGCATCACATGACATATTTCTGCCATCAGACTGCAACCTCCTTTGTCACAAATTGGTAAATTTCACATTTTTTCATTAATTTATACGACTGGTTAGTCTACAAATCTGGGTAGAATTTTGACAAATTATTGACTTATCTAAAGTAATAATAATAATAATACATTACATTTATAAGCGCCTTTCAAAACACTCAAGGACACTTTACAATCAAAACAAGAACAATAAAACCACAGATAAAATTATAAATAATAAAAGGAGAGATGAATTTAAACTGAATTTAGCGACTCGAAATAGTTGACGCCGGCAACATCGCCGCCACAAGGAGCACCAGCTGACCCAGCCAGGCCGGCCAACACGCCGTGGTCCGCGGATTGGCCGCTATTTCTGCCGCTGTCTCATTGTGGCCGACGGGAGGACGACCAGAGGAGGTGATGACCCTGGAGCCATCGAGGTGGAAGCCCCGACGAGATCCACGGCGGATGCACCTCCAGGAAGGACGAGGAGTGACGCCCGGGAAACGGTGCAGCGCAGGCGGGGAGCCCGACCACCGGAAGCGGAGCCCAAGAAGCCCCGCCACTGAGCACCGCAGCAGTCTCCCCACGGGCAGACGGAGGAGCGACAGGACGGTCCACAGCAGCGTAGCCCAGACACAGGCCCCGTCGACCCCCACCACGGGGCGCAGAGGGGCGGAGAAGGCACGGAGCACCGTCCGACAGCCGAACAGGCAGGACGCCGCGACAGCGCGACCGAGGACAACCGTGCGACGACCGACGGTCCAAAACCACAACGAATTGCGACAGGAGAGGAGGGTTTCTCCCATGACGAGAGTAAACCGTAAAAAAACCCGTAAAACAAACGCTAAAAAAGAATAATAGCGGGTGAGCAGCGGCAGCCAGACGCGCCAGCGTTCACTCAACCCGGAAGTGACCCGGAAGTGACTTATGAACTCCAAAGTGTTGACAATGGCTTGCTGTCTTTGACGATGTAATGAACAAACACGGCGTTTTTTGTGTGTCATGAAAAGTGATAATTTTGGCATGAGGATTCTACATAACATCAGCGATATACACAACAAATTGAGCAATGAGTCGTTTTGAAATCAGAGGCCAGTAAAAACTTGATTGTTGAATATTCCCACATTCATTTGAAAAGGGGGATCGGTAACAAAAATACTCAATCAAGTGTAACTGAAAGGGTACCAGAGACAGCAAACACACAATTTTTTTTTTTTTGTGACAAATATAGATGTGGAAGTAAAGTTTATTTCACCATAGCGAAAGTGAAAGGGATAAATGGAGTGGCTTAGCATGGGGTGCCAGAGTTCAATTATTTGCAATTTTAGTTAACACACTGTAGACTGTAGTCTATTAATAAGTTTTTATTTCATCTAGTTCCAACTAGCATCCTGAAAGAAATGTGTTGTAATTAGTCGTGAATTTTAATTCATTAGTATTTTATTATTTATTGTGGTTTTGACAAATATTATCATTGAGTGTTCCAATTGAATGCACGAATGATCTCATTTGATTGGTGTTCTCACGTTCATTTTTGATTCCCATTTGTTAATCATGACAAGCCCCAATTGTTGTTCTCGGATTGCCAAGCAGCATTTCAAAATATTTTGGTGGAGAAGAGAATGGAGTGGTGTTCGATGCTCTCTTTCAGTTTGACCTCTTGTTTTACACCACAGTACCCACATATAATTCTCCTTTCAGTCGCTCCATGAACATTCTACGATGAGAGATTGTTCAATCTCACAATGCTGCCACCAATGCGTGCATGCGTGCTAATATGTGTGTGTGCGTGCGTAGGTGCGTGCGTGTGTGTGTGTGTGTGTGTGTGTGTGTGTGTGTGTGTGTGTGTGTGTGTGTGTTGGGTGGTATAGTGGAAAAAACACGGCACAATTCGGCAGGAACCATATAGACTGTGCAATAATTCATCCATCCATCCATGATCGATTTTCTACCAGGAATTCTCTTCAAGATTATAGATGATCCGTCTATCCCAGCTGACTTTTGAAACAAGACAAGGTACACCCTTAATTGGTCACCAGTTAATCAGAGGGCACACAAAATCAATCATTCACACCCAATTTGGAATCTTTCGTAAACCTGATATGCGTGATTAAATTTTTTCAATGAAATATAAAATTCTAATCCAGAACTGGGTTAGACACGTCTGTCACCGACTCAGCAAGATCAAGTAGAGGAGTCTTTTAACTTTAAGACACAATCAGCAAAGTCCTACACTTGTCCCTGAAGTTAAATGCAAGCAAAAGTGTACATGCATTTCATTTGAATTGAGACGAAATCCCCCCAAGAAACACAGGAATCCAGGAGGAGAGATTTCAGAGTCACTGGTAATTAGACCGCAGGGTGGATACATTTCATTATGCCCAAAGAAAGATGTGCCTAAACCCCGTGTTCCCCTGTAATCCTTCCGCTACGCTGCCCATTATGTCTCAGCCCCAATCCACCATAGTAGAAGTCATCACATTTCTGTAGCCACACTGGGCCAGACGAGCCAGCTGCCTCAGGCACACTGACACCAGGTTTGTCTCCGGTGACTAAAATCGCCTTTACACAGAGCCGAAGTTTTCTTTCTCTCAGGTTGAATAAGAATCACGAGAGCACTGTTTAGCTGCCCTGGTTCAAAGATAAGGCTAACGACTGTAATGGGCCCTTGGGGAAATCGATACTCTGCATAATAGAGATCTGTCATTGCTACCAGTCTAGCTATATTATGCAGAGCAGAATCTGCTCTCTTGATATACGATGCTGTATCAACGTTATAATTTTGCTCTTGTACCGTAAAGGTTTTACTTACTCATGGAGGCTATAGACCACATATGTCAAAGTGCCGGCCCGCGGGCCAAATCTGGCCCGCGAGAATGTTTTCAGTGGCCCCTGGGATGATATTGATTTATTATTAGAACCGGCCCGCGGACCGCAGCCAGCCGAGAGCCCGCAGATCTTTTACACGCACCAATACTACATTTCCCACAATGCAACGGTGACGCGCCAAGCAGTCGGCCGCTTTATTTAATTATTTATTAGTCGAGCAGTCGTTCCCATAACAGTGACATTAGCTTTCAGATACCCATCAAAAATGGCAAAACGGAAGGTGGACACTGAGAACCGGGGGTTTCAAACAAGGTGGGAGTCGAAGAACATGTTCATGGACGTAGCTGGAAAACCTGTGTGTCTTCTGTG
>NW_017806059.1:3805912-3816950 GCF_001891065.2 Hippocampus comes | reverse complement strand
AGCCTGACCCCAAATATTGATGAACTTGTAGAAAAGTTAAGACACCAGCGAGTATCAGCCTCAGCCTCAAAGAAGTGCATATTACTTATAATATACTGTGCAATCACATACTAAGAGTTTTTACTCAGTTCAAGTTTAAAAATTAAAGTGCAATATTTGCTTTCGCTGCTTGTTACTTCTTGAAGAAAGTGTTGTTTTTGGTTTATACATTTTTGCACTTTATTTTATTGTATTTCAATCCAATTATGTTTTAAAAATATTTGTTTCGAGTAAATGATCGAAAATTACTGCACTATTATTTGTTTTTCTTTTAAGTAACTTTAGCCTACTTTTGCTAAAAGAGAAAATATGGACTATTGATAGTGCCTTGAATAATATCGGCTTCTTTCATTCATGTTATGGGTATTTTTATACAAAGGAAATTTTTTTGTGCCTGTTGAAAATTTAAGTTTACGACATAGCCATAAAAAAATGTTGCTTTATTTATCTGACCATATTGGAATGTATTTTTTAGGTTTTCAGTCAATTAAATTTGGTTCAATAAACAATATGTGGTCATTTTTAAAATTTTCAATGAACATTTGATCAGTCTGGCCCTCGGCTTGCAGCAAATTTTTTTATCTGGCCCGCCGTCCATTTGACTTTGACACCCCTGCTATAGACAATGGAATCTTTACTGTGTGTTTCATCAAATACTAAATGTTTTAATGTTAGCCTTCCCCTTCCTTATTAGTTCTCAACAATCAAGATTCCCATTTCAATGAGATCAGGTCAGAAACTGCGATTGGAGACAAGTGTTTACAATCACCACTGACTGCTGGGTGTAAAATCACTATTGTATGGGCGTGATCAAAGGGCAGAAAGTGAAGAACAAGGGCCTAGTGATAGAACACATAAAAGGAGTTTGACAAATGGACATTGAACATCATATGTTGTGTGTATGAGTGGGTTATAAATAGGGGGAGGGGATTTTGAAATGAAGGGTAGCTGCACTGGGTGATGAAGTGATGATGCAGTGGCAGGAGAACTCCTGGCATAAAACTGGCATAATCTCAAGTGAGAGGAAAAGTGGAATATCAAGATGAGACAGCAGCATGGAATGATGGAGAGAGATGGAGGAGATTATTTTGATCAGGAAGTTGTGAGACTAAAACAGATGATGATACTTGGGGGGGGGGGGTGAGAGTAACCGTTTTTCTCTGATATCACAGCAAGACATCTGTTGTCTCTATGTGCCTTCTCTTCATGAATCTTTCCTGGAGACCAAAGATTTTTCAGCAAGGTCAAGACTTTGTGAGCTGAGCTCAACCAAAAAAATTCAAGAACATAATTTAACATGTTACAAATTTTGACATACTATTTCAGCATAGTTTTGTAGTTAAGTGCTATCCTTTGTAAAGAAAAATGAATCAGTGAAATGAATGTACTAAAATTACAGTCTGTTGATCGAAACCTTTTTCTTTGCTTAAATTAATTTCACTTCCATTAATTCAAATCCTTCAAATGGAGACAATAGTCACATTGATTGCACATATTCAGTGATCTTCTTCTTTGCTGCGATGCTCAAGATCCTGTCAATCCACTTGATTACGACCACCAATGGCAAAGGCTTCCACATAGAATTTGATCTAAATTCTGACACGTATCTCATCAAATTGATGGTGGCAATTTTGGCTCCTTTTGGAAAGCCGCATCTTTAGTCCTGCTCCCGAAAATGAACTGGCCCTTTCGGCTAACATGCAGTTCCTAATTTATTTTGTTGTTTGAATAATGTATGACCAAATTATAAGAAAATAAGAAGCCTTTCTTTGTCTCACAATGGAGAAATTCCCAATTTACAGCAGCAAAATTATAAAAGGGAGAAAGTGGAAGACAAAAAGTATATTAAAAAATATAAAATATAAATATATTAAAAATGGATGAGTCGGGGTGAGTCCAGGTTTTCAGGTCTGTCTATTCAATAGCCTTACAGCAGTCGGCAGGAACGAGTGGCGGTACCTCTCATTCTTGCAGCGCGGGTGTATCAGTCTATCACTGAAGGAGCTGCCCAGTGCTGTCAGGATAGTCTTGGGGGGGGGGTTTGTCCATCATAGCTGTTAGCTTAGCTAGCATTGTTGCTCACCTCCTCCAGAGTATCCAGGGAGCAGCCCAGGACATGTGTAAAATGACAAACTAGTTGCCAAAGCAGAAAAATAGTTTGGTGTTCCCTCTATTAGTTTTCTTGGCTACATCCTCACTCAGGGTCAGATTAGGCCGAATCCTATTAATATTGTGGCTAATTGGCTAGTCTCTTCTTCATGCAAACAGCTCCAGCAGTTCCTGGGCTTTGCAAACTTCCTCGGAAGGGTCATCCGTGACGACAGTAAGGTCGTCACACTCCTCATCCAATTCACCTCTACAGCCTCTTCATTCATATGGATCCCCAAAGCTGATGCTGCCTTCAAACACCTCAAAAGACTTTTCAACTCTGCCCCGGTCCTTGTCCATCCTATCCTGCTTTCCAGTTCATTGTCGAGGTGGATGAATCTAATTCCAGGATCGGGGCCGTGCTATCCCAGAAAAGTTCTCAAGATCAAAAGGTACATCCTTTTCACGCAAATTGTCCCCCCCCAGGGAGAAACTATGATGTTGGCAACTGTAAATTGTTGGCTGTGGTTGCTGCCCTTCAGATTGGAGACATGGGCTGGAAGAAGCTAAGATCCCCTTTCTGGCACTAACATATCACAATCTACGAAGCGCCTAAATTCTCGTCAGTCTCGTTGGACCCCTTTCCTTGGCCGCTTTAGTTTATCTGTTTCCTACTGGCCAGGCTCCCGTAATGTTAAGCCTGATGCTCTCTCTCATATGCATGATCCATCTTCAGAGAGGCAAGCTCCTGAGACCATCCTTCTCTCTTCATGCTTCATGTGGGAGATTGAGTGGGCAGTTCTGGATGCACAAGGACAGCAACTAGATCCCAGCTTGGGCCCTAAGGATCGGCTCTTCATTCCAGATTCCGTGCGCTCTCAAGTCCAGCAATGGGGACACTCCTCCAAGTTGGCTTGTCATCTTGGGGTCAATTGAACCCTCCAGTTCTTGTGACATTGCTTATGATGGCCTCCGGATGGTCCAAGATGTCAGAGTTCGTCGCCGCCTGCCTCACCTGCTCGCAAGGGAAATCCTCTCACCATCGCTCCCTGGGCCTCCTGCAACCTCTGCCCATCCCCAGCCTTCCCTGGTCCCACATGTCGATTGATTTGGTTTCTGGTCTGCTTTCCTCCAAAGGAAACGCAGTGATATTGACTGTGGTTGACCGATTCTCCAAGATGGTTTATTTCATTCCATTTCCTTCCGTCTTCCCTCCACCCTTGAGACTGCGAACATCCTTGTGAACTGCATTTTCAAACTTCATGGCATCCCAATTAACATTGTTTCTGTCCAGGGTCCCTAGTTCACATCCCAGGTATGGCAAGCTTTCTGTAAAGCTTTGGGGGCATCGAGCCTGTCTTCAGGTCATCACCCGCAGAGCAATGGACGGTCAGAAAGAGCCAATCAGGATCTGGAGGCAGCCCTTAGGTGTGTCTTGGCCTGCCATGCAGCCTCCTGGAGCCTACACCTTCCATGGGTCAAGTATTCCCATGATTCCCTCACCTCATCATCCACGGGCATGTCTCTGGTCATGGTCGCCTATGGGTATCAGCCCCCACTCTTCCCTTTCCAAGAGGTCGCTGTTCCCTCTGTCTGTGACCATCAACGTCGTTGTCATGCAGTCTGGAGACATGCCGGGGCTGCCCTGTCCCGCACAGCCCAGCGCAACCGTCAACTGGCGGATGGACATCGGTCTCCTATGTATCGCCTGGGGCAAATGGTTTGGCTGTCTGCCCATGACGTCCCCCTCCAGACTGATTCCTGTAAGCTCGCCTCCAGGTTGATTGGTTCTTTTGAAATTGAGAAGGTCATGAACACTTCCACCATCCGATGGAAGCTCCCAGCCTCCCTTCAAGTCCACCGCACTTTTCATGTGTCTCTCCTAAAGCTGGTCTCCTGAAGCCCACTCAGCCCTCCATCTGAGTTCCCTCTTCCGCACCTGGTCATTGATGGTCAACCAACCTACACTGTCCACAAGATTTTGGATGTACATTGCCGCGGTCGGGGTTCAGTATTTAGTTGACTGGGAGGGGTACGGCCCTGAGGAATGTTCCTTGGCCTCTAGGTCCCTCACACTCAGCAAGGGCTCCTGTGGAACTTCTACTGTAAGTTCCTTCACAAGACAGGAAAGGCACTGGGCTGTGCCTTTTGGCTTTGTTCTTTGTTCCGTAGTTGGTTTTATTTTTTTATTTTTTATTTTTTTTTGCTATGGTCCTTTATTTGGTCACACAGGGCTATATCTTGTTTTTCTTTAAAACAAACTTGAGTTACTCAGTGACACATTGTCAGAACGTGAAGCCTTCTATGGCCTGCTGCATCCAGCCCTGCTCTCTGTTTTTTAACTTGGAATTTTTGCAGATAAAGACTTTTACTTCGCCGCTTGTGTCTCCTGTCTCCTTCTGGCTCCAAATTCCACTCCTCACGTGACACTTATCTTCGCTCATTGGACAATTACAATATTTTCTCCTCTGAATCTTGAGAGGCAGATCAACCTGTTGAAGCAATGTGCAGCTTTTACTGCTGATTGTCTGTTACCCATTGCATGAGCAATTAATCAGGTGGTGCTGTGGGCGGGCCAATACTGAAGAGAGTCACAGCCATGGATTCAGCAGACAGAGATGCGTACTGCGGCTATCAGAGTCAAAATAACTGTTTTCAATTGCCAATAATTGCCAAAATGCGAAACATATTGGCCATTGTAATTTGCAACTGATCATCGATATATCACTAGATAACACTGCTGGTTTGACCTTGCAGGCTATAAAAGCTGAATCCACTTTCTTTTTCTCTTTATTTGATTCCTGCTCTTTTTGTTGCTCTCTTCTGGTCAAATGGCAGACCCTTTGGGTGCTGCTTTTATCTTCTCTCCTGACCAAATGGGTGCAGCTAGGCCCTCATTTGGGGCTCCCTTTTTTTTCCTCAGTCAACACTTTTTTCTTTTTTGTTCGTATTTTTTTCAGAATATTTTCCTTTTATTGGTAGGGAGCCCAGCGCTCAACGGTCTTGAGAAGTTACATTGAAAGGGCAAAGACACCGGCGTAAACTCTATGCACCCCGGTGCTGCTACCAAGCCCGACAAACTTGTTGGCCAAACTACGCGCCCAGAATTCCTTCCAGTGCACCTCCGAAGAGGGCCCAAGATTTCAATAGCTTGGTGCACATCACCTTCACGTCAAACGTATGACGTGAGACCACTTTGGTTTTCTTTTTCCTGTCTTTCTTTCCTTCCATTTTTTTCCTCCAATTTTTTGTGTCACTTTATGTTTCCGCAACTTGGCCAGCTCAACTGCGAGGCTTGAATCAGGACAAACTCCTCACAGCTCATCCATTCAGAAGACAATAAGTGAGTGCAAATTACTGGTGCACAAAATTGGTGCTAAAACATTTATTTAACAAGGGGCTAAGTTAGTCATGGAGCCGCATGTCAATCTTTTTAAAAAGTATACACTATATCTTGTCAAGATCCTCCATTTTGAATTGGATTTACTGTTTTATTTCATCCTATTCTAGTCTCATTCTTTGCTACACTTTCCACCGTTCCACTGTAGTTAGTCTCCTCATGACACATTCCTCTCAATTTCCATGTAGCTTTCGAGAATACATGTTCCCCTCATAAATATGCATTATATACCGTGTGTGTTAGGGTGGTCCATTTTGGAAAAGTTTGTCGGATTCGTCGGGCCGGGTCGGAAATCTTGTCGATACTATGACACAAGGATGTGTGCAAAATTTTATTCCGATCGGATAATTTTATCCCATCCCGCAGAGCGACCAAAGTTTCCCCTATGGAAAGAATGTTACGGGGCTGAATGGTAGTACGGTTTCTCCCGTACAGTAAGGATTTTGTTTTGCTCAGTTCGCACTTGCAATAATTCAAAGACGGAAGACAGGAACGCATGTATTGCAAAAAAGGCAACCGTGGTTATCCTTCAACACTGGTGAGATTGTTGGTCCATGTTAACTGGTCCATCTGTCTATCTGTCCATCTGTCTATAATGTCCATCAACACTAGTGACACTGTTAGACCACAAAAAAGACGAAATCCGCCGTGCGTGCCATCCCATGCCTACTTCGCGCACGGGTGCTCCACGACCTGCAGAAGGTGCTGTCGCTGTTCCTCGTCGCGCGTAATGGCGCCGCAGAACGCGCTGATGAGGGCGACGCCCCTCTCCGCAAAGTCGTTCACCACCCGTAGGTGACGAGCGCGCCGACGAGCCGTGGTGAGCTTCGGGCTGCCCAACAAGCCACACTTCGGTGGCTGAGCGTGAGCGTCTTGCAGTTGCAGCGGCCATGCTGAACGCAGGCACAGCCACGACTAACGCAATACGCAACGCTTCTCCTGGCCCAGCAGGAACTGCCGATCCTCGTGCTCTTTTTTTTTTTTTTTTTCGATGTCGAAAAGCGTCCTCAGCTCAGCGTCCAGTAAGAATTCCGGCGATTCTCGACTTCAATTGAAAGATATTAGCTCGCCAGTAGGTGACCGTTGTGTGTTAGGCGTGCGTTTGAGTTTGTCTCCGGCTGCAGGGAGCAGCGATGGAATGGTTAGTTAGTCAGGAGGTGATCGTTCGGGCAACATTCAGCCCAGCCAGTGTCACGCATGGCAAAATACACGGTTAAAATACACATGTTCACCCTACTGAGACCAGTTGTTATGGTGGAAACTTTGGCCGCTTTGCGGGACAGGAAAATATCATCAGATCGGAATGAAATTTTGCACAGAACCTTGTACCATAGTATCGACAAGAATTCCGACCCGGCCCGACGAATCCGACAAACTTTTTTTTTTGCCATGAAAATGTGGACCACCCTAGTGTGTGTACTAAAGTAAAAGTAATTAACCTCTCAGCTTCTAAATCAACCTCAAAACTCTATAATTGTAGCAGCCTTCGAACTAATGATTGATTTTCAAGGTTTTTCATCTGTTTAAACCTTTTAAATTTCATAAAGCAAATAAATAATGTGGTGCCCTAAGTGGCGACTGATTATAAGTAATTTGAGATACTTTCATATTATTCATAGTGCACGTGTGAATAGTGTAGACCAGGAGTGCCCAAACAACCGATAGCGGTTGACGGGTCGTCCGCAGACTGGTTCCAAGTCGACTGTGAGGGGTGTAGGGGGAAATGAAAAAAATAAAAACAAAATAAAAAATAACATTCGTGTGTCTGCATTTGTTATTAATATGATACATATGTGTGTTAGCTTACACTTCACCCTATGCATCCTTTTAGTGTTCACAAAAAATAAAACAAACAATTAATTAATCACATCACATCACCGGAAGTTGTTAGTAGTCAGCAGTCTGCAATTGCAGCTAGCGATCAGAGCTGTTGAAGTCCATCTATCTATCTTTTGTTTATTCTCAAATCACTGTTTGATCCACAATTCACTAACGCATTGTCAAACAATGTGAATCCGAAGTACCAGGAGCATAATTTTTAAAATGCTACACGCGAGCTACGATCATGATGTTTCTTCACTTAACATGCTTCAAAAGTGCATCTGTGCATCCCTGTGTCAGGTCTCCAACTAAGGTAGGCAGTAATTTCCTTTTTACAAATACATTTTTGGACTTGCACCCACTCCGTTTTCCTCCCACAGTCCAAAAAACATGCATGGCAGGCTAATTGAACACTCTAAATTGTTCCAAGGTGTGAGTGTGGATGGTTGTTCGTCTCTGTGTGCCCTGCGATTGGCTGGCAACCGCTTCACGGTGTCCTCTGCCTACTGCCCGAAGACAGCTGGGAAAAGCTCAAGCACAAGCCACTACCATTGTGAGGACAAGCGGATCAGAAAATGGATGGAGGATGGATTGACTTGCACCGACCTCCCTCTCTGATCTGCTGGAACCCTATGCATGCCCTCAAGATAATATTTACTCTTTGGCCTTTCAAACTCATTGGGTTTTTTTTCATGATTTTATTTTATTTTTTTAATATTTTGTTTTTTTACGATGTTTTATGATTTCATAAAGCTTTTTAGTTGTTGTTTTTGTAACCTGAACAGCACTTTGGTGTCAACTTTTGTTGACTTTTTAATGTGCTATAATATATCAATTGGTAGCTTTGGTATGGTCAAGCCTGCGTTCGGAAATTAATGGGGTGGTGTGCTGTTATGGCGTGAGTGAATTTGTTGTGATCCTTTATTGGGTCCTTTATTGTGTCACCTTTATTTTTGTCATATAGGATTGAACATGGCCTGATGTCTCTCAGTATTTCGTCTTTACTTCTCAAGTTTTCTTCCATGCCTTATGCATCCAGCCCTTTTGTTGTTGCTTTGCATTTTTGTATGTAAAGGCTTTTACTTTAACCACTTTTGAGTCCTGTCTGCTTCTGGGTCCAAATTGTGCTCCTGACGTGACAGAACTTCAGAAGGCACCCTGTGTTGACAGCGGGAAACAACTTATGGTTGGACACAACCTCTGATTCTAAATACAGAAATACTTTTCTTTTCAGTGTAAAATGGCTGACCTGAACTATAATCCCACATCACATTGTAGGTCGAAGGTAAAATCCTGGTCGGTTATTGCGACTTTTGGTGCTATAAATCCTTGTTGTAGTGTAAGGAAGACACATGCTAGCAGCACATCACCCATTAGTTGCCATGACGACGACAACTCCTTTTTCTGCTTGACCCAACACAGCAACCGAGAGCACTTAAAAAAACAACAATAAAAAAGCTCTAACTTTTCAAACTTTAGCTGAAACTTACAAAGTTTGAAGAGGATCGGATAAATTCGGTGGGAGGAGTTCACTAAAATCCATCCATCCATCCATTTTCTCCTCACAAGGGTCACGGGGGGTGCTGGAGCCTATCCCAGTTGTCTTGGGGCAGTAGGCGGGTGACACGTGAGCCAGGTGCCAGCCAGTCGCAGGGCACACAGAGACGAACAACCATCCGTGCACATACTCACACCTAGGGACAATTTAGAGTGTTCATGCATGTTTTTGGAATGTGGGAGGAAACCGAAGTACCCATAGAAAACCCACACAGGCCCGGGGAGAACATGCAAACTCCACACAGGAAGGCCAGAGCCGGGATCGAACCCACAACCTCTGCACTGTGAGGTCGACGCACTAACCAATGGACCACCGGGCCGCCCCGTTCACTAAAATATGATCTCCATCAAAGGCCAAAAATGGCACAAAATTTCCAACGTAAAATCAAAGTGCCGGACTTCCTGTTGGGTTTAGGGTATGACTCCAGACATTTTTGTAGGTCTTGGGCAGTTAAATATGCCTCCCAATTGTCGTAGATCTAGGAATGTCGAAAACAAACATTTTCCCCCTGTTTGCTTTGTTAAAAATTCCTGGGCGGCACTACTGACCCACTTTGAAGAAATAGGACAATAACCCTGTAAAATATAAATGCTTTGCCCGGCCTGATGTGTGTACAAAGTTTTATGAGTTTCCACCTGAGTTTATATCCTCAAAACAGTTTTAATTTTCTTTGTAAACAACACTTCGCCAGGGCAACAGCTTGTACTGAAATTAAAAAAAGCTTTCAATAAGTTTTCATCTCAAACATCTATCCATCCATCCATCCATTTTCTGATCAGCTTTATCCTCACAAGGGTCACGGGGGGTGCTGGAGCCCATCCCAGCTGTCTTCGGGCATTAGGCGGGGGACACCCTGAACCGGTTGACAGCCAATCGCAGCATCTCAAACATGTGAAGCTGAAAACACCCAAAGTTTGATGGTGATCGGGTAAAGGAGGAGTTTGTTAAAATATGACCTCTATCAAGGCCAAAAATGCACCCAATTCCAAAATAAAGTCAAGATGGTGGACTTCCTATCTGGCTTAGCATATGGCTCCAAAAAGGACTTTCGTTGTGTTCTTACGGTACATATGTCTCTCAAATTTCACAGATCTAGTTGAAAGGCACAAACAGGAATGCTTTATGAGAATTTTGTAGAGGGCTCTATTGAGCCATTTTATTTCTTTTTTTGAAAATCACACACAAAATTTCTAAAATATTGATTTTTATGCCAGGTCTGACATGTGTGCAAAGTTTTCACCTTGGTTTAGGCCAGGGGTTGGCAACCCAAAATGTTGAAAGAGCCAAAAAAAACAAAAAATAAATATGTCTGGAGCCACAAAAAATAAATAAATAAATAAAAGCCTTCTATAAAACTTACAATGAAGGAAACACATGCTGTATGTATTTAGGAGACTGGACTGTCTCAGAATTGTTTATGTTATTCATTCCTTTGTTGTGTGTTCACAAACGTCCCCATAGAACTTATTTTGTGTTTTCCCCACTTGATTTTCTGTTTTGGTGCATTATTTTCGCTTTTCTTAGTGTCAGTGAAGTGATCATTAATTTCCGTTTTTCGGATGCTGTCTTTGAACGCCTCTCGAATCGAACAAGAGGAGAGAAGACACGCAGTCTGACGCAGACGTGTCTGTGTTTGTCGAGACTGTTAAAAGCATAAATAAAGTGCACGTTTTAAAAAAACCAACACCACAGCTCTCCTTTTTTTCGGAGCTGCAACATGTATCTATATCTATATGAGCTATATTAGCCTACTATCAAAATGATAGTAGGCTAGTGTGCTACAATTACACGATGAGCCTTCATGATTAAATGCTTTTTTTTTCGTGCAGTGCATTCTGTCGAGCAGGGGTGTCAAACCTTTTTTGACCTAATATCTACTTTTTGTTCAACCAACCTACCGCGATCGATCCGCGCATACACAACACACTTACAGACGCATACCTGCCTACCTTCGGTCGAGATCTGACGTGGAGGCATGGGACTCACTTTTGCAGCGTTTTTGACTGTCGTAGCTCACGTGTACCGTTTAAAAAAATGCTTTTCACCATGGGCGTCATTAGGCCTATTTTAGGGAGGCTTCAGCCTCCCTAAAAATGTCTTTAGCCCCCCTAAATAATTTCATTGCATTATTT
>NW_017806059.1:3805151-3805689 GCF_001891065.2 Hippocampus comes | reverse complement strand
AGTTCATTGCCGAAAGTCAGGTTGAGTCGACAGCATGGATATTCGACAGTTTTTTAGAAAGGTAAATTAAATATTCAATGCATCCATGCTGGTAAAACTAGTGACTATAGTCCGCTAAAATATCTCCAGTAACAGCAGAAACTGCACTGTAACAAGTGTTCACTTTTTGATAAATTAAGGCGGTGCTTAATAAAAATTAATCAACATTTTATTATTAAATACATAAATAATCACTACACCAACTCTTTGAGGCAACACCTATTGAGATTTTGGCCTATATAAAATAAATAAATAAAAATAAAACAAATAAATGTATTTATTTGATAGGAATCAGGCCAAAGACGCACACAGAGTGAGCCGGGGGGGAGCTCTGCTGGACAGGTGAGTCTATCAGATCTCAAGACTAATTTTACTTGCAAGGCTGTTCCCAAAATGCAATCAGAGCTTACAGTAAGTATTGAGCAGCAAACTTGTGTTTTTCCAAAGTGATGAAGCTTTTGCATCTCATTGTACTAACTTAAATTGCATATCACGGCAG
>NW_017806059.1:3795313-3804642 GCF_001891065.2 Hippocampus comes | reverse complement strand
GGCCGGTGTCCTGCATGTTTTCCATCCCTCCCTGCTGCAACACACCTGATTCAAATGATCAGGATCACTATCAGGCTCCGATAGAGCTTGCTGATGAGCTGTTCATTTGGATCAGGTGTGTTGCAGCAGGGAGGGATGGAAAACATGCAGGACACCGGCCCTCGAGGACCGGACTTCGACACCTGTGGTTTAAAAGGTCTCCCGGCACGACCACTCATTGTCGGGACATTGTTTGTTTGCTTGTTGCTTGCAACTTCATGTTTGTTCTGGTCATGTTTCGGTTATTGAGTTTTTGTTTCAGTCATGGTTTTTGTTTGATACTTTGGATTTGTTTTGTTGTTAGGACTTTGTTTGTTTAGGATTTAATTTTCTGTGTTTTATCAATACACTTCTTTAAGTACACCCTGCTCCTCCCTCCTGCCTGCTTTTTGGGGTCCACCACCACCTTGCAAATGTGACAAAATGACCCAACCCCCTGAACCCTGCAGGTACAAAGGACTGGTCCCTATTCCACCATGTGCCTGTAGGAGCACGTCTGCAGCCGACACCCTTTTCCCCTTCAGGCAGCGCTGGTGATGTGGCTGTCCCATGTTTTCATCTCGTCAAGCCATGTCTGTGGTGGGCCGAGCCCCGTCCACGTTGAGCTGAGGCTTGTCACATGTCTGTTTGAGCTGGTTCACGGCCACGACGAGCCGTGCCACATCCACGCCCACGTCAGGTCGAGCCCCTGTTCATGTCCGGCTGTCCCATGTCCCCCGCTACATCGAGCTCCGTCCAAGTCAGGCCAAGCCCAGCCAAAGGGTTGCCGTCGCTTCTTGTTCCTGTTCCCTGGCAAGGCGAAGGTCGCCGGTCGCTTCTTGTTCCTGTTCTCCGGCGAGGAGAAGGTCGCCGTCGCTTTTGTTCCTGTTACCTGGCGAGGCGAAGGTCGCCGTCGCTTTTGTTCCTGTTCTCCAGCGAGGCAAGGGTTGCCGTCGCTTTTAGTTCCCGTTCCCCGGCGAGACAAGCCTTTGGACGACTTTGGGGCGTCTGGGATCCATCCCTTGAGGGAGGGGTACTGTCATGTTTTGGTTTGGGACCAACAGGTAGCAATGTAGGGTTTCCCCTGCAGCTGCACACCTGTTGGTCGTTATGTAATTATTAGTGCTTTAAAAGGACTCCCAGCCCGACCACCTGGACCCCGCAGGTACAGAGGACTGGTCCCTATTCCACCATGTGCCTGGTGGAGCACGTCTGCGGCCGACACCCTTTTCCCCTTCAGGCAGCGCTGGTGATGCGGCTGTCCCATGTTTTCGTTTCGTCAAGCCGCGTCTACAGTGGGCCGAGCCCCGTCCGCGTCCACGTTGAGCCGAGGCTCGTCACGTTCTGTTCGAGCTGAGTCACATTCACGACGAGCCGTGCCACGTCCACGCCCACGTCAGGCCGAGCCCCTGTTCACGTCCGGCTGTCCCTGTCACGTTTTCGGGCGAGCTGAATAAGATTTTGGATCCCAATAATCGCAGACGTCAACAAGATCTCCGTGACAAACAAAATCGTTTAATGTTTATAATAAGAATGGCTAACAAAAAGCGCTTGCATCCAAAAGGCAAGGGAACAAAAATAGAACAGAGTATGCCAAAGAAAAACAACGTGTAGAAAAACGCGAGAAAAATCCAATATGTAAAATAAAAGTCTGCCGAGCAGAGAAAATAGTACCGAGAAGCTAGAGCGATAACACGACAAGAACGATAACAGGTCAACGAGCGTGGAAGTAGCAATGCAATAAACAATACTCTGACAACAGATGCACCGCAGAAGAGTCCTTAAATACAGATTCTCATAATTAAAGATTGGCAGCAGGTGTGCACCCCGAAGACCGCTTATGCTACCTGCTGGCCAGACCGAAAAACAGAACCGTGACAGTCCCATGTCCCGCGTTACGTCGAGCTCCGTCCACGTCAGGCCAAGCCCAGCCAAAGGGTTACCGTCGCTTCTTGTTCCTGTTCCCTGGCGAGGCGAAGGTCGCCGTCGCTTTTGTTCCTGTTCTCCGGCGAGGCGAAGGTCGCCGTCGCTTTTGTTCCTGTTCTCCGGCGAGGCAAGCCTTTGGACGACTTTGGGACGTCTGGGATCCATCCCTTGAGGTAGGAGAACTGTCATGATTTGGTTTGGGACCAACAGGTGGCACCGTAGGTCTTACCCTGCAGCTGCACACCTGTTGGTCATTATGTCATTATGTAATGGTTTAAAAGGACTCCCGGCACGACCACTCATTGTCGGGTCATTGTTGTTTGCTTGTTTGCTTCTGTCAGTCATGTTTCAGTCATGTTTCGGTCATGTTTCCGTTATGTTCTAGCTTCAGTCATGATTTTTGTTTGATACTTTGGACTTTGTTTGTTTTGGATTTAGTTTTCTCTGTGTTTTTATACAATTCTTCAAGTTCACCCTGCTCCTCCCTCCTGCCTGGTTTTTGGGGTCCTCCACCACCTCCCAACGTGACAGTTTGTGTCATGTTTTCACTCCGACAGAAACCATATTTAAAACCAAAAAATACATTTCCCTCCCACATTTTTTTCCATTTTCAAACATTTTTTCGAAAGCTCCAGGGAGCCACTAAATGGCGCTAAAGAGCCGCCTGTTGCCGATCCCCGGTTTAGACCCTTAAAAACAGCAGAGTTTATCTTTGCAAATGGCACATCGACACAGCAACATCGTATGACATCATAAAAAGCTTCCAATAGCTCTTTATCTTAATGAAACATGTTTAGAAGAAAGTATGAAGATGATCCGGAAAAAATCCTTCAGTGGATTTAGTCAAAATATAACCTCTTTAGAAGGCTAAAAATGGCGTCCGATTGCCAAATTTAAAGTACAAGTGGCATACTTCTATTGATGTGTCGGTCGCGAACGAGCCGGTACAAAGAGCCGGCCCTTTGAAGAGAACGATGAGTGCCGGCTCTGTCAATTTCTCTCTCTCGCTTTCTCCCTCTCTGTGTCGCTGTCTCTTTTTCACGTGTCTGAAGCGAGGTTTGGCAGTGGCTCAGCTGCCGTGCTCAGAGAAGGAGACGGGAAGAGAAAGGGGGGGAGGGGGCGAGGGGCTTGGTAGGTACAAATAATTACTGAGAGAAGGAGCCAGATCAGCCCGTCCAAGTTGAAGTATTTAGTTTTGTTGAATGCAAATTTAAAATTAAGCAAGGAATAGCTTATGTTTGTTACAATAAAGCAAGGAGTAGCTTCGGTTTGTTTTGTTCACTGCTGCTGTTGCAGTTACTACTCACTATTTTTGTTATGATGCAGCATGTTTGACTGTTGTTGGTTGAAGTTTAATTTTGTTGCTTGTTTATTGTTTGGAGCCTTTTTAATGTTCAATAAAATAAATAAAAACCCTTTTCTTTGCCTGATAATTGTTACTATTTGCAGTCAATAGAGTGCAATATTTAGTTCACCAAGTCATTCATCAAAATGTATGCTAAATTTGTCATAAATATTTCAAAGAAAAGCTAAAGTTAAAAGAGCCGTTTGAGAGCCAAAAAGAGCCGGCTCTTTTCACTGAGCCGATCCAAATGAACCAGATCACCGAAAAGAGCCAAAAATCCCATCACTACACACTTCCTGTTAGGTTTAGCAGATGGCTTTGAATGTTTTTTTTTTTTTTTGTACATAAGGAATTATGAAACGCAAAATCTGATGCCAGTAGCGGATGGTGCAGTGTTACACATGCCGGACTTGTGTGCAGGCAGCGTGTGATTGGTTCCCACTCAGTGACGGTGTGAATGTGGGTGTCAATGGTCGTTTGTCTCTTTATGTGCCCTGTGAGTGACTGGCGACCAGTTCAGGGTGTGGATTGCCTTTCGCTCGAAATCAGCTGGGATAGGCTCCAGCGACCCTCTTCAGGATAAGGTATGTTGAAAATGGATGGATGGATGGAAAATCTAATGCCTCACCCCATATAGTATAGATGGAGTCCATCATTTTTCTTTGTTCCATGCCACCTGGAGAAGTAGATCCCCTTTTCTCCGCCATCTCAGACAGGTCTGCACTCTGTATGTTCATTGACATACTGTAGGTGGGTGGGTGGAGGTTTTGACAATACAGTCAAACCTCGGTTTTCGTCCATAATCCGTTCCAGAAGGCTGTTTGAAAACCGAAATTGTTCGAAAACCGAAACCACGCTCTTTTCAAAATAAAATTTTTACTGAACATGTCTGCTCACAATGGAAAGCAACACGAGGAAGCGTCACTTCCTCGTCTACCTGAGGAAGCGTCACTTCCTCGTGTAAGGAAGGCGAGAGGAGTCAAATGGTGCATTCAAGTGCGCTCAGTTTGTTCGAGAACCGAAATTTGTTCGTCATCCGAGGCATAAAAAACTCGAAATTTTTGGTTGAAAACCGAATTGGTCGAGAACCGAGACGGTCGAAAACCGAGATTTGACTAATTAAATTAGTGGTAATTTGAACCTGATTGGAATTTTATTATTATTTTATTATTATTATTATTTTGCAGTTTATATGTTTTGACATAGCAAGGAATTAAAGCTGGGTATTTTTTGATTGTATTATTGGACATTGACCTTGTTTGTGTTTTTTAGTTTTCCAAATGTTGGCTGTGGACAGGCGTCACTTCTGCTGACCACTCTTTTCACTCTGTGTCATCAATGCTAATAGGATGCCTTAAAGCTCTAATGCACCACCAACCAATGTCAATATTGTCTCTAAAATAATGTATTCTGGCTTTGTGCTAGAGAAGTTGAGCAATGACTTTGAAAGGGCAAATCATCGAAAAGAAGTGGTATAATCTTGCATTAATTCAGTATCAGACCTTCACTCTCACACATTCACCATAGTGCCATCTTACACGCACGATACCTATTGGGCATCCCATTTAATTCAGGAATAATGCAGTCTTTGAAATGACAGCTCAGTCTCTCACTTAGATGACCTGAGAACCATCTTAAAGCATTCCATAAACCTCACTTGCTTAAACAAGCGCACCTTATTAAGTTCTGCACTGCAGCAACAAATGTCCACTGTTGACACATTATGGACCATCAAGCCTTTCAGTGAGAGAAATCACAAGCGTGAAATTAATTGGGAAGTTGTTTATTTACACTTCTGTTTTCCTTGTATTGCTCTCTCACAGGGTTGAGCAGAAGCCTTTGGAGGGACAGGTGCACAATGTTAAAAGGGAGCACATGAAACAAGAGTTTGAAGTGCCTTTGAGAAACTTCTTTTTTTAACTCATTATACACGTTCGTACTCCTGTAAACTGTATCGGGCTGAATTGACACAGGTGACTACACTGTTGGCCTGCTGCTGGCATATGACAGTTTTACCTGCGGAGGCGAAGGGGTGGCAGGGTTTTAGTTTTGACAGTTTGCCCGCATTTGTCCTTGCAGTCTCTCGTATTTGTAGTTATGAGGGGATTCATCGTGTCTCTGCAAACTGTATTCTTTGAATACCGCCACCTCCTCTTGACAGATGAGACAGACAGCCTTTTCTTTGCGTTGAACAAAAAAATAATCGTTTGTCCACTTTGGGTTAAATACCCTGCATTCTGCATCTATTTTTCTCTTACCTAGCCTTTTCGCCATGATCCCGTTCTCTTCGAGAGTGGCGGGTTAAGGATTTTTAAGGATTTTTTCTGGGGTTGCCAGATAACGGCACAGACTGCAGGAAGATTCAACAAATGTCACGTTATAGTATATATGTTTATGAAATAGTTACTAATTAATAGTGAATAATGAAAATAGTTCAGAACTAAGGAACATTTTATTGCAAAATCCCAACTTTATTATCAAATACAAATCCACATAGATGAAAACTAAATCAAAATACTCTGGTATTTTCAGGGGGGCCGGACCAAATGCAGAGGCGAGCCAGATCCGGCCCACGGGCTGTAGCTTGGGGACCACTGCTGTATACTAACCTCTCAAAAATCAAGACATTGTAATTGCAATTAATATTAATGCTTCAAAGAATACATTAATCAGAGAATTCTGAACATATATTGTATATACTGAGCACTGACATTCCAACAATGAACAGAGATGCACATGATTTGTTAGGGAGGGGCTAGCCAGGCAGCCTCCTCAGCCAGGGTGCTCTGCACCTCACACCTGAGACTCGTCAGCTCATCACCCACCTGTTGCCTATCTGCTCGTTTGGACTGGTACATATTGACTCACAGACCATTCCTCAGTGCAAGTTCGTGCCGTCACCACGCCAGTGGACTCTGTTGCCATCTCCTACAGCTTCTTGTTCCTTGTGTGGACATTCCCTTGTGGACTCCTCGTGCTTCCCCCTGAGTGACTTTGCGAAGACTCTTCAAATAAACTACGCCAAGTGTTGGCTCCAACGATACCTGCCTGTTGTCGTGCTATTGGGGTCACATCCAAACCCTAACAGTACGAACTTGACATGACGGACACAGACAAGTCAGGTCTCGATTTGATCGAGGATGCTCTCGCCAACCAGGTTCACCTGACCGCTACCCACACCCAGCAATTACGGGACACTTCCGTCGCCTTACAGGACCTTCAGGCTCAGATCCAGCCCCTTCAGCCTGTGGTGCAGGCCTTGGCTGACCAGCAGACGGCGTTGGCGAGACAACAGGCGGAGGTTCTGCTGCAGTTACAGGCCTTGACCTCAGCACTCATCAACCGACCGCAGGACTCGCCTACTCCCCATGTTTCAGCCGCAATAACTCCAATGGTCCCAGCCCCTGTTAACCCCATAATAACCAACCCGTTGCCCCCTGAGCCCTCTCTCTCCGCTCCACGGCCATTTGATGGCAACTTTGAGACCTGCGCCACATTCATCATGCAGTGTGAGCTGGTTTTTGCCCACCAACCCAGCATGTTCGCAACTGACTCTACACGCATTGCTTACATGATAAACCTGCTCACGGGTCGAGCAGCACAGTGGGTCACCGCTTCCTGGTCCATGGGGGCCAGCTTCTGTCACGCCTACAAGGACTTTGTGACAGAATTAAGGAAGGTGTTCCACCACCCCATCAGCGGTCAGGAGCCTGGCACTCGGCTGAGTAGTATTCAGCAGGGCAGCGGCAGTGTCGCTGACTACTCAGTGATGTTGGGCGGGCTGCTGCCGAGAGTGGCTGGAACGACCAGTCACTACGTAGAACCTTCCGGGATGGCCTCAGCGACGCCATTAAGGACCAGTTGGCCACCCGGGAGGAGCCTGCCTCCCTTGATGAACTGATCGACCTCTCAATCCGTATCGATGGACGGCTCCGAGAGAGAAGACGTGATCGTGCATGGAGTAGATCTCTGGTCACTCCTCCGACAGCCGCCCCTCCTCTCTCCACTACCCCTCCAACGTACCCCCCTACATTCCAGGCCACAGTAGCGGAGGAACCCATGCAGCTCGGACGCACACGTCTCACCCCAACTGAACGCGAGGCCCGGTTCCAAGCCGGCCTCTGCCTCTACTGCGGAAAAAGGGGACATCTAATCAGAGGCTGCCCCAACCGGCCAAAAGGTCAGGCTCACTAGGACCCCGGGAGATCCTGGTGAGCCGTCTATCTTGTTCCCGTCGTCCTGCCCCACCGAATCACCTGGTCAGCGTCACTCTGGCCTGGGCTGACCAGCGACTCACGGTAGGGGCTCTCCTTGATTCGGGTGCTGATGAATGTTTTCTGGACTCTGAATTTGTTGCTCAGGCCTCCATTCCGGTAGAGACATTGGAGAGACCTCTGGAGGCTTTCGCGCTCGATGAACATCGTCTCTCCAGTGTCACTCATCGCACCTGCCCAGTTTCTCTCATCATAGCAGGTAACCACGTGGAGACATGGCGGGTTTTCATAATTCAATCTCCCTTAGTCCCTGTGATTTTGGGCCGCTCCTGGTTCATACAACATGAGCCACACATTGCTTGGTCCTCCGGGACTATTCTGGAATGGAGCCCCTCCTGTCACGCCCATTGCCTACGAACCGCGAATAACACCTCGCTCCACCAGGTCCCCTGTGTCCCCCCTCCCGATCTCTCATCGGTTCCTCCCGAGTACCATGATCTCTGCTCAGTCTCTCCCCCCACACCGGCCTTATGACTGTGCGATCGACCTACATCCCGGGGCTACACTCCCTAGCAGTCGTCTGTATAGTCTCTCTCTCCCAGAGAAGGCTGCTATGGACAAATATATTTCGGAGTCGTTGGCGGCAGGGCTCATTCGGCCCTCATCCTCCCAGGTGGCAGCTGGCTTCTTTTTTGTGAAGAAGAAGGATGGTGGTCTTCGACCCTGCATTGACTATCGCCAATTGAACGACATTACTATCAAGAACAAGTACCCCCTACCACTTATGAACTCCACCCTCGAGCCTCTCACCCAAGCTACTGTTTTCACCAAGCTGGATCTCAGAAACGCCTATCATCTTGTCCGGATCCGGAAGGGGGACGAGTGGAAGACCGCATTTAAGACTCCCCGTGGCCATTATGAGTACCTGGTAATGCCGTTCGGCCTCACCAACGCCCCCGCGGTATTCCAGGCACTCATGAATGACATCCTCCGCGACATGCTTGACCGGTTTGTTGTGGTCTACCTTGATGACATTCTCATCTTCTCCAGGTCTCTAGAGGAGCATGTGCAACACGTGCGTCAGGTTCTCAAGCGACTCCTTTGTAACCGGCTCTTTGTCAAGGCCGAGAAATGCCAGTTCCATTCTGAGTCTATTGAGTACCTTGGTTTCATCCTGGAAGGTGGCAAGACGCGAGCAGATCCTCGTAAGATCCAGGCGGTAGTGGACTGGCCTGATCCCACATCTCGGAAGGAATTACAGAGCTTCCTAGGGTTTGCTAACTTCTACAGGAGGTTTATCCGTCACTACAGCAGCTTGGCCGAACCCCTCACCAGTTTAACATCCCGGTCCCAACCATTTGTTTGGTCCCCTACAGCTCGCTCCGCCTTCCAGTTGCTCAAGGAGAGGTTCACCAGTGCCCCCGTTCTTCTCCATCCTGATCCCAAGAGACAGTTCATTGTTGAAGTGGATGCCTCCGACACCGGGGTGGGGGCTGTGCTCTCTCAACGGTCGGAGACTGACCAAAAGGTTCACCCCTGTGCGTTCTTCTCCCGCCGGTTTCTTCCTGCTGAGGTGAACTACGACATTGGGGACCGTGAGCTGCTGGCGGTGGTAGCTGCGTTGGGGGAGTGGCGCCACTGGCTGGAGGGAGCAGAACAGCCATTTACCATCTGGACGGACCACAAGAACCTGACATTTATCCGGGCTACCAAACGCCTCAACGGTCGACAAGCGCGGTGGGCCAACTTCCTCAGTCGGTTCGACTTTACACTAACCTATCGTCCTGGTTCTCGCAACTCTAAGGCAGACGCCCTTTCCCGACAAC
>NW_017806059.1:3783972-3794505 GCF_001891065.2 Hippocampus comes | reverse complement strand
ACGTGCCAGTCGTGGTGCCAACCGTCGTCGTCGTTCAGCACCGGCTTACCGACCTGGGCAGAAGGTGTGGCTGTCATCCAAGGATCTTCCTCTTCAGTCGGGTGACAAGAAACTCAACCCCCGGTTTGTTGGGCCCTATGTGATCCAGAAGGTGCTCTGTCTTGCAGCAGTGCGTCTGAAGCTCCCTCCCTCTATGAAGATCCATCCTCTTTTTCATGTGACTCGGGTTAAACCTGTCTCTGTTGACCCCCTGTTGCCTCCGACCCCGGCCCCGCCTCCTCCCGAGTTTGTGGACGGGCACCCCCAGTGGAAGGTCCGTGAACTGCTGGATGTCCGGCGCCGGGGGAACGTAACCTTTTTCTTTCCATGTTGTATTTACACTGACATTTTAAGGGATTGTGGGGTGATGGTCAGGGGGGCCGGCGGATTTCACGCTAATGTCTAATGCTCATCTGGTTGGAGCCTTTTAGTGTATGAGAATCAACGTCAGCATATTTAATTGGGTACTGTGGGGGAGGGGCCGGCCAGGCAGCCTCCTCAGCCAGGGTGCTCTGCACCTCACACCTGAGACTCGTCAGCTCATCACCCACCTGTTGCCTATCTGCTCGTTTGGACTGGTACATATTGACTCACAGACCATTCCTCAGTGCAAATTCGTGCCGTCACCACGCCAGTGGACTCTGTTGCCATCTCCTACAGCTTCTTGTTCCTTGTGTGGACAATTCCTTGTGGACTCCTCGTGCTTCCCCCTGAGTGACTTTGCGAAGACTCTTCAAATAAACTACGCCAAGTGTTGGCTCCAACGATACCTGCCTGTTGTCGTGCTATTGGGGTCACATCCAAACCCTAACATGATTATTATTCTTTCTAAATAAAGGCACCAGTCCCCAAATGTTTTATAGTGCCAACTAGCTCTTTTCATGTGAAGCAGCGTAGGGGGGGGTGGAAATTCAAAAATTTATTCCAATGCTGTTACTAGTTACTTCTTAAAAAAATAGTAACATAATCAAAGTACCATGTTACTAAAGTAATGTAACTTCATCACTATTAACTACTTTTGGATTACTCTAATACCAAATACGCTAATGAAAAAAATATATATTTATCACTGCAATATATATTTGTTTTGACTTCATAATCCGAGGAATATTTATCCATCCACTTTTTCCTCACAAGGGTTGTTGGGTGTGCTGAAGCCTATCCCAGCCACCTTCGGGCAGTAGGCGGGGGACACCCTGAACTGGTTGACAGCCAATTGCAGAGCATACATAGAGGAACAACTATCCACGCTGACACTCACACCTCGGGACAATTTAGAATGTTCCATTAGCCTGCCAAGCATGCGGGCATGGGGAGAACATGCAAACTCCACACAGGAAGGCCAGAGCCGGAATTAAACCCTGTACCTCTGCGGGACCAAAATATGAACAAATCAAATAAAGAAAATGTCACTCACCATTACTGAGGCATCAAGGAGCCAGTGTATTCCGATGAGTATTACGACAGGAGAGACAGTGCCTTTAAGTGTCATGGTGTTTGTTGTGCTATGATGAATGAAGTTTTCATAAGCACATAGCTGTTATCTGTGCCTGATTGGAGATAATAATCCAGCGATGACGCTTCACAAAGATCACAGTAAATGATGGTGCTGAGAGGAGAAGACAAAAGGCAAGGGCAAGGAAAAACTGACGTAGCTAACAGCCAGTAAAGAGGGGAGCAAGAAGGGAAGCCATGAAGACACCAAACAGGAAGATACAGGGGTACGTTTTATTTTATTAGATTTTTTTCTGGAAATTGGTAATTTCAAAAACCAGCACAGTGGCTGGTTTGTTAACAATTTAGATGTCGACCTGAGTTTGCATGTCCTCCCCATGTTAAATGGGGATTCTCCGGGTATTCCAGTTTCCTCCCAAATTCCAAACAAATGCATTTTAGGTTGAATGAAAGATGGAAATTGTCCGTGATGTGAATGTGAATGTTCGTTTATCCTTGTATATTTTTATGCTCCGCAATTATTAGCGACCAGACTCAACACCGCCTCTTGCCGTAAGTCAAGTGGGATAGGCTCCATCACACCCATGACCATAATGAAGACAAGCGGGATAGAAAATGGGTGGATGGATTGATGGAGTATCTAAGTCCTTCAGTCCAAAGTGTCACCCACATCTCGCTGTTGTCAGAAAGAATAATCAATCACCAAAAACACCCTCATCTAGAAAAACCTGTAGGTAAGTTTCTCTGCCATCTGTAAGATCAGTTTGCCTCTTAATGCTTGTTCCATCCATCCAGAATTTTGTTCCTTAAAATACTTGATAAAAAGCTCTAAGTGGAACTGCCTTGGAATAATTGCATGGACATGATCAGTAATGGTGGATTTTCTTGGCCTGCAGGGGAATGATGATCTCTGTCTGTGTAACGCTTTGATCACCATAAGACACCAGCAGCACTGGGCATGTTCCCACCATCTACTCACCCCATGCCACGAGAATATATTTGCATATTTTGCTTTAAAGGAGCTGTCACACTTAATCTCAGGGCTCCAGGTTAACATTGTGTTCAAACTATTTAATTAATTAATTTATTTATTTTGCACGCAGTGGAATATTGACTTTTGTGTGAAGGATTTGTTGGCTGGTATTGCTGCCTTTACTACACTGGCAATTTCTTGTCATGGAGAGGTTTCATTATCTGCACTCAGTTAATATAAAATAAATGAACAAATAAATGAAAAGAAGAAAACATGGCATTTGGCAATATTATTGTTCCCACCTACAAAATATTTTGCAGCTCCATGTTGAGCTGTTTTTTTAAATTCACATGTAAATGAATGTAGTGCGCAAACTTCCACCCACTAACTTGACATCCAAGAAGGGAGCACAGACAGCAAGCATGCCACTTAATTTGTATTCTTATTATTTGAATGCATCAAGCAAAAGTTGTTTTTGAGAGTATAAACTAGTGGACAGGAAGCACATGTATGAGCAGGGCTACTTGTTTGAATAATTTGTACAATTGAATGTACAAAGTATAATGGATATGTGTGATTTAGACAACGCGGGTTGGAACATATCTGTGAATAGTCTGCATGTTGTCATTATGTTACACCGGGATTTCTATAGGTGCTGCTGCTTTCTCTCATGTCTCCAAAATAGTCTTCTCGAGTTGTCAAAACTCTACATTGTCATGAGTGAAAGAACACAATTGCGGATACCAGTGTCTTAAATTTAAAGTTTTCCTCTGCATGGTGTCTGTGCTCTACCTTAGAGATAGGGTGAAAAGCTTGGTCATGCGGGAGGGGCCCTGAATAGAGCCACTGCTCCTCGAAATTAAGAGGGGCCAGATGAGGCGGCTTGGGGATCTGTTTGGGATGCCTCCTGCCTGTGAGGTGTTCAGTGCCAGGGCACGTTCCAGAGTCTGTCTCTCGTTAGCCTGGATATGAGTTTCGAGGTTTCTCTGTTTAGGTTTCTGACCTTGCGACGTGACTGCAGATAAGCGTAAGAAAACGTATGGATCAATAGATAGTGTGAATGTGTGAATGGAAGATTGATGATATGTCCTTTGCAACTGACTGGCAACCAATCTTTGTGTACCATGTGTATGCTGTAGGGCAGGGGTACCCACACTTTTTTGACCGAAGATCTACTTTTCGATCAACCAACCTCCCGGGATCGACCCGTTACCGCGCACACGCGTATACGCATGCACGCACGTATGCACGTACACACATACACACGCATGCCATGATGAGCACTTTTGCAGCCTGTTAAAGATGACCCGCTTTATTTTAGTTTCTTTTTTAAATACTTTTTGTGAAAATGAAACTGATAGAATGATTCGGGTGCAGTGTGTTTTAACACAAAAAATGTTACGAACATGCACAGAGACACAATTTTTTTTTTTTTTTTTCCCATCTACCCCCCTCGGATCGATTTGGGACCAGGCCCTGATCTACTGGTCAATCACTATCAATGTAATGGGCACCCCTGCTGTAGGGCCTCCCCTACAGCGTGCACACCTGCTTCCAATTTGATGATCATGACTAAGCCATGTATTAAAGGACCGCCAAGATCCCATGTCTCTGTCGGATTATTGACCTTGTTGCTGCTCTTGCTTATAAGTGTGTTTTTCCAGATGTCTCGATCTCATTATCGTCGTTTTTGCGCTCAAGTCCTGCTTTGTAAGTATGTTTTTTTGTCTTTGAACTTGCTCATGTTTTTGTTTTCATGAAATTGGACTTTTGTCATTTCGTTTATATCTCAGTTTCTTTTTCCTTGCTTTTGCAAGAACTTTTTGTTTATGTATAATTTTCCTGGTTCTTTTGACCCGCGATTTCTGTTCACACTTTGTCAGTTTGTTTTTGTATTGAATAAACACTTTTCTACGGACTTTTGTTTGAGTCTATGTTTGCGGGATCTGATCGCCATTCAATCCGTTCCTGAACTGTGTCAAACCCAACAAAGGATTTGAAGCAAACAACCACATACTGTATTTATTTTATTTTTTTTCAGGGCAAAGGTCTCTTGATTGTTTAGCATCAACATGCTTCCGCTTGGTGACATTATCCATATATATAACACTAGTTTTAGTTGTTATGCCGATGCTACCCAATCATATTTGCTGCTAGAAATAACAAACCCGTGCGATTACTGTAATCTAGAGGCATTTTTTAGATTAAAGAATGGATGTGTTTCAATTTGTTTGCTTCTTAACTCCGATAAAACTGAGATGTTGATCATTGGCCCTGCTCGTTATCAGCACCTGTTTCAGTACACCACTCTGAGTTTTGAAAAATGCACTATTACCCAAAGTGATTCAGCAAAAAATCCCGGTCTTAGATTTGTCTCAATTCTCTATTTTCAAATGCACATTAAGAATATGATAAGAACTGCGTTTTCTCTGCCCCGCAATGTCGCTAAAATCTGTCCCATTCTATTTGCTAGTAACACAGAAATAATTCCTGTATTTGCTATGTCTCGCCTTGATTACTGGAATGTATTGCTCTCTGGTCTTCCCAAGTCTAGTATTAAAAGTCTTAGTACTTAGTACAAAATTCTGCAGCTAGACTCCTGACAAGGACAAGAACATTCGAACATATAACCCCAATACTAGCCAACTTGCATTGACCTCTGGTCCACTTGAGATGCAATTACAAGGTTTTGTTACATACCAATAAAATATTACTCGGCGTAGCAGCTTCCTATCTTGTTGCCTCAGTGGTACTCTTATGTTCCGTCCCCAAACCTTCGTTCACAAGGTGCTGGTCTTTTAGTGATCTTCAGACCCAAAAAGAAGTCCGCAGGCCCCAGTGCTCTGGAATGCCCTACTCATGGATATTAGAGCCGCTACCGCAGTTGAAATGTTTAAAACATGACTAAAGCATAATTTAAATACTCTTATATTCAGTTGAACTACTTTTTGGCCTGTTTGACTGCCACTTCTATTCTCTGTCCTGCCCCCTGCTTGAGGAAGAGGCTAAGTCACAATAATTAAATTGGAGGTAGGTGTCTGGATACTTCACCAACTGACCCGGGACAAGATTGGAGGTTGACCACCTTGTCGAAGGCTCTCCCGTGGAGATTTCTGCATTGACCAACTGCAGCACTTCATCTGAGTGAATGGACTTTCACACAATTACAACTAACATCCATTCATCCATCCATTTTCTGATCCGCTTGTCCTCACAAGGGTCGCGGGTTGTGCTGAAGCCTATCCCAGCTGTCTTCGGGCAGTCGGCAGGGGGCACCCTGAACTGGTTGCCAGCCAATCGCTGGGCACGCATGGACGAACAACCATCCGCACTCACACTCACAACTAAGGACAGTTTAGAGTGTTCAATTTAACCTGCAATGCATATTTTTGGAATGTGGGAGGAAACCAGAATACCAGGAGGAAACCCACGCAGGCACGGGGAGAACATGCAAACTCCACACAGGAAGGCTGTAGCCTTCTGCACCGTGAGCCCGGACGCACTAACCAGTTGAACATTGTGCCACCCTTCAACTAATGTATTGCATCATCATATGTGTTCAATGTTGCCGACGTGACATCCATTGTAGGCTGGTCATCCTGGAAGGGGGATTCCCCAACCAGCAGCCTCTTCTCCAGGTTTCTCATTCCCCCCCAGTTTTTTTTTTTTTAATTTTTCTTTTCCCTCCGGGGGCTTAATATCGAGGATGTTGTTAATATTTGTCAACTGTGGGCATGTGAAGCCCTTTGAGACCTTTCTGTGATTACAGGTTCTGGATCAATAAATTTGATTTGACACTTGACTCTTGTGTATTAAAATTAAATAAATTAATTAATTAAATTAAACATACATTCAATGACAGCATAAAACTGTTGAACAATTAAAATAATACATTGGAGGCGGCCCGGTGGACCAGTGGTTACCACGTCGACCTCACAGTGCAGCAGTACTGGGTTCGATTCCAGCTCCACCCTCCATGTGTGGAGTTTGCATGTTATCCCCGTGCCTACGTGGGTTTTCTCCGGGTACTCTGGTTTCCTTCCACATTCCAAAAACATGCATGGCAGGCTGATTGAACACTCTAAATTGTCCCAAGGTGTGAGTGTGGGCGCGGATGGTTGTTCATCTCTGTGTGCCCTGCGATTGGCTGGCAACCGGTTCAGATTGTCCCCCGCCTACTGCCCGAAGACAGCTGGGATAGTCTTCAGCACGTCCAACGACCCTTGTGAGCATAAAGCGGATCAGAAAATGGATGGATGGATGGATCATACACTGGAGACGACGGACTGTTGAGCAACCTAAGCTGTAGATCAAGCAAGAATGGGAAAGAATTCCACCTACATGTCCTCCTCCATAATTATTACCTCCCCCGAAATAGTGTAGTTTCTCAATCAGCTGCACATGAGTGTCTACATTAGCCAAGCTGACCTGGAAGCACATACACGCGCAGTCAAAAAAAAGCGGTCCTTTGCAAATAAATAAATAAACAAACAAACAAAAAAAACCTTTGCGTTATCTTGCAATCTTTGCGAGGGAATGCAAATTTTGCATTGTCTCGCAATCTTTGCGAGCAAACGCAAAACTTTGCGAGGGAATGCAACGTTTCTTTTTCTGCACAAGTAAGAACATATGTTAGAGGAGAATCAGACTATTTCAGTTTTCCTACTTTTTGTGACACTTTTGTGTGTGGTGCAGTCACTGTGACACGTTTTCATCAGCTCAATTAAATGGAGAGCAGCTTTAGGACAATGTGTTAAATTGTAAAGAGCAATAAGCATACGCTATATATGCTTACTTTAATTCCTGAGATTTACTAAAATATATATGCAGATATAAACATCTTTATGGAAGTAAATATGAACAGCTTTGTGAAAGTAAATTCGACGTGTGTACTGTGCACCAATTAAGATGTAATGTTGGTCACAGTTTAAATGGGATGGTTGTCAGTCGATCCTGAGACACGAGTCAATTATATACTTCATGTGAGAACTAATTGTACCTTTATCAGGAAAGTTAATGAGTTTCGTGAGTGACGGCCTTCAGTTTGCCAGCTTGTTTTACGCACAAAGGTTTGTCCCTCCGTCTACAAATGGTATCGAATGAACTGTGCAATCCCAATTACACGAGAGAGTTTGTGTAGAAAATAGAAATGTTCTTGTTATTGTTGTCCTCTTGCTTGCTCCCGAGGCAATTTGGTTTTTTGCCAGTAGGCATTTTTTAATGTCCCTTAACACAGGGCAATTAATTATGCAAATGTTAGACGGTGCGCTTGGCAACATTCTGATTTTCATTAACATTTCTTACATTTAAAAATAAAGTTAGAAATTTCCATTTCCTATCAAGCTAAATTTCATTTGCCACTGCAACAGTTGACGAAGAAGGCTGCTCTAATGGGCCTATCGTAAAGCATTAAATTCCACATTATTCTGACACCCCTCCGTGAGCCGACACCTTACCGTGGTGGAGGGGTTTGTGTGTTCCAATGATCCTAGGAGCTAAGTTGTCTGGGGCTTTATGCCCCTGGCAGGGTCACCCATGGCAAACAGGTTCTAGGCGAGGGACCAGACAAAGCACGGCTCAAAAACCCCTTATGATGAATGAAATAAATGGAACTCAGTTTCCCTTGCCCAGACGCAGGTCACCAGGGCCCTCCTCTGGAGCCAGGCCTGGAGGTGGGGCTCGTTGGCGAGCGCCTGGTGGCCGGGCCGACACCCATGGGGCACAGCCGGGCTCAGCCCGAAGAGGCAACATGGGTCCCCCTTCTTATGGGCTCACCACCCATGGGAGGGGCCAAAAGGGTCGGGTGCAGTGTGAGCTGGGCGGCAGCAAAAGGCGGGGACCCTGGCGGTCCGATCCTCGGCTACAGAAGCTAGCTCAAGGGACATGGAATGTCACCTCTCTTACAGGGAAGGAGCCCAAGCTGGTGTGTGAGGTCGAGAAGTTCCAACTGGATATAGTCGGACTTGCCTTCACACATAGCCTGGGTTCTGGTACCAGTTCTCTCGAGAGGGGTTGGACTCTCTTCCACTCTGGAGTTGCCCACGGTGAGAGTCGTAGAGCAGGTGTGGGCATTTTCATTGCCCCCTCGGCTCAGTGCCTGTACATTGGGGTTCACACCGGTAGATGAGAGGGTTGCCTCCCTCTGCTTTCTGTTGGGGGGCGGGTACTCACTGTTGTTTATGCATGTGCACCCAACAGCAGCTCAGCGTACCCACACTTTTTGGAGTCCTTTGTCGCCGATTTTGTTCATAACTTTTATGGACAGAATTTCTAGGCGCAGCTGAAGCGTTGAGGGGGTTTGTTTTGGTGGCCTCAGTATTGCATCTCTGCTTTTTGCAGATGATGTGGTACTGTTGGCTCCTTCAAGCAGGGCTCTCCAACTCTCACTGGAGCGTTTCGCAGCCGAGTGTGAAGCGGTTGGGATCAGCACCTCCAAATCTGAAACAATGGCCCTCATTCGGAAAAGGGTGGAGTGCTCTCTCCAGGTCGGGGAGGAGATCTTGCCCCAAGTGGAGGAGTTTAAGTATCTTGGGGTCTCACGAGTGAGGGCAGGAAGGAACGAGAGATCGACAGGCGGATCGGTGCAGCGTTTGCTGTGATGCGGACTTTGTATCGATCTGTCGTGGTCAAGAAGGAGCTGAGCCAAAGAGCGAAGCTCTCAATTTACCAGTCGATCTACGTCCCAACCCTCATCTATGGTCATGAGCTATGGGACGTGACCAAAAAAACGAGATTCCGGATACAAGCGACCGAAATGAGTTTTCTCCGCAGGGTGTCCGGGCTCTCCCATAGAGATAGGGTGAGATGCTCGGTCATCCAGGGGGGGCTCAGAGTCTAGCCGCTTCTCCTCCACACCGAGAGGACCCAGATGAGGTGACTCGGGCATCTGTTTAGGATGCCTCCCGAACGCCTCCCTGGTGAGGTGTTTCAAGCATGTCCAACTGGCAGGAGACCCCGGGGACAACCCAGGACACGCTGGAGAGACTATGTTGCCCAGTAGATCTGGGAATGCCTCGGGAGCTGGAAGAAGTGGCTGGGGAGAGGGAAGTCTGGGCTTCCCTGCTAAAGCTGCTGCCCCCGCGAACTGACCCCGGATTCGGAGTGGAAAATGGATGGATGGATGGATTATTCTGCCATTTGTATATTTATCTGTCAATCATGTCATTGCGGCATCTGCAGACCAATCACTCAGCTGTATGACAGACTCCGGATGTCACATGATTGATCCCCACGTCCCCGCGTGCATTTATTTACGCAGCCAAGGTTGATTGTCGTGGCAGCGGGCGAAGGATTTACAATGGAAAACAGTGATAAAATTATCAGTCAACATTCCGTCCAAGTGAATTCACGTCTCACTTTGATAAAAAGGACATAATGAGATTCATGTACAAGTTGGACAGGTCCCCATCAAGCGCCCGAAGTGCTTTGTACAACTATTGCGTCGGCAGATGGGGAGAACTAATATACCGGTAATGAGTCCGTGCGATGACTTGCTGTGAGCAGGTGCACCCAATGGGGATAGTGGCGCTGGTGCACGCGCCTGGAATCTCCCTGGGGCTGGAGAGCGACCGGAGGACTGGAGGAGCCGAACGCTCACGCTACGCGGTGTTTCTTCTTTTGGTAGCCTTGAGAAAGCTTGTCCCTTCTTTTATATATGTGTGACACCCTGGTGCACAACAGCTGTCTACTATTGTCAAAAGTTGGTGCGTCCTCAGATTAGCAAAGTTTCCTACCCTGCCAAAATAGCATTGTCTACATTTGGTTTAGTGCATTGTGGAATGTGTGTCAATGTCTGGACCTCTGATTCTTATTTTATAAAAAATATTCCAACCAAAGCAAATATTGTCAGCGCAAGAGCGCATTATGGCACAACAGCTGTCTACTATTGTCAAAAGTTGGTGCGTCCTCAGATTAGCAAAGTTTCCTACCCTGCCAAAATAGCATTGTCTACATTTGGTTTAGTGCATTGTGGAATGTGTGTCAATGTCTGGACCTCTGATTCTTATTTTATAAAAAATATTCCAACCAAAGCAAATATTGTCAGCGCAAGAGTGCATTATGTTTAA
>NW_017806059.1:3777310-3779330 GCF_001891065.2 Hippocampus comes | reverse complement strand
GGGGGGCTTATATCTTATGCTTTGCCCCGGGCCTTATGAGTGGGTAAAGACGCCCCTGCTCACCACACACTTAATACACTTTTCTCCGACAGGCGTGAACAGTTTCTCACATTTCTCACTGTTGAAACACTCAAAGTACAAACCTTGACAGATTCACAATTTAAGTTTGGCCTGCCAAAACATTTATTTGAGAAATAAAAATATGTTGGGGGGGGGCTTATATTTTATGCTTTGCCCCGGGCCTTATGAGTGGGTAAAGACGCCCCTGCTCACCACACACTTAATACACTTTTCTCCGACAGGCGTGAACAGTTTCTCACATTTCTCACTGTTGAAACACTCAAAGTACAAACCTTGACAGATTCACAATTTAAGTTTGGCCTGCCAAAACATTTATTTGAGAAATAAAAATATCATCATCCGTCCATCCGTTTTCTTCAGCTTTGTCCGTCATCGTCCCTCCATCCTTATTCATAAAACAATTGTGTTGCGACCCCGTCTGTCCTCGTCCTTTTAAAGCGCTTCCGTCCTTACATTTCACCAGTTTCCCCCCTGCCTACCCTCCACTGCCCAAAAAACAAAAACAAAAAGAAAACGTTCATGCAACAACAACAACAATTCTCCGCTATAGAATTTACAAGAAAAAGGAAAATAATAAGTACTGTATCTTCATTTTAGATTTCTAAAGAGGTTATGGCTCCTATGGAATCTAGTATCAAACGGTTCAAATGGCTCTTTAATTGCCGACACTAATGTAATATGTCCCTCCTCACAGTGATGTATCATGATCGACTAAACCCGTAATGTCGGAAACTAAACGTCTCAGAGTGTGTGAAAGTATCCTGGTAGGCAGGCATGGCCCCATCGGTTCTTCCATAAGAAAGACCAGCTTGTCCAAGCTGCCGCTGGCCAGGGCGATCCTCTTTGGCTGACAGCAGCAGAGTGAGGAAGTGGGGTGCTGTATTTCATAAATCAGTCCACCCACGGTTCCCTGTGCTTTACCAGCACGTTGCAATGCAGTACACGTGGTTGGGTGACTACTGGCATGTTTGAAGTGTTCCAAGGCAGTTTTCGTCCTTATCCCATCGGCCCGAGTCGGTGGAAATGAACTACTGGCTGCCTCACATTAGCGTCAAAAATGTATGTAGTACGTCACACGCATGGGAATGAATAAGCAGACCCAGGCTATGATGTGGGACAGACCAAGAGGCATACAACACAGCCAGTTTACTCAACTGGCTGGATTGAATTGTTTACAACTGTATAAGTGTCAATCGAGACAGCATTTGGCTGCCATCACAACCACTGTCGGTCACCGGACTCACTGCATAAACTTTTTGGAATGAAGGACGAGTGTTCCTCCTTTCGCCCGCTTGAAGCAGAGTGAAGTCACTCCCTCCAGCATACAAACATGCATGAGTCATTTGTGAAACGGGCGTCTGTCGGTACTTGACCCGGTTAGGGATGATTACGAGGACGGAAGAAACCCACTTCCGTTCCTTGTTTAGCCCCTGAGGGAAACTTTTCATCCTCTGTCTTCTGTCCCCAAAATGGGTGTCCGTGCGGACCGTTCTGTCCCAGTGACAGAATGCCCCATCTGTGCCCGGGCCACCAAAGAATGACGGAGCGGCAAAATTTTGTAAATTGCCCCTCCATCTAGGCGGCTCATTCAATATACTGCCGACCAACTATAAACTAAATAATTACACTCCAATTAACTGATTTTCAGTGGCACTCCATAAAACAGAAAATTGATTTTAACATATTTCTTGCGTTCAACTCTAAGAACGACTGCTCTCCCTCCAGCATTGTTCACCAGGTGGCTGAGTACAAGCAGAGGACAATAATGAATATACTCTTACCTCCATTGGTCATAATATTCCCCCAAAAATGTCTGTTATTAGGGTGTTGTCATACTCACTATGCTTTTGAATATGTACTTGTGAACAAATGTATGCGTATGCACAAATAATGGATCAACTTTTGGAAAAACATAACAAAACCAAAAAAAAAAAAAAAA
>NW_017806059.1:3774705-3777259 GCF_001891065.2 Hippocampus comes | reverse complement strand
TGTTTGAAGTGTTCCAAGGCAGTTTTCGTCCTTATCCCATCGGCCCGAGTCGGTGGAAATGAACTACTGGCTGCCTCACATTAGCGTCAAAAATGTATGTAGTACGTCACACGCATGGGAATGAATAAGCAGACCCAGGCTATGATGTGGGACAGACCAAGAGGCATACAACACAGCCAGTTTACTCAACTGGCTGGATTGAATTGTTTACAACTGTATAAGTGTCAATCGAGACAGCATTTGGCTGCCATCACAACCACTGTCGGTCACCGGACTCACTGCATAAACTTTTTGGAATGAAGGACGAGTGTTCCTCCTTTCGCCCGCTTGAAGCAGAGTGAAGTCACTCCCTCCAGCATACAAACATGCATGACTCATTTGTGAAACGGGCGTCTGTCGGTACTTGACCCGGTTAGGGATGATTACGAGGACGGAAGAAACCCACTTCCGTTCCTTGTTTAGCCCCTGAGGGAAACTTTTCATCCTCTGTCTTCTGTCCCCAAAATGGGTGTCCGTGCGGACCGTTCTGTCCCAGTGACAGAATGCCCCATCTGTGCCCGGGCCACCAAAGAATGACGGAGCGGCAAAATTTTGTAAATTGCCCCTCCATCTAGGCGGCTCATTCAATATACTGCCGACCAACTATAAACTAAATAATTACACTCCAATTAACTGATTTTCAGTGGCACTCCATAAAACAGAAAATTGATTTTAACATATTTCTTGCGTTCAACTCTAAGAACGACTGCTCTCCCTCCAGCATTGTTCACCAGGTGGCTGAGTACAAGCAGAGGACAATAATGAATATACTCTTACCTCCATTGGTCATAATATTCCCCCAAAAATGTCTGTTATTAGGGTGTTGTCATACTCACTATGCTTTTGAATATGTACTTGTGAACAAATGTATGCGTATGCACAAATAATGGATCAACTTTGGAAAAACATAACAAAACCAAAAAAAAAAAAAAAACCCTTCAAACTCACATCTTTTACCCAAGATGCACAACCTATTGAAACAACAGCATAATAATAATTTTAATGTTTATAACTTAAATCGGGAATTTGCCAATCAGGTGATTGCTCTAAATCAGCATGAACGGACACTTTTCATCACTTTTACCACTACCTGAGTTCTGTTTAGCTGGTTGTAACTGCTTTATGAACTGCATGTGGGTATTCACTGCTGTCTGTGGATTAGCAGTTGTCACGCAACACGCACCTTGCGCGAGTACATGCTTGTGATGCTTTGCGCAATAGGAGAAGCCATTTGACCACTCGCATTAATACAAAGCTTCAGTGTTTTAGTATCCATCAAGTACAGATTCACGCCGCAAATCTGTCTCTGAATGTGTCTGGGCCACATCAAGCGTTTCATGAAAAAGGGTTCAAGTATTTGAAAAAAAACTAATTCAGTGTCCTCATGCTTTATTGACAACAGGTCAGAACATTAATTAATTCAAGTTCTTCAGAATGTGAATAAGATTGGTGACCTGGACCTCTCTCTCATCCCCCTGGTACTGTGCATATTCCGCAGCATGCCCAGGTCTGATGTCTCAAGCAACTCTGTATACTCAGGACATGACACAACCCCTGTGCTCAAGAACATGAAAAAAAAACAATGCTTCTCCTGCTTTTCATGAACTTGACTGTTCTCATTGCCTACCTCTCTTCATGTTAGGTCTTGAAAAAGACATGACTAGCACTGGGTGATGGGAAAGCTTTTCATTCCACTTGATGTCACTGAAGAATGATGTTTCACTGAAAACTGTCATGAGCACGAGCTATGGTAGCCCTTAAGCGCCCCCCACCCCAAAAAAAAAAAAACAAAAACAAAAAAACACAAAACGCCCAGGGCAATGACACGGCAAAAAATGTGGGGGAGCTCCTTTGCTTGACAACAGCAGCAACAACAACAAAAATATTCTGTCTCCTATTTTTCTTGAAATCGCTGTTCTCTTTGCCAACCTCTCACTTCAAGGCATATTTTGAAAAAGACATGACTGGGCAGTGACAACATTTGGCCTATTTTCGGCGTTCTGAAATTTTCCGAAATTGTCTAAAATTATTTGGTTGCATTTATACGTACATAAATAAAAAATCCTCGTCTCACCCCTCGGATGGTGTCCGTCCCTCATTCGGCTCGGGTCCTCTACCAGAGGTCAGGAAGCTTGAGAGTTCTGCGCATCTGGACTGAGATGTCCGATGTTGTTCCCGAGATCTGTTGCAACCACTCATCCAGTTTGTGGGTCACTGCCCCGAGTGCTCTGACCACCACAGGCAATACTGTCACCTTTACCTTCCAGGCTCTCTCCAGCTCCTCTCTGAGCCCTTGGTACTTTTTGTCCAGTTTCTCGTGTTCCTTATTTCTGATGTTTCCACCGCTTAGGATCACTAATCCACGACAACGGCTTTCATCTGCCCTTTATCTATGATCACGATATCTGGTTGGTTCGTGTCAGAGATTTTCTCGGACAAAGTTAAAGAAATGACTCCGCACACAGGAAAATTGTCTTCAATATCGGCGGGGGGGGGGGGCGGGGGGGGGGGCGCG
>NW_017806059.1:3770751-3774602 GCF_001891065.2 Hippocampus comes | reverse complement strand
AACACTGCCCCCGACATTTGCATACCGCACCCCCGGTCCGGCCCCTCGGTAGTGATTGGTTACCTGAGTTTAAGCTTTGAACCACGGTACATTGGCGCCTTTCTGTCTGGTCTACACTGTATCAACATGTTGCAGACTTTGCGGCCGACAAATGTCGCCTGGGCGCAACGGGTGTTCTCAACTCGTCTTTTGTTGTTCAACCGCTGTTCCCAAATTATTCATTCCCCTTTTGTGACCGAGTTTCGCCCCCTCCCCTGTGATTGCCCACCTGCATTGACGTGCTAATTGTGGACTTCAACAGCCCTCCGGCCAGGTGGCCAGCGCCTTTGTGCACAGGCATTTGGAGGTGCTGGATACGCACCCAAACGTTTAGATGTGCCCAAATAAAATGAAACTTTAAACATGATACAATTTTGCTCATAGATTCCTCTAACAGTTCGCCATTACCATCTTGTCAGTGTGTATTTGTAAGTCCCACAGGATCTTCGTTCGGTCATTCTCCACCACCTTTGGAGGTGTTTCTCATTTTGAACTTGGGGTTTCCAGTCCATACGCCGCACAGATGTTTCGGTAGACTGTGCCAGCTACCTGGTTATGGCGTTCCATGTAAGCTCTCTCTAGCCACTGATAGGACTTCTTGAGATCAGCCACTTCAGTTATGGTCCGGTGGTACATCCCGTATAGGGGCTTGTCCTCCCATGACGGTTCCTCTTCCAGCACCTCATCCTCTGTTCCCCATTGTCTGAGACATTCTCTGAGTATGTCATCCGTTGGAGCCTTCTCCTTGATGTATTCATAGAGCTTGGATGTTTCATCCTGGACAGTGGCTCTCACACTCACGAGTCCCCGGCCTCCTTCCTTATGGCTTGTACAGTCTCAGGTTGCTGGATTTGGGGTGGAACGCTCCATGCATAGTTAGGAGCTTTCAGGTCTTAACATTCGTGGTCTGAATCACTTCCTTTGACCACCTTACTATTCCTGCAGGGTATCTGATCACTGGCAGGGCATAGCTTTTTATTGCCCGTGTCACGTTGCGCACAAAGCGGGAAAGGAACCGCTTCGTACGCAACAGAAAAACGAGAATAAGTGGATCCCGAAATCGCAGACACTGACAAGGACTTCGTCACAAAATAATATTTATTATAAACAAAAACTCCGTCTAATAGAAAACAGAAAACGCTGGTAAATCACGAGAACCAGGATAAAAACGCGACAACGAAAAGCGCTTGCAAAAAAACGGCAAGAAAAATGATTAGGCAAATACTAGAAATACGCACACATTTAGAATATTCGCAAGGAGACATCGAAAAATGTAACAATTAGCAATCGTATACGAGTAGCGTTTTTCAATACATGGGCAACAGCAGTGGCACGGCATGGAATACTCCGGCAAGGAGTCGACAGCCGGAGCGCCTCGATATAGCAGGTGTAATCACAGACAAATAGGCAGCAGGTGTGCAGGCAGCAGAATGAACGCCTGCTACCTGCTGCCAGATACGGAACATGACAGCCCGAGTCTTGTTCTTGCCATTGAGCTGCCTTCTTAGGACTTGCCTCACCCGCTGGAGGTTCTTGGCCATAGCCGCTTTCCTTGTTGCCAGTTCGAGGTTGCCATTGGCTTGTGGTATACAGAGTTACTTGTAGCTGTCCTCAATGTCTGCTATTGTTCCTTCAGGGAGTGAGACCCTTCAGTATGGACTACCTTGCCTCTCTTAGTCAGCTATCTGACTACATTTCTCAAGCCCGAATGACATCCCGATGTCTCTGCTGTAGATCCTGGTTGTGTGGATCAGGGAGTTTATGTCCCTTTCGCTCTGAGCATACAGCTTTATGTCTTCCATGTAGAGGACGTAACTGATTGTACCTCCATTTCTGAGGCGGTCTCCAAAGCCAGTCTTGGCGATTACTTGGCTTAGGGCGTTCAATGCTATGCAGAACAGCAGTGGGGAGAGTGCATCACCTTGGTATATGCCACATTTGATGGACACTTGGGTAAGTGGCTTGCCATTGGCTTCAAGTGTGGTTTTCCACATCTTCATCGAGCATCGAGTTCGCAATGAAGGCTCTTTGGGTCCTGTCCACCTGATACAACTCCAAGCATTCAGTGATCCATGGATGTGGCATCGACTTTCTTGTAATCAATCCAGGCTGTGCACAGGCTGGTATGTCGGGATCTGCAGTCTTGTGCAACTGTTCTGTCAACCAGGAGCTGATGTTTGGCTCCTCTGGCATCTCTACCAATCCCCTTCTGTGCTTCGCTCATGTATTGATCCATGTGTCCACTTATCTTAGCCGCAATGATGCCTGACATGAGCTTCCATGTTGTGGAGAGACAGGTTATTGGCCGATAGTTGGATGGGACTCCACCCTTTGAGGGACGCTTCATGATCAGGATCGTTCGCACTTCGGTTACCCATCCTGGGTGAGTCCCATCCCTCAGCAACTGGTTCATTTGTGCTGCGAGGCGCTCATGGAGTGCTGTGAGTTTCTTTCGCCCGTAGGTGTGGACCATGTCTGGTCCAGTTTTGGCTGTCCAGTTTTTCATATCTGAGACTCTTTCCTACATGTCTGCCACTGTTATGGTAACTGGGTTCTGTTCAAGGAGGTTGCTGTGCTCTTCTCTCAGAGTCACCAGCCATTGTACACTGCTGTTATGTGCGACCTCTTCTCCCATATGCCTTCCAGCACCTTACACTTTCCAGTCTTGGTCCGTCTGCTCTGCTGTTAGAACCCTGCCACTGAGCGAACACTTTCACAGCTTGTGTTGCGAACAGCCTGTTTATTCATCTGGCCTCATTCTCTTTCATGTACCTCTTTAGGCGACTGGACAAGGCTTGGAGTTTAGAGTGCTTCAGGTATGGTCATCTGGATGTACCTCTCGGGTATCGGCCTTTTCATCACAACTCTCTGGGTCTCCATCAATTAACTCACATATTTCCGAGCCGCCTTGATCTTTGCCTCAACCGTCTTTTCCAAGGTGGGTAACGTATCTCATGGCTCCCATGGTTGCTCTTATAGCCAAGCATCTCTCGGATCACTGATGCTTAAGCGTATATTAGCTCTTTGGTTTCAGTGATCGTTACGGTAGAGATCATCCCCAGTGCTGCATTCACAGTTTCCATGAGACTTTCAGGTGGTGCTTCACATAGCCGCTGTAATCGGTTTCTAGGTTGCCCAGCCTTCATTCTCACCATGATCTTAGCTTTCAGGAAATTGGGGCTGGCTTCACAATCTCATCATCTGCATTCATTGGGGCTTGCCTCCCAATCTCTGGTATAACCTTCACCATGGAATCTGTGTTGTACCTCATCAATCTGAAGTTGTGATAGCAATTGCCGTTTGTGCATGTTGGAACACTGAGCTCCTAGTTCTTTCATGGTCAACCGTAACTGTGGGTTTCAAAGTAACCATTCAGCCCACATTCTCTGCATGTAACCCCTCTGACTCGGGTTGCTTGAGTAGTAGCATTGCAACAGAGCCATGTTATCGCATCCCGCCCATCTCCGCTTCATTCGAGTAGCCCATTTTTCACCAAGGTGCTATGGTTCACCAGCAAAAGACGCAGACCTTGTTTGGCCGGGCGACGTCTGAGCCCGCATGTCATTCGTTTTATTGTCTCTCATCAGGGTGTGAGGTAGGCATTAGCGTGAAGGATCTTGCCCAAGGACCCACACTGGATGATGTTCTGTGCTCATATTGCCCCAAGCGGGAATTGAACCCCAATCTCCCGTACGCCAAACCGGTGTATTACCAACTGAGCTATCCAGTGCTCTCTCTCCCTCTCTCTCTCTCTCTCTCTCTCTCTCTCTCTCTCTCTCTCTCTCTCTCTCTATCTAAAAGATGTATATTTA
>NW_017806059.1:3764630-3769955 GCF_001891065.2 Hippocampus comes | reverse complement strand
ATTTTTTTCACTGTTGTTGATGGACAGTAATATTGTGTGAGAGATTATGTGTGAATAACTGCTCCAAGTGAAAAATGTTCATGTAAAATTGAAAATCGAAATTGTTATTTCAGTAAATATTTGCATTTTGCACATAGAAAACTGATTCATGATTCCATGTTGATGAGAGCATTAAAATGGGGAAAAATTAGACAAAAAAATATAAAATGAAATTCAGAAATTATAAAAAATGCGTGAGTAATCATGATTAATTTTTAGTTAATTTGAATTAATTCTGACAGTTACGTTTTTAATTAGATTAAATATTTTAATCATTTGATAGCTCTAATATATACATATCAGTGGCGGATGCTGGTCTGTCAAGGAGAGGAAGCCCAATTTCGGCCTACATCATAAAATGTGTCCGTTTATTTATACGTGAATTCTACTCTCTCTTCATTTTCAAGAAAATGATCTGTGAACCTGTCACACCAACAAGGCGTCTTTTTCTAGGGTCGGTGATTGGCTCATTTCATTGTCAATCAAAAAGAGATTCAGCCTCAGACAGATCATCCAATCATCATGCACAAAAGCTGAGCGTCCGGGCCAGCCCATAAACGCCCACTGTCCATTGACTCCCAGAGACGCTGAGTGTCCGATGGGCAGGACAAAACCAGCATTTATCCAATGACTCGTCTCGTTTCAATGCATAGGGAACGGGCTCGGAACTCTCTCGACGCCCAGCGTTTGCGCTGTCGATGCTCAGCACCCACACAGTTTAAAGCACAGTGAAGCTGTGGGAATGAATGAGAAGAGAGTTGCATCGTAACCAGTATTAAGAAGCTGATTCGGAACAAAAGTTGAGCGCGTTGTAGCGCATATTTAGTCAATGACTTGTCCACACAATTGTACATACACACATATATTTGATCACTTATTTTTTTGACATTTATGGAGCCTACTGATTGAAAAAGCAAGTAAGCCGACCATTGTTTAACGCTTCTTGCCACACACACACACACACACACACACACACACACACACACACACACACACACACATTTCAATGGATTTCATGTCAAATAAAAACAAATGATTCAAAATCTAACTCAACATTCCCCCCCCTCATAATTTTGGTGAGCTGCGTTTTCAGACAACTTCCATGCCATCAGCACAAGTCATGAGCTGCTCAGGCATGTGGCCATCCCCGGTGGACCATGGAAGCAGTTCACTGCATCAAAATGAGCAAAATAATGTTTCACTTTCAAGAGGCACTCGCCCTTCATACAGGCTCCTGAACACGCAAGAGGAAAGATGCTTACGTTTCTGGAAGAATATGCACTTTGCTAGATATGAGAGGGGATGCCCTCATTTAAATGTCGCTCCATCACCTAAAGCAGTGATTCCCAACCTTTACTGAGCCAAAGCACATATTTTAAGTAGTGCTGTCATGAGATTTAAAAAATTGTGACATTAATTATGATCTGTAATTAATTGATCCAATTCATTCATTCATTTTCCGTTCCGCTTTATCCTCACAAGGCTCATGGGGGGTGCTGAAGCCTATCCCAGCTGTCTTTGGGCAGTAGGCGGGGGACACCCTGAACCGGTCGCCAACCAATCGCAGGGCACACATAGACGAACAACCATCCGCACTCACACTCACAACAAAGGACAATTTAGAGTGTTCAGTCAGCCTGCCATGCATGTTTTTGGCATGTGGGAGGAAACCGGAGTACCCGGAGAAAACCCACACAGGCACAGGGAGCACATTCAAACTCCACACACAAAGGCCGGAGCGGGAATCGAACCCGATACCTCCGCACTGTGTGGTTGACGCGCTAACACCTGGCCCATCGGGCCGCCACTGATCTAATTAATCTATATTTTAATCTCATCTCAAAACCCTTATTTTCATTTCAAATTCATGACATTATTGAGGCAGATCAAAAGATTCATGTCACAAAAAATCAGCATTGTAAAGTCTTATTGTTTTTAAACAGACTTGAACAGATGCAGTCCTAGCCGTTTACTTTCTGCTGTATTTGAGACTAGTCCCAAGTCCTACCTGCAGCCTTCAGTTTCGACCATCAGGGAGAATGTTTTTTTTTTTTTTTTTTATACATCTCCAAATAATTACAAAATAAAAATAAAATTGAACATCAGGTCCATAAAAGTGCTTAGTTTAACATATCAAAAACAGTAAGAACACTTTTCTGAGCAATACAAGTACTGAACACTGAACTTGCTTCAGATAATAAAGAATAAAACAGACCCTTTAATCACAGTGCTGTAAGTTAGCACTTCAGAAATATTACTGTTCATCATTACAAAATAAAGGTCTGAAATAAACATCAATCACTTCTCGTAGGCTACAGAGGACACGGCAGATATTCTGACTCCATGCCTCGTATGACGGGTATTCTCCTGGATTTTGGTTTGGTCAAGAGCTTTGCTTTAGCTCGCTATATTGCTAACGCTTTCAGTGCTAACTTTAGCTGTGGCTTCACACGTGACAGGTACTTTGCGGCAGGCTAAACTTGAGCTGCTTTGGTGGTAAGGAGACTCCTTCTTACAAACTAGGCACAACACTCTACCTTTATCAATAGTGCCGTCAGGGCCGCGAACTGTCACATGCTCCTCTATTTTCACCTCTGCTCTCCTCACTGATGCTTACCTGGCCCTCACAACTCCAATGGGAGTCTATCAGTTTATGCTAAACAAGCCCCAACATAATGGCAGCCAATCATTGTCCGCTTCATTTCCCCACCCTCAACAACGCGAACACAGGAAGCCAACACATAAAAAGGGCTATTATAAAAAGGCAACCCGCCTTCAGAAACAAAGAGATTAAAATTTAGATTAACGCAATTAAAACAACAATGCGCTGAATATGACTGTAATTAATAATTTGCAATTAATACGAAAATTTGACACCTCTAATTTTAAGTTAAAAAATCATGTGGCACACCACCAAACAAAATTGTCATAAAAAGAGGTTACATATGTCAGTCTGATACTTTTTGCCATCTAATACAAGATCATTTATTTGTTCTTTATGTCTCTATAAATTGCTGGTTTAGTAAGATGGACAAAGATAAATAATTTGTTATTAATAAATACTTCTCACCATCCATCTATTTTCCAATATTCTTATGCTCATGAGCATACTGGAGCCTATCCCAGCTGTCTTCGGGCAGTAGGCGGGGTAGGTCCTGAACTGGTTGCCAGCCAATAGCAGTGCACATAAAGACGAACAACCATCCGTGCTCACAATCACACCTTGAGAAAAGTTTGAGCAGGCATGTCCAGCTCCGGGCAGCAACAAGGCAGCTACATCAAGAAATGTGTGCTTCACTGGGGAAACAAATCAGTTGTGATGCAGACAGTCAGGAAATCATATAAAACTCAAGATGAATTTCATACTCTGAATATGTATATGAAACACGTCAATCAAGGTGCATAATTTAAGACATATTTAACAGAAAAGGACAGTAATGAACCAACAGTGGATAGACCTAAGACTACTTTCAGCCAGCTGTAGACCATGTTTTATGCACTTAGGCGGCGGTCATCAACCCGCGGCTCCAGAGCCGCATGCGGCTCTTTAGCGCCGCCCTAGTGGCTCCCTGGAGCTTTTTCAAAAATGTTTGAAAATGGAAAAGATGGGGGAGGGAAATATATATTTTTTGTTTTAATACGGTTTCTGTAGGAGGAAAAACATGGCACAAACGTTCTTAACGTTTTCCAATCCTGTAAAAATGTGTACCAATAAATATTAAATTTCAATGTTTCTGTCAACGAACATTTGCGTCATAGCCTGCAACCCATGTTTCTATGAGCAGAACGGGATGCCAGGCAGGGGGCTGTTGCAAAAAAAAAACAAAACAAAACAAACAAAAAAAAAACCCACAGCGTTTCATGTACAATTAACCAAGGGTACTGGCAAAGAATGAGAATGTGGAGGGCCGAGAGAAGCATTTTAAAATGGTACACGTGAGCTACGATAGTGAACTCGCGGCAAAAGTGCGTTCCATGCCTCCGCGTCAGGTCTCAACGAAGGTAGGTAGGCATGCGTTGGTAAGTGCGTGTGGCAACGGGTCGATCGTGGTAGGTTGGTTGATCGAAAAGTTGATCTTCGGTCAAAAAAGGTTGGTCAACCCTGCTCTACAGGATACAGTGCAGGGAAAAAAATATTTAATCATGAAGGCTCATTGTGTATTTGTAGCCAACTTAGTAATTTTGATAGTAGGCTAATATAGATCACATAGATACATACAGCATGTGTGCAGACCACGCATGAAGACCGCGCTCGTGAAGCATGCCAGTGGAAATCGCATCACCACAGAAATAGACTGCCTTGAACACTGGAAAGAGCACTTCAGCAACCTCTTTCATCATCTTCCAGTCCCAACCGACCCCTGTCTGGTTACTGCTGCCAACTCCGCCACCCCCAACCCCAACTGCAAAACTGACCCAGTCACAATCGATGAGGTGAGAACAGCAATAAAAACACTCAAAAATCACAAGGCCCCTGGAATCTGTGCCATCACTGCAGAGCTGCTCAAAGAAGGTGGTGACTCCATGGCCCAGTGGCTCACCCACATCATTAACCACGTGTGGGTGGCAGAACATTCCCCCCACAGACTGGAACCGGGGCATCATCCTGCCATTCTACTCTGCAGCATAGCTACTCTGCAGCAACTACAGAGGCATCTCACTGCTCTCCATACCTGCAAAACTGTTCACCCGTATCCTTCTCACGAAGTGCTCTTCCTGCCATTCGAAGCCGCCGCCGCCCTGCCATTTGAAGCCGTGGTGGTGGCTCAACAAGCTGGCTTCATGCCCAACCAGTCCACTCTAGACCACATCTCCAGTATAGCCCCGTTCACACGGCAACGTTTTGTCCGACGCAGCTCCGAAACAAATCCAGTCAAGCATTCACACGTGCACATTTGCTCCGGCGTAGCTCCACTAAAGAGCTTATACCGGACCAAATTTGATCCACCTCAGGGAGGTGGTTTAAAAATTTGCTCCAGAGCAAATGCTCGTTTGCGACGCTACGCCGAAACAAATGTGCACGTGTGAACGCAGCTGGATTAAATTTGCTCCAGAGCAAAGGCTCGCTTGCGGGGGAGTGGCCTCGCTACGCTCGCTACCAGATGCACGGAATCCGACCCCGGTCGACAGTGACGAGGGGGCCAGCGACACAGACGAAGCCCGGCCGTGCACCCCCGTTCCCGGTAAAAGTGTCGGCGATTTAAGCGGTGAAGACAGCGCTCACGATCAAGAAGAGAATCGAGCCCGACCCGACCGGGCCCGAGGATATTACAGGCCGACCCGGCG
>NW_017806059.1:3760937-3764094 GCF_001891065.2 Hippocampus comes | reverse complement strand
TCGACGCTGCGCCGGAGTTGTCACGCTCAGCGGCTTTGCACGTGTGACCGCTCCACAAAATTTGCTCCGGTGTAAAATATATCGCAACAAAATATTTCGGTGTAGCGTCGGACCAAATGTGTGCCGTGTGAACAGGGCTTATTAGACACATTGTTGAGAAGATCAGAGAGTTTCGGAAGGACCAACATCTCTTTATAGCTTTCATAGATTTTAAGCTGCCTTTGACACAGTTGACACCTCTCCCTTTTGGAACATTCTGACATACCTCGAAGTGCCACCCAAAATAACCACATTGTTCCAGCGACTCTACAACAACTCAGAGAGCTGTGTTCGTGTGAATGGGAAGGACTCAAAGTGGTTCCCCATTAACAGTGGGGTCAAACAGGGCTGCGTGGCCGCTCCTGACCTTTTTATCTGTGTCATTGACCACCATATGATCCGAGTCCGATAGCAAGTCTCAGGCGTGTCCGTTTGCAACCTCCACCAGACCGACCTTGAATACGCTGATGACACCACCCCGTTCAGCAACTCCCTCCAACACCTCAGCAGTGCTCCCTCCATATACCAAACAGAAGCAGCAAAGCTGGGCCTCCAAGTAAGCTGGCAGAAAACTGTCCATGAAACCTAGTGATTCCACTTGGTGTCACTTAAGAATTACGTTTCGCTGAAGGCTGTCATGAGCGTGAGCTATGGTGGCCCATGAGTGATTTTAAACACACACACACACGCACACGCACACACACACACACACACACACACACACACACACACACACACACACACACACACACACACAGGGCCCAGGGCAACGACATGGCAAAAAGGGTGAGGGCCACACTCACATTAAATTTTAATGTCAAATAGGGAGACCCAAAATAACATCCTGTTGGCTGCAAATGGCACTGAGGCCCCCAAGTGTGAAACCCCTAATCTAGTAAAGTCGTGTTTGTCATTCTCTGCTCTTTTTTATTTTTTCTATGCATGTTTTGTGTCCGGCGGCCCGGCGGTCCAGTGGTTAGCGCGTGGGTTCAATCCCAGCTCCGGCCTTCCTGTGTGGAGTTTGCATGTTCTCCCTGTGGTTGTGGGGGTTTTCTCCGGGTACTCCGGTTTCCTCCCACATTCCAAAAACATGCAAGGCAGGTTCATGGAACACTAGGTGTCCCAAGGTGTGAGTGTGAGTGCGGATGGTTGTTTGCCCTGCGAGTGGCGGGCAACCGGCTCAGAGTGTCCCCCCGACTACTTCCCGAAGACAGCTGGGATGGGCTCCAGCATGCCCAGCAACCCTTGTGAGGATAAAGCGGATCGGAAAATATATGTATGGATGGATGTTTTGCATTCTCTAATTGAACTTGACTCCCATCATTATTATATGTTGTGTGGCACGGTGAGCGACTGCTAAGCACAACTGCCTTACAGTGCAGTGGTAATGGGTAGGATTCAACAGCCTTCCTGTGTGGAGTTTGCATGTTCTCCCCGTGCCTCGGTCTCTCCGGTCTCCTCCCACGTTCCAAAAATATGCATGGTAGGTTAACTGAACACTTCAAATTGTCTCTAAGTGTGACTTTGAGTGTGAATGGTTGTTCGTCTCTGTGTGCCCTGCGATTGGCTGGCAACCCGTCCAGGGTGCCCCCTGCCTACTGCGATAGGCTTCAGCATGCCCTGCGGCTCTCTTAAGGATAAGTGAATGGCTTGTATGTTTCTATGTTTAGAAAGCTTTCCAATGATGTTTAAAATTTGAAAATAGGATAAAAATTCAGAAAGTTATGAATGTATGAAACTCTCGCAAATTTAACCCTCTGTGTATTTGCTGAAATGTATCAAACAGATGAACGGAGAAATGGGCTGTGGCTTTTTCAGATTAGACCTCTGGGGCATTCATTCATACTTATGTCAGTGTAAAGAAAATCGGCCAGTACACGCGCAAGGGCGTCGCTCCCTTTGCACAGTGCGTCGAGCACACAAATGCTCTGGATAACCACTGCCATGAAGGATCAAATTTTGCGTGAAGGGATGCATTACGACTTCAACGAGTGTCCACGTCACACATGAAAGCTCTGACATATATTTGTTGAAGAGAATCATCATATTCCTATCGCCCATGGTTGACACATAAGAAACTGGGAGAGCATTGTTTGCTGTGCGGTCCACAATCATGGTTTCATAAAGCGGAATGCATACACGTACAGTGTTGCTCATCACATTCAGGGCGCAGGGGGCAAGAAATCTCTTGTGAAACGCAACGTTTAGAATTGTGAAGCATTGGGAGATTTTTGTGTCATTGTAGCTTAAAGACATGATTTGTGGAGAGAGTATTGAGAAAAGATGTTTGGCCCTACATGTGCACACCCGCACGTACGTTTCGATTGTGAGGGCTGGTTAAAAACTCTACAGCCTGCTTGTTGCGCCAGTCGAACCCCGGTTGCATGAAAACAGTGTTTGCCCCAGGCAAAGAGCAACCTGCGCACATGTTCCATAGACAAACAAGAGCATCATCTGACGTTTCAGCTTTTGGCACCCAAAGGAGTGGTGGAAGCACTGTACTTTATGCACATGTTATGAATCAAACATATACACTCAACTTGTGCACAGACTATTTATTCGGTCTGATGAGCCGACAGAGAACTGAAAGTAACAACCTAATTTGGGCTGCGACAACGGTTGCGTAAAATTGACCTGTATGCATTGGTATATGGACTCATGGGGAAACCACAAGATTCTTTTTTTTCTCCAGTGACATGCACATTAATTAAAAATTGATGATGAGAATTATGATTTTTTTTTAAACGTTGCTAATCGGAGGTGCAAGTAAGCTTTTCTGGATGATTTTTTTTGTTGTTGTTGATTCTGAATGTGCCCAAGTTTTTTTTTTTTCTAGAACATCAGGTTTTCATAATGCCAAACAAAAAAGATAGTGTGTTTCCGGTAACATGAAATTTCAGCATAGGGTCGGTAGGTCGGACAAAGTTTTTTTTTTTTTTTTAATCTTTTTTTTTTTCCATCAAAAATTTAAACAAAATAACTATAAAACATAAAACAAGGAGAAATTGAACAAGGAGAAATTGAACTCTCTCGCCGCCAGAGGTGCGGACGTGCGGGTCGGTGGGGTGGACGGTCGGGGAACGCCGACGGGCGCCTGACCGGGGGTGGCGGAGACGGA
>NW_017806059.1:3754618-3760882 GCF_001891065.2 Hippocampus comes | reverse complement strand
CCCGTGGTGTTCATCAATTAGTTCGCTGAATTTTTTCGATACATCAATGGATGCTATTTTCTTAACATTACGGTGCGAGCATGCGACTGTAACACAGAAAACACGGTTTAAACTGTCGTTGGCGATCGCGGCCGCCGCCATGATTCAATGTTGTTGACAGACGACAGGCCAAACGACGCACGCGAGAGTTTGCAACGATGCAAACCCTCTACACAAAAAAGTAGAGGGATGTTTGAAAAAAATGCTGACCATAAAGTTTTTTTTCGACGTAAAAATTCTCGGTCGGTCGGGTTACCAGAAACACACTACTTTTTTTATATAAAAATAATAATCATCATCATCATAATCAGCATCATAATATAGCATACATATTTATATATCAGTTAAGGGCTTGGTTTAGCAATTTTTTTTTTTTTAAATTCTGAAACGTCATTGCTATAAATTTCAACATGTGCTAAAATCTGTACTGCGCAAGTGTTGTAGGTCCAACTTAAAAAGAAAAAAATGAAAATATCTCAAAAACGCGATGTGCCAGAGAAAAATAAAAACTATGTTTAGGGACACCTAAAGCCACCTCTGGATAAAATTTGCTGTTGGCCACTCTTTTTTTTTTTTGGTCTGCGCAATATGGAAACACATGATGGACCTCTTTTAAGAAAAAGAGAGCTGGATGGCTTACCTCAAACTACAATGACAGTTAAAGTCGTATTGTAACCATCATGAAATCCAGCAAGAATAGAACAGAGAGGACCCCGCCCAACTCTATGACAGAAGACAACAGGTGGTAAACAAAGAAAAACGACATACCGTTCATTCGGAAAAACAGCATAATACCTCCAACCACAAAGGAGGCAACATGAACACAACCATCATCAATGTTTGGTGAAAAGGATGCGTTGTGAAAGACTTCCAGGAGTGCACGTAAGTGAGGGAAACTCTAAAATTTGTGTTTCTTTAAAAAAATGATGACCACCATGATGACCTGCAGGCAATGAGCTCCATTTGGATGACTACATTCTGCTGGCGTATGAACACATTTGCAAAGAACAAATGTTGTTGCTGCTGGTGATGTGTAGCAAGCTTCCTGCTAAGATTACACTAGTGTGTCATTTCTCATCATGTCCAGGTCAGAGACTGCCTTCAGAGTGCATGTGCATTCGAGTGGTGGGAGAAGTGAGTTATGACAAGAAATAAGGTGCTGTGTATTCACACTGGGCTGAGAATGGATCATTTGGTGTTGCTGGCTTCAAAAGTCAAGGGTGGGTACACTCTTATCTGAGGTTTGTGACAGGCGACGAGCAGGTCCCCATCACGTGTCTGTGTGGAAGGACAGGTCCACTGATTTATTAACCTGCAATTCTTTGGGGGTCTTAAAAGGGGGAAAAATGGCTTGTGTCAGAGTTACTAGCCCTGCTGCATTAGAAGATGAAGCGAGCTCGTGCTTCTTTACTTTTTGACACACCGATTCAGTCGAGGCGCTCATTTATGAATATGAATAATCAAAATTCACCCCAGTGAGTCCTGTGCTAGTCAGTCTATTGCTGCAGCCTCTGATGTAAATGACACATTAGATGACACCTACCTTTTTTACAGCCCTCCTCTGTCCACTTCACACCAATTATGCTAAACAAGAGCACACGCTGAGGTCATCATTATGCCAAAACGCTCTCCCGTTGCCGTCTACCCTTCCGTTCATTGTCATTTTAGGAGCATCACTGGTGGAGCAGACCATCGTGCACCGTCTTCCTGCAGCCTGCTCTGTTCTTTTCATATCGATATTTACATGCGGCTGACTGGATGAACAATCAAACTACCGGTAATAACTCAAGCCGCCCAATTTTCCAGCAGTGTGTTCCTTTAATGTAATTGTGTTCTCCCGCTGTAGAGTACATCCTCATCAACGATATTGTTAGATCTCATCATCGACAGTATAGCCCAAAGCGCCGCACACAGATGATGACTGATTTACTGCTACAGTTCTCCACTTGTTCAGTTTGACTGACCAGGCAGATCCTGTCGGAATTGAAAATCTCACTTGCATGTGTATGAAAGTCATTAAAGACCTTGGGTTGTAAAATCTGGCGCCCCGGTGATCGAGTGGTCAGTGCATAGACCTCACAGTGCAGAGGTGCAGGGTTCAATTACGGCTCTGGCCTTCCTGTTAGGAGTTTGCATGTTCTGCCTGTGAATGCGTGGGATTTCTCTAGGTGTGATTGTGAATGGCTGTTGGTCTCCCGTATGTGTGCCCTGCGATTGGCTGGCAACCAGTTTGGGGTGTACGCCATCTACTGCCCGAAGACAGCTGGGATTGGCTCCAGCACACCTGCCAACCTCGTGAGGATGAGCGGATTAGAAAATGGATGGATGGATAATAATTTTCTGACCAATTATTTGAAATTGGATCATTTGCTGCTGTAGAACCTCATAAATATTTATGCATATGCAAAAGAAACTTTGGTGTGTGTGTGTGTGTGTGTGTAAAAAAATTATTAAAAAAGGGCACCCACACATTTTATTTAATTCTTTCATATATGTATCTCGAGGTAATTATATTGATAAGTGAGTCTAAAATATATGATCAAACACTAATTATTCGGCGGCATGGTGGACAACTGATCAGCACATCGGCCTCACTGTGCAGAGGTGGAGGGTTTGAGTCCGGTTCTGGTTCCGGCCTTCCTGTGCAGAGTTTGTATGTTTTCCCCGTGATTGCGTGTTTTTTCTCCAGGGACTCAGGTTTCCTCCTATATTCCAAAAACATGCATGGCAGGTCTATGGAACACTCTAGATTGTCCCTTAATGTGATTGTGAATGTGGATGGTTGTTCATCTCTGTGTGCCTGTCACGGTTCTGTTTTTGGCCTGGCCAGCAGGTGACAGCCTGAGCGGACTTTCTGGTTGCGCACCTGCTGCCAATCTATTGTTATGGGACTCTGTATTTAAGGACCCTTCTGCTGTCTACTGGTTGTTGGGGTATTGTTTATTGCATTGCTGCTTCCGTGTTCATAGACCACTTTTTGCTATCGATCTCGTCGTGTTTTCGCTTTTGGCTTCTCGGTACCATTTATTCTGCTACTCTCATTTTTATTTTGTGAATTGGCTTTTCTCGCGTGTATTTCGATACGTTGCTTTTCGTTTGTATACTTAGTTCTTGTTTTCTTCCCTTGCCTTTTGTTGCAAGCACTTTTTGTATTTGTTTTTTGTATTTGTTTCATGTTCTCCCCTGGTCCCTGTTTGGACCAGCGCTTTATGTAAATTTGTTGTCGGTTCAATTACATATTAAATTGTTCGTTTGTTACAGAGACCTTGTTGGCGTCTACGTTTTTTGGGATTCCAAACTTTATTCGGCTTGCCCAAAACGTGACAGTGCCCTGCGATTGGCTGGCAACCATTTCAGAGTGTCCCCCGCCTACTGGCCCAAGACAGCTGGGATAAGCTCCAGCATGCCTGGGACCCTTGTGAGGATGAGTGGATAAGAAGATGGATGGAATTATTTGATTTTTGCACACGCTTTTTTGCTGTCATCACGAAGTCAGAAATCATCCATCCATTATCGAATCCATTTATCCTCATGAGGGTCACGGGCGTGCAGGGGCCTGTCCCAGAAGCCTTCAGGCAGTAGGCGAGGTACATCCTGAACTGGTTGGCAACCAATCACAGGGTCAGAGACCAATATTGGATAAAATATCAGGGTTTAGAGATCCATGAGTACATTTGTTTTTCTCACATAAAAAAATGGAGCTTATCAGAGTATTACATGCAATTAACTGGATGTATGTGCCCCGAGCAATTTCAAAGCGGTTAAGGTGTCAAATTTTGAATCATATGTTTTGGCACTAAATGACACCGGCTGAGTGTACGTGATCATAAAGGGAATGCATGTTTTCTTTTATATTGATCACTGAACATCACTCATTCCAAGATCAATCTACCATCCAACCTACCTAGTGATATGTGGATCGAACAGTGCTTGATAAAACTAGCGTATAATGGCCGCTGCGCCTGGATGAAATATTCTGACCCAGCTGCCTGAAATGCAAGAATATCACTGCATTAGACATACTGTGATTTATTGATATTTGCTGAAATCAAAGTAATTCAAAAGTAATACCTGACATATATCGAATGCGTTCGACCGGCAAATTGTATTTGTTTTAGTTAGCAATTTCATCCATCCATTTTTATTTGCATGCTGTTGGCTCACCAGTCAGTGCTGTAAAACCAGCAGTGCAAAAGCAGCAGAATTTCTTCAAACTTGCAGCAAATGCATTTCCATTGTTTAGCCTTAAAAAATAAATAAATAAAACACACAGCCATGATCCGTGTCATTCCAGAATCAACGTGAAGCCTTGGTCAAGTCAGACGAAGCTATACGGAGCAAAAGCTAACATGCTTGTCCGAATGTCATGAGACTGCTCAGTGTTATTGTTTCACCGGCATGGTATCCTCTTTGATTGCTGAACTAATGTGTCTTGGACAGTCCAGGAGCTATTTACAGGGGAGTTTTATGTCCTATACAATGAAACTTTTGTTTCTACTAAGTCATGGTTGCTCTTTGGCTCTTTGAGAGAGATGCTGACTGATTATGTGCTTGTTCTCTCAAAGCAAAAGAGGTGGGGGGGAGGGATGCTTATTAACTGTCTGCATAGTGTCATATATGTGCGGTGCTCATTTCACTGAGCTGAATTAGAATGGACATTGTGTGTATATCCATTTATGTGTCAAATTACTGATGCTCGTCTGCAGAGCTGTAGCCATCATTTCACAAGAGGTGCGACAACCAATCGATCATCACTAATTTCCAAAAATACGTTGATTTCATAACCATAATAATTGTATTTTAACATGGATGTATAAAAATGGATGTTAATAATCAGTCAAATTCACTCGTTTTTTTATTTTACTTTAATATAAAAACATACTTTTCTACATCGAAACTGATAGTTAAAACCTTGTATGAATAAGAAAAATATGAACATTATATCAGAAAATTTATTATTACCAGTGGTGTGCACAAATCGGTGGCGATTCAAATTCAAGGAGGCGTGGAAAATCAATCAGTGAATCCAAATTTTCAAAGTTGAATCAGCCACAAGTCTTTGAATACTGTTGCTGGTGTGTCAGTCTGGAATGTAAGTGTAACCTTTGGATGTTTTTGATGTTTCCCCCTTTGCAACGCATCTGATTCAAATGATCATCTCATCACTAAGCAAAAGCACACGCCTGACTAAGATCTCTGCCTTACACACTCCACATGCCGGTTTTCAAAACATGAATTTTGTATTTTGTAATCGATCACCGCTTTGTGATTCCTCTACGAGGACAGACGTGCAATAGAGAAATTCTTTTGAGATTGTACAGTGAAACTCCTCTACAACGAAACCTACATGGGCGAAAATACCCCCTAGTGTGAAAACATCTTCATGCATTAACACCATTCCCACTCTCCTGCCCCCCATACAACGAAAAAAACCTCCTGTTGCGTTATACGAAATCTTTTTCTCTCCTCTTGCCTCGCGAAGAGATTCACTACAACGAAGTCTAATCCAACAGCGACTTCTACTGCTTCGTGCGGAAACGGCAACAGAAACCACCACGCTGGTTTACACAGCTCCAAGTTTCCTCAACGCAACATACTCATAGCAGCTCTGCCATTGGCTTATCGAGCATCATCCTGGCCTCCGATTGGCCAAGAAGGACCTCACTATCTATGTGTGTAGATACTCTAGCTAGATCCGTGGAAGATAGAATGGAATGCATCTGATTATCTGCTCAGAGTAAATTGCTTGTGGCTCGACGGACAGTCAAAGAAACGAACGTTTCCTGGAATGCTTTACTTGTTATCATGCTAAAAACCTTACGCTAACTGGAGCGCTAATTAGAGAGAAGGCGAGTTCCATCGCGCTAACTATGGCCATCGATGACTACGAAGTGTCCCGTGGCTGGCTTTAAAAGTTCATTGCATGACATCAGCTGAGCAATGCTGTCTTGGGTGGCGATCGAGGGGAGGTCGAGTTGGAGACAGTGAGATAGTGGAAAGAAAAGCCACCGGGTCCAGGAAGTATTTGTTGTTGTTAGATTCAGACGCAGCATGAATGTTGCTTTGCTAAAATGGCTACAAAACGGACTTTAGGATGTCAAGCAGCTAAGACAAGAAGCGCTCTGATGCTGGAAGAGAGGGTAAAAGTGATCACAATGAAAGACGGAGGAAGCAAAATAAAAGACATTATCCAAGAAATTGATGTCATTGAAAGTGAATGCTGAT
>NW_017806059.1:3747550-3754446 GCF_001891065.2 Hippocampus comes | reverse complement strand
TGTGTGTGTATGTGTGCGTGCGTGCGTGCGTGCGTGCATGCGTGCGTGTGTGTGTGTGTGTGTGTTTATGTGTGTTTACATCTGAGATCAAATTTGCTACAGTGAAAACCCCCTGTTGTGAAAGATTTCTTGCTGCAAATATGATTTCGTTGTAGAGGAGTTTCACTGTATGCGCGTGTGCATGTGTGTGCATTTGCATGCATGTATGCGTGCACGGGCGGTAATGAGTCAATCACGGGAGGTTGCTTGCTTGAAAGGTAGCTCTTCGGTCAAAAAAGCATGGGCACCCCTGGTTTAAATGACAATGGACTCAATCCACTCACAACTTGATAGCATTGACAAGGAAGTCCAAGCAAAAACACAGCATAAAATTTACTCAGAAAGAGGAAGATGACATTGAAAAAAGGTCTGATCAATCAAACTGACAATTGTAAAAACAATCCAACAGATATTGCCAGTAATAACAGCCAAGAAGAAATAACACACACACATATATATATATAATACATTATCCAAGAAATTGATGTAAGTGAAAGTGAATGCTGATCGTAAATTTCGCAATTTCTTTCCTTTTTTTTTTCTTTCTACACTGACTATATGAGGTGTCAAATAAGTGTATGCTCATATTTATGCATTTATGTGGGAGGGAACCGGAGTACCCGGAGAAAAACCCCACAATCACAGGGAGAACATGCAAACTCCACACAGGAAGGCCGGAGCTGGAATTGAAGTCACGCGCTAACCACTGGACCGCCGGTCCACCGGACACAAAACATGCATAGAAAAAATAAAAAAGAGCAGAGAATGACAAACACGACTTTACTAGATTAGGGGTTTCACACTTGGGGGCCTCAGTCCCATTTGCAGCCAACAGGATGTTATTTTGGGTCTCCCTATTTGACATTAAAATTTAATGTGAGTGTGGCCCTCACCCTTTTTGCCATGTCGTTGCCCTGGGCCGTGTGTGTGTGTGTGTGTGTGTGTGTGTGTGTGTGTGTGTGTGTGTTTACATCTGAGCTCAAATCTGCTACAGTGAAAAACCCCCTGTTGTGAAAAATTTCTTGCTATAAAACATGATTTTGTTGTAGAGGAGTTTCACTGTACTAAGTATGAAAGTTAAAAAATAAATAAATAAATAAATAAATAAAGAATACAAATCAGTGCAAGCACAAATTCCAAGCAGAAACCAAGGCATCAAAAGGCTTGCCCACACAGGGCGCTAGGGTGCCGCCCTACTAAGCGGGCAGGTCACACATTACTTCTCGATATATAGTTCTATATACAGTATATAGTATATAGTAATATCTATTTAGATGCACAGGATAAATAATATACTGCACTGTATAGGTATCGATGAGTTCATTTGTTTAATTAATCTCTGTTTTTGTCATGCTATGTTCACTCTGGGGTGTAGATATGTTACCCCATTGAATCATTAAAAGTTTGACATTCTCCCCCGATTCCTCTGCAATGCAAAACATTAGATAGAGATTAGAGAGATTAGATGAGACATTCCTCCTCCCGAATTCTGAAAAATCGGTGCAAAGTTTATTGCCTCTTACAGGCTTATTTGGTCAAAGTTCTTTCAGCTTGTCCGTTTCATCTGCTGACTGTGTGATCATTAATCTGCACAGCGACCGTCCGTGATGCGTTCAACAGGAGCCTGGAAGAACATGTTCCATGTGGAAGATGATTTTAATTGTTTTCATGGCTGTGGGACAAAGAGGGCAGGTTTGGAAATTGAGGTGGTTACATTTCGTTCTTTGTCCCCTCTCCCCCACCCCAACCCCCACCCTACAACTACGCCCCTTTTGTGTTGATTTGGATCCTACAAAATGTTGCCTGTCACTTTTTCATCATCTGTGAACATAGGAATGGTTTTATCTGCTCCACTGTGACTACAAATAATATAAATTGCACTGAGATGAATTTGCCATTGACTTTGCCTTTGCTCCTTTATCTCCGAAATGAATTACAACAGCCTTGAGCAGTGTCTGTCAGTTCTTGTGAGATTTCTATGAAGGACCGGTAGAGGTTAAGGTGCAGCAACAATGGTGTGAGTCAAGAAGTTGAAATTCTGCGCTTGCTTCTTCTCCCGCAGGCCTTCTTTCATGACCTCCATCCCCTTCAAACTTTACCTCTTTCTTTTTGTTTCCATTTTTTCAGTTTCTCTCAATGTCCCTCAATTTCTCTGTCAATTTTTATTTACTTAAAACCTCTAACTACTTTTCCGACCCCCCCCCACCATTCTTAGCTCAGTGATTACTGTGAGTGACAAAACAATAATAATTACAATAATTCCGTAATAATAATCATACAATATTTTATTCAAGCAACTTTCAGCTCACTTAGGGTCACTTTAGCACACATATCAAATAATGACAATCAGGAATCCCTCAGAAGGAGTATGCCGATCACAAAAACATGAGCTTTTAGACCGGCCTCAAAGGTGCGGAGAGTCGGTATCTCGGGTGGTTTGTGGAAGTGAATTCCAGAGATGTGGAGGTGCATGGCTGACAACTCTGGTCCCAAAAGAAGATGAACATGATATGATACGATATACAGTGGACAATATGGAACGATTGTCAAATAGCTGAGATCTTGAGCCTTTGATGGTGTAATGTTTCACATACCGTTTTGCATTGTTGTAATGTGATCCATTCCCACTCAGTGTCATATTGACAACTGTTCAGTGATTAACAAAGGTACTATAGATAGTTCACCGTCGAAATTGCAAGGAGACACCAGTCAAAGATGATGATGATGATGAAAGTCAGGTTTTCTTCAGCAAATACATCATATCCAAGGCCTTTGGGTTTCTCGTGAAATCATTTTTATAACTCCCAAGATTTCATTCGAAAAATCTTGCTCTCTGTAAAATTCAGCTGCTCCTCGATGGAGCCCCCTTGATCCTTAAACCTTGTATCCAAGTAAAATCCCTCAAGAATTTGGCATGAGTTCGACTTCTGGGATTAAGTCATTGCATAAAGGACAGAGGAGGGATGTAAAAAGGAGAATGGAGAAGTACCAACTGTCTTATCGGATAATGAGATGTAAACGAAGAAGATTATTTATTGAACACCGGTTTGCTGAAGCTGACAAGCCCGTGTTAAAAATCTTCAAACTAAAACCCCCAGCATAAGTCGAAATAAAGTGTCAACCTGGATGATGCAGAGCAAAGATGCTCAACCGTGGCCCCTCAATTGAGGAATGTTGATTGGCGGTCTGCTGTGTGAGGATCTCAAAACAACAATTATAGGAGACTGTCGGGAAAAAATGGCCAATAACGTAAATGTATATTTCTAATGGCAGAAATAGAGTGTTCTATTCTGGGAGTACTGTAATTGCCGGACTACAAAGTGCACCTGATTAAAAGCTGCAACAGCCATATTTAGCCATGAAAACAAATTTGTACATCTGTTGGTTACTTCGTATTATTAGCTTTTTTTTTTTTAACACGGGATATTTCCAAAGAAAGAGGTCACACAGATTGTCAGGTTCTGACCGAACCGAATAATGTTTTTGGATTCAAAAAATGCAAGCTCACTCAAAGTGCAATTACAAAAATATTTATTACAGAAAATTGCTTTAACAAAGTATCAACTGAAATCGCTGGTCCCAGGGGGCCAGGAAAAAACAATGCATGAAACAAAAAGCGCTTGCTAAGGTAAGGTTCAATAGAAGACCGAGAATACGCAAACACAATATTATTTTTGTGTATTATAATTCCTCTTGTGCATTTTCTCAGTAGCGGGCATGACTGCCAGGTTCCAACCTTCATATACAGAACCTGTGGTTGCTTCAGCTCTTCTACTAGATTACTCACGAGGGTTGCTATATTTAACACATTTTTACCAAGAGGAAATCAGCCACAGTGGTGTCTGCACAAGATTCTTTACGTGTGCTAACATAGTTGTACTCCGCAAAAAATGGTGAGAGTAGCAGTGCAGGTCCTAATTCCAGTTTTATGCTTTTATACTTTTTGTATGTAAAAACCCCAATTTCATAGAAATTGTGTGTATGTTGAATGAAACACAAATGGCACAATGGTTTGCAAGTCATTCTCAAGCTATATTCAACTGAATGAACTACAAAGACAAAATATTTAATGTTCAAAAAAACTTTGTTTTTTTTGTGTGTGTGCAAATATTCTCTCAATTTGGAATTGATGCCTGCCACACATTCTGGAATAAAGTGGGACAGGGGCAACACAATAAAAATTGAGGGAGGCTCAAAAACACCTGTTTGTGACATTTCACAAATGAACAGGTTAACTGTAAACAGGTGAGTGCCTTGATTGGAAATAAAAGGAGCATGCCCGTAAGACTCAGTTGTTGGCAAGCAAGTTTCATGAGTACACTGCATGGGAAAATGTTTCAGCAGTTTAAGACCAATGTTTTTCAACGGAGAGTTTGTGTCACAACCTTTTGTGTCATCCTTGGCTGCTCTGAGTCACGTACTGCTCCACTGTCATGTGGTGTTCCACAGGGCTTTATTCTGGGGCTTCTGCTGTTCTCACTGTACCTGCTCCCATTGGGTTCCATCTTAAGGAAACATGGTATTTTCTTCCACTGCTATGCAGAAGACTGTCAGATCTATGTCCCACTGAGCAAAAACGACGCCTTCTCACTAAGGCCACTTTTATCCTGCCTGGAAGAAATCAAAACCTGGATGGCACAAAATTTCTTGAATTTCAATGAAAAGAAGAAAGAGGTGATACTGTTTGATCCCAGTGGCCCTTGTACATCCTGTCCTGTAGACTTGGGCCCCCTGTCTCCTTATCTTACATCAACAGTCTCAAACTTGGGTCTTAAACTGTACAATGATTTTAAACTTGACCAGCAAATTGGTGCCGTTGTTAAATCCAGTTTCTTTCATCTTAGACAGCTGGCTAAAGTAAAACCTCTGCTTTTTCATGAGCACTTGAGACAGTATTTCATGCCTTCGTCACTTCCCGACTCGATTATTGCAATGCACTTTACTTTGGAGTCAGCCAGTCCTCCATTAAGCGTCTCCAGTTGGTCCAGAATGCTGCTGCTCGCCTCTTGACTGGTACTCGTAAGAGGGAGCACAGTAAACCGAACTCTTTTCCCAGTTCAAGTTGTTTACGAATTCCATACCATGTCTTTAGTGAAAATTCCGTAATTGGGCTCAATTCTTTTTCCTACCAGGGAGCATTATTTCCTCTCCGAACAATGTTTGGACTGGATAAATATCCTTAATTCAATATTCTTCCACTTTGCAACATCGTCAGGACTACACCACAATACAAGTGGGTGTATCTGCTCTGCTTCACAATAGACGCTTAGGTTAGGAAGAGCCTGTCCTTATTTTTCTGCTTGAAGGGAGGAATACTTTGTTCTTGGCTTCTTGCCTTCCCAAATAAATCATGATATTAATCGATTCCATTTAATACATTCTGAATTTGGGATGACAACCGAGAGCGGGTGAAACAAGATCATAAGGTGAAATTAAATATTCATTTTCACCACATTAATCCTGTCATAAAACCTTATGGATATATGGGCCATTTGTCGGTAGCTTACCCAATATTTTGATTCATGTCATTGTAGGGTTTTTTTTCATACAAATTCACAAAGTCCTTGGTGATTTTTACTTCCAAATATGTCAGCATCTGTAATCCCCAGACTTGTTTGGAGTTCTTGTAGATTTTGAGTTGCTTAACAATAGAGCATCAGAACCTGTGATCTGAATCTCCCCAAGGTTTGAAAAAAGAAACCCCAACTTACCTGATGGAACACCTTATCTGCATCGAGGCTAAGTAACACAAATTACATTTTATTTCCGTGTGTGCGATGAACAACATGCAAGGTTCTCCTGATGTTGTTCCTCAAACCTCACCAAACATTTTTGGTTCATATTGTTCATCTGATCACGCAACAGCCTTCCCAATAAAAAATATCATAGCCTGTTGAATATGATGTGACATAACAAAAATGAAGACTCCACCATGCAGTGTGAAATCCTTACATGAACAACATCTTTTTTCTGTGAGTACATATCAGGAAATAGCTCTTATTTTGTCCACATTTCACATTGTTTTGTACGGTTGTGTCCTCTGGACTGAAGAGAAAAACACCATGCTGATTGTTACCAGTAAGAAGTTGGAAAATGAAGCATATGTGATTGTGTGGGGGGTGTTATTGCCCATGGCATCATATGTAACTTGCACATCTGTGATGGCACCATTAATGCTGAAAGGTTTTGCAACAACATATGCTGCCATCCAGATGACATATTTCTCAGGGGCATCTCTGCTTGTCCTAGCATTACATTGCCAAGTCATATTTTGCATGTGTTAGTGCAGCATGGCTTTCATTGAGAAGAGTGCAGCTATTAGATGACACGCAGCCCTCGCTGATTCTTTGAAAAAGGCAAACACACAATTCCTGGATTTTTTTTAGGGATTTAAGTACCGGTAGTTGCAGTTCTCTCTCTCTCTCTCTCTCTCTCTCTCTAATATTTATCAGGCGGCCCAGTTGTTCATTGGTTAGCGCGTCAACCTCACAGTGCAGAAGTACGAGGTTCGATTCCAGCTCCAGCCTTCCTGTGTGGAGTTTGCATGTTCTCCCCCTGCCTGCATGGGTTTTCTCCGGGTACTCCGATTTCCTCCCACATTCCAAAAACATGCATGGCTGGCTGATTGAACACTCTTAATTGTCCCTAGGTGTGGGTGTGAGCGCGGATTGTTGTTCGTCTTTGTGTGCCCTGCAATTGACTGGCAACCGGTTAAGGGTGACCCTGCCTACTGGTCAAAGACAGCTGGGATAGGCTCCAGCACCTCTCGCTACGCTTGTGAGGATAAAAAGGTTCAGAAAATGGATAGATGGATGGATGGATGTGTATGTATGTGTGCATACTGTGTATATATACGG
>NW_017806059.1:3741821-3746592 GCF_001891065.2 Hippocampus comes | reverse complement strand
ATGGCTTGTGACTCTGAGAGAAGAGCACAGCAACCTCCCTGAACAGAACGTAGTTACCATAACCATGGCAGACATACAGGAAAAAGTCTCAGATATGAAAAACTGGACAGCACCAGGCCCGGACATGTTCCACACCTACTGGCTAAAGAAACTCACAGCACTCCATGAGCGCCTAGCAGCACAAATGAACTAGTTGCTGAGGGATGGGACTCACCCATAATGTTTAAACGCACCTTCAAAATAAGATACGCCGCAAATAAAAAGTGCATGAAAAATACGACTCACCATCGCCCGCTTATTATGCAGTGTAGGCTTTGTGCGTGTGAATCTCCCATTGAGATAAAGCCGTATTTGAAATAGGACTCCTGATACTGTCAATTAAATGAAGCCTTCTCTTTCTTGAAAGTCATAGGCTCCTCTTCTGTCTCCTGGCTGGGCCTTTTCCCCTTCTCGAAAAAACCTTTCAAAGATTTTTGTTTTTTTTATGCGGTAACCTATCACGTGACTGAGAAGCGAACATTCACCTGCGTCATGAGTGACATATTGTAGACTGATACTCAACTCAACTCAACTGCATTTAGAGAGCACTTTCAAACAGCCATCGCTGCATACAAAGTGCTGTACATGGAGAAACTATCATATATCCAACAATAAAGCAATAAATCAGTAACAAAGACGGTAGAAAGCACCAAACAGTAAAACTAAGATCAAGTCTGAGTCATGCTGAGTCAAATGCCAAAGAATACAAGTGAGTTTTGAGGCGGGTTTTAAAGAAGGGTAGCGAAGGGGCTTGCCGAATGTTCAGTGGGACATCATTCCAGAGAGAAGGACGGAAAAGGCTCGATGATCCCCTCTGAGCCTCTGTTTAGTTCTTGGTACTTCTAATAATGTCTGGTCCACAGACCTGTGTAGGAGCGGATCAGCTCAGAGAGGTAGGGTGGCGCGAGGTATATATATATATATAAAACTGAGAATCCGGTAATTTTTCAAAATAAAACATCTTTCAGATTCCGAAATCAATAAAACGGAAGGAAAGTAAGTTTTTTATTCTTTCTGTGCGGCCCGGCACCAAATGACCCGCGGACCGGTACCAGTCCGTAGCCTGGCGGTTGGGGACCTCTAATCTACGGCAGAACAAAGAGAAGCAAATAAATCGGTTCCTCTCGTTTGGTCTGTCAGGCTCCGGAGGTCGAGAAGCTCTTCACTTCATGTCGCTATCCAATCCTATCAAAAAAATCAGTAAGTGAGTAGTGTCAGATGCGTCTGTGCTTTCATCGCAGGCTCACGAAAAAAAGTCAAACTCCGCCCTTTTTGTCTCTAATTGTCTCTTAATAGCCTATGAAATGTCTTCAATTCTCTGTACTACAGTGTTATGAACCAGGCAAACATCGGCAAAAATCTTGCTTTTTCTCTGGACACATTTTCTCAACTATTTTCAGCACATGGTCTTTTAAATTCACCCTCAGTGAAAGGTTTACATTGCTTGGCAATCACCGTTGCCAAGCACTGAAAATGCCAACCCTTGTGGCATTTTCATTTGACTCATGGGCTTTTGTAAAAAAATGCTGCTGTGCCGTTAAAACCTCTTCAAGTTGTTTCAATTTTTCGCAGCGTTTGTCGCCAGTTGGCTCGTCATAGTTAGCATGTATTGTCTGGTAGTGCCACTTGACACTGAATCCCTTCAAAACAGCTGCAGACTCGTGACAAATTAGACACACACAGTTGTTTCATATTCGGGTGAAAAAAAATACTCCAATTTCCACTTGTTCTGGAATCGGCGACACTCGCTGTCAACTTTTCTTTTTTTTTAGCTACAGTCGCCATGTTTGAAATGGCTCGATGCAACACACCCTCAACACCATTTCCAGTCTGTACCAATCCTTTGGTCTTTGGTCAACATTCCAAAAACTGAGGTCATGCCCCAACTCACTACTCCAACCCAGTTTTCATATAAAAGGCATTGCACTAAACACAGTGGATCACTTCACCTACCTTGACTCCACTTTGTCCTCATAATGCTCCATTGACACTGAAATGTAGACCCGTATCGATAAAGCCTCAACTTCCTTTGGTCGCCTATGCAACAGGGTTTTCGAAAACCAAAACCTGAAGGTCAGCACCAAGTTTGTCGAGTACAACGCAGTATGTCTCTCCACTTTCCTCTGTGGGGCAGAGTCATGGATCCCATCCCGCTGGCACATCACTAACCTGGAGGCCTACCACATCCACTGCCTGCAGAAGATTCTTGGCCTATCCTGGGAAAATCGAGTTCCCCATACAGACATCTTTTCTTCTTACAGACAATTCTATCTGCAGGGAAGGGGCCGTGGTAAAGAAACATCTTCGGTGGATTGGACACACCATCCATATACCTGAGGATCGCCTGCCCCTCCAAGTCCTCTACAGCCAACTGAGAGGTGCAAAGCGCTCTCCTGGGGGGCAAAAAAGGCGCCTTAAGAAGTACACCAAGGACCTCCTAAAGCGAGCCAACATCAACACCATGCAGCTTGAAACTCTGGCACTCGACAGATCAGCCTTGCAGATCGGTTGTGCCACTGCAGTTTCCCCAAATACACCAAATAACCAAGACCGACAAACCGAGTGGCGCATTCAACGACACAAGTGGATGGTTGGTACCCCACTGTCATCCGGGTTCCGCTGCTCCGTTTGCAAATGGGTATGCAGCTCAAAGATTGGACTCAACGCCCATGGAATTCAATTCATTCAACCCTGTACCTTCCATTATTTCATCAGACATGGTGCATCTGTTACATCATGTGTGCTCATTTTCACCCCACAATTCTTTGTTTGTGCCATACCGATCTCTGGGGATTGCCGAAATTGACACAGTTGAACAGGTCACTTGCACCATGATGCCGAACTGCATCTCTGGCCGGACAGATATAGCATTTGCCCCACTTAGGCTGCATGAATTGCGGGCAACCGGGACGCAAGCTCCTTGTCTACCTGAGAGGTTGTGCATTTGTGACACTGAGGTTGCATAAGAGGGCAACCATGACACAAGTGGCTAACGCAGAGCTACTTGGCTGCCTGGACGGTGGGCATCCGCGACATGGAACCCCACATTTGGACAGTAAGAATCAGATTTTGGCCTCCTAACCTCGTCTGTTTAGCGGCCAAGGACGGATTGCCACCTTCACAGCTCCAGCGATGTTAGTCACGGAAGTTAGCAAGAGCTAGCTGTCAGCGTGCCTGCCTATGGAGTCTAACAAACATTTGCATTGCTAAATGTCTGAACACGGTGATTGATTCCCACCAAAATAAACAAACACATTTTTAATCTTGTCCACTTCAACCTGTAAGAATATAAAAATTAATAGAATAATATTTTTGACTTTTGTTGAGGTGAAAGTTTTTTCCTAATAGGACCTCACATTTAATGTCAATCAAATCCAACATATTGTTCCGATTACTTTTATATCTTAACAGATTGAAGTGGACAAGAGTAAGAATTTGTATATGAATTTGGTCACCGTTTTCAGAAACTAGGTGACTACATAATTTGACAAACCAAACCTAGAAACAATATTAAAAGCTCGCCTCCTTACTTCACTGACATAATCTGTCTGAAGTTTCAACCAATTAGTCTCTTCCTGATGTGGGGTCATTCCAACTTGTGCTAAAATTCGTCACAAAATAAACAAAACAAACAAAAAAGCACTGAATTCACTGCAATTTTCCAAGGGTGTGAATTTTAGCGCTGGCATCATTTATACATGTAGACCTATTATATAAGTGCCAGTGTTCAGCCCAATCAAGGGTCCCTTTAACTGTGGCTGTATTTCTAACATGTTACTGGCAAGGTATTACAATACTATATGTCCTTCTACAACATTGACAATATATAAGACACTTACATTTAATTGAGGTGAGCCTTTAATTAAAGCTCGCATCTTCATCATGAGCTGTGTTCGGTGGCACAGAGGAGTAACAGCAGAAGAATGATGTTTGGGGACATTCAGTTGTCTATCAAAAACTATGCAGCCAATGAGGAGGCATTCCTCATAAAGCGCTCAGTGTTGATGTTTCTGCCAAAGATTGTAATCAAAAACTCAGGCAGCCAAGCGAGAAGGCTCTTGCGCAATCAAAAAGTCAGCCAGCACAAATTATAACGCTGTCATCAAGAGCAGAAATCTTAAATGAGCTAATCAGCGAGAAAGAAAAAAGAAAACTGTAAACAAAAGTGACACAAATATTTTCATGGCAAGTAATACGTTTGTAAGATGACTTTTTCTGCTTTAGGTAGATAATAGCTCTCAAAATTGTTTATTAGATTGAAATTGAAGACGTTTTGTTTGCTCCTTTTTATGGGCACTATTTTGATGCCATATTGGAGCAGCATCTCAATGCTGGTTTCGAAAAAGTTGGTTGTGTTTGAATAATCGTCTTGATTGCAGTTGTTCTTGTATTGAATTTAGAACTGCAAAGATAACTTTCAACACTCCTGTCTGCAAAAGTTTATTGATGTTGAACTGAAGCAACACACAGGTAAAAGATTTAAAAGGAGGTCTAGACCTTACTTAGAGTGAGCAAATGGTCACATTAGAATAATGTATGATGAGCTTTGAGACCAGAGTTGGCAACCTCAGAGAAAGGCTGAAGAGAGACTGAGTCCATGCAGTGGGGCTCCCATTTATAGCCCGAACAGGTCTGATGACTTGGATGCTATAATACATAATGCAAGAGTGGAGGGGTGAAATCTTACAGGAGCAGGGGGGGGGGGGGGGTCTTTTTTTTCTTTTGTGGTGCT
>NW_017806059.1:3719824-3741527 GCF_001891065.2 Hippocampus comes | reverse complement strand
GGGGGGGGGGGGGGGGGTCATTTTCTTACATTGTGCTGCGTTTAAATTCATCCTAGTTTCGAGAGAAGACATTGTGAATAAAAAGGTTGCCTCAGTATTTGTTTGGAATAATCATGCTGTCCTGGCTTGAGAAATCACTTTGAAAGACGCCATTCTGACTACGGCTATTAAACCTTGTGGTGTCCTGACATTAGTACAATTTTTAATACAGTGGTACATCTACTTACGAAATAAGAAATTTCTTCCAGAACCAATTTAACTTGAAAATTGTGTAAGTACAGGCGTTTTTTCCATGTAAATGCCTAAAGCCAGGGGTCCCCAAGCACTGGGCTGCGGACCGGTACCAGTCCACGGGTCATTTGGTGCCGGACCGCACAGAAAGAATAAATAACTTACATTCCTTCCGTTTTATTCATTTCAGAATCTGAAAAATGTTTTATTTTGAAAAATTACCGGATTCTCTGTTATATCAGTGCACTGTATGTCACACCTGATGCAGGTGCTTCTCAGTCACGTGATAGGAAATGAAACCCAGGAGCTAGCAAAATGAATAAAAAACAAAAGCCTTTGAAAAGTTTTTTCGGGAAGGGGAAAAGGCCCAGCCAGGAGACAGAAGCGGAACCTACGATCAGGAGTCCTATTTCAAATACGTCTTTATCTCAACGGGAGATTCACACGCACCAAGCCTACTCTACATAATAAGCGGCGATGGTGAGCCGTATTTTTCATGCACTCTTTTATTTGCGGTGTATCTTTTTTTGAAGGCACGTTTAAATGTCACCAACATAGCGACCAGAGAATGTTGCGGCCAGACAGGACTTTCCTCTTGTCATGATTCGTGCTTACAGGTATTATTATGTTTTGAAAATACCACACTTTTCATGCAAGTCATATCATATTATATTGTTGTGTCTATCCGGCCTTAAAGGCCGATCCCTGAAAATATTGTCGGACATGAAACTGGTCCGTGGGGCAAAAAAGGTTGGGGACCTCTGCCATAAGCCGTTCCAAGCCCCCCAAAATTCAGACATAAATGTTTTATGAATCATAAAAATGCATCACAATATGTAACAAATACATGTTACAATTAGATTATTGCACAATAAATGAGAGTTGAATAATGTAAAAAACAAAGAATAAAGGATAAAAATGATGGTCAATTACCGGTAATTTTAACTGCGTCCTCATCGTTTTTTTGCCCTCTTTAGTTCATGTTCTCTCTCAGAAGTGGTTTTTGCCTGGCGTTTTGTGAAGAACTGAGCCAAGGAGGTTTGCTTTTGTCGGCTTTTAACAATCCTTCGAAAATGTCCGAGGCAAACATCAGCATAGTGAGCAATCGCTGGACTTTTGCGAAAAACTATCGGAATGTCTCATGGCCCAAGGGGCGTATGACGAGGACGCTGCATGGACACACATCTGTCTCCACACACAGACATATTCGGTTGCGGTCCCTGTTAGCCAATCGGATGCCAGGATGGTGCTCGGTAGTAGCCAATGGCAAAGCAGCTATAAGTATGTTGCGTTCAGGAAACTCGTAGCTGCGAGCAGCTGCCCATACTGTATTTTTACCTTTCGTATCTTGAAATTTCTTTCGTAACAAGAGGCAATATTTTCCTGTTGAGGAAAATTTCGTATGAAGAGACGTTTGTAAGTCGTGGTACCACTGTAGTATGTGGTAAAACACTCAAACCGTAAAAAAAACGTTTTATAGATTTGATTGATTAAATGACATCCCCATGAGAGTACTTAGTATTCGTGGAGTTGCATTTGGCAGTTCTACAATAAATTGAAAGTGTCTAAACAAGCTAAATTTACTATTGCTTATTCATTTTATAACGATTATGCTGTATGTGTATTGTTTAACAATAAACAAATTAGTTAAAAAAAAAAACAAAACACTATTCTTCAAGTTTGAATTTTATACAGAACTCTTGATGTTTCTAAGAACATTCAGTCTCGAGTAGAACTCATGGAAAGCTGCAGTGGGGGCTGTGTTCTTGTAAAATTAGAGGCTGGACACACGTACACTCACACCGCCGCAGTGTTCTTTCTCTCCTCCAGAGCTCAACAACACAAGGTGCTTTATTGACCGGAGGTCTGGTGTGGGAACATATTCCATCATTTCAAACTGAAACAAGTCTCATTTTTCTCCTGTGTCTTGTCACCTTTCTCTTTCTTTCTCAACCTCCCTTGTACTCCACCTGTTGAGTCTGTCTTTGTTTTCTATTACTTTTTCCTTACATATTTAAGTCCCTCTCAGTTTTTCCTTTTGATGGACCAGGTAATTCTCTCTGCATTCTCCTCTGGGCAAACGAGATGACCCACTGTTTCCTAATTACCTCAGCATTCCACTGTGCCATTATCCATTAGAATATACAATAGAATGAATCATCAGGGTGTATATTGGAGCAGAACACATTATGAACAAGGAAGAAAGGGCAATTAAAGGGCGTTGTCTCTCCTCAGCAATTTGGTCAAATGACACTCAAAAGATAGCAGAAAGTGCAATTTTTGCGATTCAGAAAAATTGTAGGTGATATTCTATTGTGGTTTAAAGAAGTAATAGATTCTATGTGACAGGATATCAATCAATAAATGGTCAACCCGAGGAATAGTTTTGCTTGATACAGAAATTGCGAATGTTAAAAAACCCACTGCCTCCGCTGCTCATTAAGGCACTGCGCAGAACATGTATATCTGGGCAGGCACACAGCAGTGGGAGCTCAATGTACTGCCCTCTCTCCTCTTCTCCAATCAGAGGCGATTGCTCTAAGACTGCAAGGGAAGCTCAGCTTCCCCTAAAATATCAAAAAGTAAGTGATCAAATATATGTGTGTACGTACAATTGTGTGGACATTGCATTGACTAAATATGCGGTACAACGCGCTCAACTTTTGTTCCGAATCAGCTTCTTACGACTGGTTACAACTCTCTTCTCATTCATTCCTGCAGCTTCACTGTGCTTTGAACTCTGTGGACGCTGAGCGTCTACAGCGCGGATGCTGGGCGTCAAGAGAGTTCAGTGTCGGTTGCCCCAATGCATTGAAACGAGACGAGTCATTGGATAAATGCTGGTTTTGTCCCCCCCCACTGGACGCTCAGTGTCTCTGGGAGTCGATGGACAGTAGGCGTTTATAGGCTGCCCCGGAAACTCAGCTTTCTGAATGATGATTGGATGATTTGTCTGAGGCTGAATCTCTTTTTGATTGACAGCGAAATGAGCCAATCACCGATCTTATGGTGAAGGCAACCTTCTCATCTTTTTTTGAAAAGGAACGGAGAGTAATATTCACATATAAATAAACAGACATATTTTATGATGTAGGCCGAATTTGAGCTTCCCCTCCTTGACAGACCAGCATCCGCCACTGTCTCCAATGTCATGACAAATACATGTGACCTCACAACCCATGCAAACAATCATGTAAAAATACCTCAAAAAGTTGACAATTGATAGAAATTCCTGAAAAACCTTACGCTAACTGGAGCACTAATGAGAGAAAAGTGCTCCAGTTAGCGTAAGGTTTTTAGCCTTCGAGAGCTAACTATGGCCATCGAGGACTACGAAGCATCCCGTGGCTGTTTTTAGCATGATAATAAATAAAGCATTCGAGGAAACGTTCGTTTATTTGAATGTCCGTCGAGCCATAAGCAATTTAGCATTAGCAACTAATCGGATGCTACGGATCTAGCTTCAGTATCTACACACATAAACAGTGAGGTCCCTCTTGGCCAATCGGAGGCTAGGATGATGCTCGGTAAGCCAATGTCAGAGCAGCTATGAGTATGTTGAGTCCAGGAAACTCGCAGCTGTGACCGAAATAAACATCGTTCACTATGTAAACCAGTGTGGTGGTTGCTGCTGCCGTTTCCGAAAAAAGCAGTAGAGGTCGCTGGATTAGACTTCGTTGTAGTGAATGTCTTCGCGAGGCTGGAGCAGAGAAAATGATTTCGTGTAACGCAACAGAGGGGTTTTCGTCGTATGGGGGGGGGGGGCAGGAGAATGGGAATTGTGTTAATGCATGAAGATTTTTTCACATAATGGGGTATTTTCGCCTATGTAGGTTTCGTTCTAGAGGATTTTCACTGTATCAGAAATTATCAGTTTTTTCCATTTCCTATTTATGCACAAAATCAAGCCATTATTTAGTTTTTTCTTCTTGTTTTGTTTTGAAATCCAAATGCACCAACGATACATGGCTAAAGATGTTTTGGGCTGAAATCACTGTTGCTTTCAGCAAATGAAACCTCCTAGTGCTGCAAATTCAGCAAATGACTATTGCCTGCTCTTCACAACAACCTATTAAGTGACTTGAAACAGTGTTCTGCAGAATCATTTGGAAAAGTGCAGTGTTTTTATTTTTCCCCAAAAAATACCATTATGATTGGCAAATTGGTTTGAAAACGTTCAACTTGTGCACTAACAGTTGATAACTAAAATTATGCTGAATCCCCTTTGCGTTGACTTATATTATCATTTGCATAACAAATTGGAGCACGATGTATGTGATTTTAAATATTTGCAGAAAAAAAAAACAGATCAATCATGTATTTTGAGTTGATTGTTTTCTTATTTTATATACTCACATCTGTGTGATTTTCACTCTCAGCCAGATGGCAGATGGTTGTCCTTCGGTGACCTGCTTGCAGGAGCACCGCCTCATTGTGGGTGTCTGTGTTTACAGGTTGCAGACAGAAGTGCAGTACAATAAACTTCACAGATGAAACATGAAGGATTTTGTGTTTCTGAAAAAAATGCTGGAAAATAATATGGATAAAGCATAAATAGTTATTTATTAGAGAATACTCTACTGACAGATCAAAATTATTCATTTTTGCACTCAGTGGAATTTATACACTATTTACATTGAATATGACATCTGTAAGCAGAGGTGTTTTATCCCATCAATACCAACACATACAGGATATTCTTGTGATTGTGGCTCGAATTTTTATTGTCCGTTTAGTGAGAATTGATACAGAGTATGCATGGCTGGCTGGCTGGATGGATGGATGGATGGATGGATTTGAAAGCCACAGTTAAGTGTCATGTTCCTGTCAGTTTTTGGTTTCAGTTTCCGGCGGGTGTGGTGGGCTTTTCCCTCCAACAGCGCACCTGTCACGCGTTACCATCAGTGGACTACGTAAAGACTGCTAACGCCATCAATTGTCTTGCTTACAGTTCAAGTATCCATCTCCCCATCCATTTTCCTATCCGCTTTAAACTCACAAAGAGTAGAGGGGGGTCTGGAGCCGATCCCGGCTGTCTTTGGGCAGTAGGCGGGGGACAGCCTGAACCGGTTGCCAGGCAATTGCAGGGCACACAGAGACGAACAACCATTCACACTCAAAGCCACACTATAGGACAGTTTATAGTGTCCCATTAACCTGCCATGCATGTTTTTGGAATGCGGGAGTACCCGGAGAAAACCCACGCAGGCACTGGGAGAAAATGCAAACTCCACACAAGAAGGCCGGAGCCGGAATCAAACCCTGCACCTCTGCACTATGAGGTCGACACGCTAACCACTCGTCCACTGGGCCGCGCCAGTGCAATTCATTAATTTTTAATGAATTATTTCATAAAATAATATTTAAATATTGTTTTCTTCTATTTGTGGCCCAACACCACAAAGCAGAGAGCACAGCCTATTAAGCGGTTTATTGACTTCAAAGTTAATTGTACCAGTAAAAATTATTGGCATGTCCCATGAAGACATTCATTTCAATCTTAAAATCAGTGTCTATCAAATTAATTGCCTACACCCCTTAACAAGCAAACAAGATAGCTGGGAGGTAATTAGTTGTGCGGTTCATAGTTATGATTTCATAAAGTGGAATAAATACGCAGTGATGGTGGTCATGCGTTCGGGGTGCGTGCTCCTCGCTCACCACCTCAATTGGGAGTGGTGAGTTAAATATTTCCCACACTCGTCACATTTGCAAAGGCAAACCCAGCACCTTTGCTGCGGTGTGGCTTTTGTGGTCTGCAGCAAATGTTCAAGTTTGTGCTTGTGGAATGGCTGTGCTAGCAGGATCGGACGCTATTTGTCGGCAGCGTGAGGCACACGATGTTTGTGCAACCTGAGCCACTTTTGATGGCTGCTTCTTCCTTTTGTGCGGACGAAGCGTCCTGCTTTCAGCAACTACATCTCCCGAGTCATGCTTGGTGGAAGAGGTTCTTCAAACCTCAAGGGTTAATTGTTTGGATTTTTCCATTGCTATTGGTTTGAATGCACTCTCTACTAACTCCAAACTACTCCACACATCTCCACGCTACTCCACAACTCTTCCCATGAATGCCTCCCCGTCTTCTTCTGCTTCTTCTGCAGCATGATCCTGGCTGAACTCTTACACCCGCTGGCACCTGCTGGACAGAGTTAAAATTATTTACAATGCAGACAAGCCTGATCCTGAGTCACAGGCTGTATCTGACCCTTCTGTACTCTACGACGCAAAAAAAATGTAAGATGTAGAAATACATCAGGGGCAGGCGGACCCAATGGTTTTTAAGACGTATTTATATGTCATGGGGAATGAAAGTTAAAAACATGTCCCTGTGCAATTTGCATACAGTAATCCCACAATCATTCATGCGGCCATTGAGGACAGTATTGGTTACAGTACAATCACAACATCGATTCAAGCCAATGACGCAGTGTTTACATACATCTGCTGGTGGCGGATTCTAGTGAGCGTTAGCGAGTTTGCACTTCTGTTATGCTTTTTGAGTGGATGAAAATGCAAATATTGTGTCTGTTCCAGTGCAAAAAACAAACTATATTGCTCATGGCCCCGAACATGCTAGACTCGACTTGGGCTGGCACGAAATTGAAGTTACGCCGAGTGCATGGGTGGCGATGTCATAATTCCTTTTCTGTAAGTCTCCAGCAGCTCTGAGAGGAGGACCTTGCTCTCCAGCTGCGCACCTGTCGCGCATCATGATCACTGGACTATTTAAGGTCTGTCATTCTGACCATTCACCGTCGGAAAATTCGCCTTGCTCAAGCCCTTGTTCAAGTTGCAGTTTTTTTGATGTTCCATGTTTTTGCGCCATAGTTCTCTTGTCTCTTTTTTGTATTTTTCATGCAAGAAGTGTTTTGTAAGATTATTCTCGGTTAGTATTTTACTAACATCTGATCGTTCTGTTGGAGCTATGCCCTTTGTTGTGTATTCACAAATGAGGAAATCACAAAATAAATTCTGTAGGGTGGGGCTATAGAATTTATTTTGTGATTTCCTCGCTTGAGTTTCTGTTTTGATGCATTATTTTCAATTTTCGTAGTTTCATTGAAGTAATCGTTAATTTATGTTTTTCGGAGGCGGTCATGAACACCTCTCGAGTCGAAGAGAAGAAGAGAAGGCACGGAGACTGACAAAGACGTATCGTATTTTCCGTACTAAAAGGCGCACCTAAACGCCTTCCATTTTCTTAAAAGCTGACAGCGCGTCTTAATATCTGGTGCACTTTGTATATGGTCATTACGGTAATATTTCGCAGCTTGCTGAAGATTTGACTGTATCAAGACCCCAAAATGGCTCCTTGCAAGAGACATGCATTTTAAACTTAGGGCGATCGGTTACGCTATTGAAAAGGGAAATAGAGCAGCAGTGAGAGAGTTCAACGTGAATGAATCAATGGTGCGGAAGTGGCGGAAGCCACAAGACGCCCTGTGCCAGGTAAAGAAGACTAAACAGAGCTTCCACGGAAACAAAGCACGATGGCCACAGTTGGAGGACCAACTCGAACAATGGGTTGTTGAGCAGAGAGCAGCAGGTATTAGTGTGTCTACAGTCACAATTCGAATAAAGGCAAAAGCTCTGGTGGTCCTTCTTGGTGCTTTCGATTTATGAAATACGTCATCTCTCTATGCGCACACGAACCACTGTTTCGCAGCAACTGCCTCAAGACTACAAAGAAAAGCTTCACACTTTCCGTGTACACTGAAAAAAATATCCGACCAGAGCACATCATCAACATGGACGAGGTTCCACTCACCTTTTGATATTCCTGTTAACTGCACTGTGGATAAAACGGGAGCAGGTACGGTTCGCACCACAGGGAATGAGAAAGCATTCTTCACCGTAGTTCTTGCCTGCCAGGCTAATGGCCAGAAACTTCCACCCATGGTTATTTTCAAGAGGAAGACCATACCAAAAGGAAACTTTCCAACCGGTGTCGCCATCAACGCTAACTCGAAGGGATGGATGAATGAAGAAAAAATGAGTGAGTGGCTGAGAGAAATTTACATCAAGAGACCGGGCGGCTTTTTTCATGCAGCTCCGTCCCTATTGATCTGCGACTCCTTGCGCGCCCATATCACTGACGGCGTCAAAAAATAAGTGAAGCACACTAATTCACTGCTGGCCGTAATTCCGGGTGGATTGACAAAAGAGCTCCAGCCGCTAGGTGTTGGTGTCAACAGTGCTTTTATACCTCGACTGCGAACTGCGTGGGAGCAGTGGATGACCGAAGGCGAACACGCGTTCACCAAGACAGGGAGACAGTGCCGAGACACATACGCCACTCTCTGCCAGTGGATTGTAAATGCCTGGGCTGTTATACAGTATCAATCTCAACCGTGGTCCGAGCTTGCAGGAAGGCAGGAATTCTCACTGAACTGCCAGACATCAGCAGCGACACCGACTCTGATAATGGAGACTTTGACGAGGCGGACATGTTGGATGCCAAATTCGCTCAGCTGTTCAATTCGGACACGGAGGGAGAAAGATTCAAGGGATTCCCCGATGATTAATGTTCAGTTAATTCCGTTTTTCACGGCCCTCTGAATAGGGATCGTCGGTCAGCAGGGAAGGATTACCCGCTCTGTACTTTTTTGATCATTTATTGGAGCAGAAGTAGTAGAAGCAGTTGTAGAAGCAATATCAGAAGCAGGTAGCAGTAGAAGCAGAAGCAGGTAATAACCTAAAGCACACATAAATGCAATAAAAATGAATACATATAACTTTCTGCATCACAATGTAAATATGCATATAATTGACATTAATTAATACCTTTATTTTAACAATACGTTTTATAAATAATTTAATCAACCATGATTTCACGATGTATTATTATCGCCGTCATTATTCTAAACATAAGAAACCATAAAACACAAACATATCAAGTGGAATTGAAAAAAAGAACTACAAGTCCCAATGGTCAAACCCGGAAGTGGAGGGCCGGCATGATTAACCACAGCTGCAACGCAATTTACTTCGTTTAAACTTCCAGTGCGGCCAGACGAACATGACATGGCAACTATGCAAAAATGAACTCAGTAAAGACACCAGTGATTGAAAGACTTTTGCCCACGTTTAAACTGCCGAGTGCGAACAGTAACTAACTGTGATCGTGACGTGGCAAACATAAAGCGCAACGGACACAACGCAAAGCAGACAAACAAAGCAACCGATCATGATCGAATCTAAAAAGTAGTGATGGGTCCAGCGACACCGATGCGTCGACGCATGCGTCGGGCTCACAGAGCAATCCACGTGTCGGTGCGCGTGCTGCTTCATGACGATCACGTGATCAACACGTGACGTGGCCGTCTGACTTCGAGCGTCGTGTCGGCTAGGCTAGCTTAGCTGTTGTCGTAGTTCAAAGCTTCTTTAATATGCAACGTGGGTTGCGTCGGCGTCGTGAGTACGTGCTCGCGCTCACACGCGCACAGCAGAGAGCAGCGGACTATCGACTGCTGAGTCACTCTAGTGACGTTGCAACAGTACGTGCATATTATGGAGCAGCTTCCGGACAAACGCAAATTGTCCGCTGTGTAGAGCCATTTTGATCTCCTTGTATTCAAATCTCCTTTTCTCACCAAGTGCCTCTCGGATTTTTGACATGTCTTATTCCATTGTGTCGGTGTTCTCCACAGCAGGGGAAATAGCATGCAAGAAACGCGACAGACTGAAATTTAAAACACTGGAGCATCTTATTTTTCAAAATAAAAATTTGTGAAGACAAAGCCCACATGCATCCTCATTCACATCATTGAAACACATTGAATTATACAATATGAATGCATAGATGTGAATGATATTGTATACGCTTCATCATCAAATCAGTCAGTTCAGTCTGTCAAGCGGGTTGGCTGCAGGGATTTTGAAGGTCCAGCAGGTGGCAGTGGTCAGCGACACAGTATCAGCACAGTTTCAACACAATGTGTCAGTGTGTCGACACGCCTCATGAGGCCTCATGGACCCATCACGACTAAAAAGGTAACACATATCTGGTAAAGAAAAGCTGACTCAAACGTAGCTTACCATTGGGCCATGCCGATGACAAAGTGAGTGTTTTAACTGACGAAACAAACTGCAATGCCGCTTTTTTATATGTCGCGTGAACGGTCACCTGTCAGTGGCAGCCCCGACCCTCTTAAAGCGCCAGGTGAATCCAACAATTAATGAACTAAAAAAAGTTAGCTTTACATGCTTCTTTTTATGTGTTTACAACTGAACAAGGCTGGGCATGGTGTGAACATGAATATTTGAACAACGTTGAGTTATTGTTATTGCTTTGCACTATTTCGAGCGATATTGTGATTACACTTTCATTTGATTTACCGTCACGATATCAGACTGTTTTTACTACGTGATAAAATGTTGCACTGTTATAACTTGCTGTTGGTTCAGTGAACTGTATAGCTGCTTTATTAAATAAGTTTTACTGACATCTGATCATTCTGTTCGCATTTTCTTGATTGTAGCTCCATCTAGTGGAGGCATTGTAGATTTTGTGCCTTATAATGCGATGCGTCCAATGTATGAAAAAAAATTACAAAATAGGCCATTCATTGAAGGTGCGCCTCATAATCCAGTGCGCCTTATAGTGCGGGAAATACGGTATTCATTATGGGCAAAGGTGGGCATTCTGTCAGAGTGACTGAGGGTCCGTCACTTCGTCACTGTATCCGGTGGTATTTCAGGCCGACCCACGTGAGCCCAATCCATCTTTCTTTGGCGACAGCCAATCATCGTCGAGAAAACATTAATTCCACGTCGCGCCCACGAGCCCCACAAGTCGACATGCGGTCAAATAAAGAAAAACATTAATATAAAAATGCCACACACGATAAGTGACGTTCGATTCCGGCTCCAGGCTGTGTGGAGTTTGCATGTTATCCCCATGCCTGCGTGGGCTTTCTCCAGGTACTCCGGTTTCCTCCTACATTCCAAAAACATCCATGGCAGGTTGAGTGAACACACTAAATTGTCTCAGGGTGTGAGTGTGAGCGTGGATGGTTGTTCGTCTCTGTGTGCCCTGCGATTGGCTGGCAACCGGTTCAGGGTGTCCCTCACCTACTGCCTCAAGACAGCTGGGATAGGCTCCAGCACCCCCCGCGACCCTTGTGAGGATGAAGCGGATCAGAAAATGGAGGGCTGGGTGGACGGATGGATGATTAGTGACATATCAACAATATGGGGCAGATGTCATTGTGGTCTGTTGGACTGAAAGGTATATACCACGGTTTTGTTTTATATTTTTTTGCATTTCACCTATTTCCGTGTTTCGTGTCAGGTGTGCGGCACCTGCATTAGTCATAGTACCAGTAAGTCCATTCTCGATGCTGTTTGGCGACTGATGATGGCCGCCTCTAATAATGGGGCATATTCTTCCATTCGTACTCAATCAACTCCTGATCCTCTTTTCTTGTAGACTTTCAAGGAGCGGTAATTCTCCCGTATAGGCTTCTGACACAGCCACCACACGTAACTTGGGAATTTATGCACAACCACCAAAGAATCATGATTTCATGAAGTCTGAGGGTCACTCAAATTTCCAGATTGTCACGTTTTCATGAAACATTTGAATTCCACAAATTTCTGAATATAAGTCACACTGAACTGTGAAATGAATCATAGATCCTGAAGTGATCTTCACCAGGAACGTGCGCAGTTCATCTCCAGCCTAACTTTCAAGGAGCCTATGTTTTCACATTTCAATAAATTCATCCATCCACCCATCCATCCAACCATTTTCTGTTCCGCTTTATTCTCACAAGGGTCGCGGGGGGTGCTGGAGCCTATCCCAGCTGTCCTCGGACAGTAGGCGGGGGACACCCTGAACCGGTTGCCAGCCAATCGCAGGGCACACAGAGACGAACAACCATCCATGCTCACACTCACACCTACGGACAATTTGGAGTGTTCAATCAGCCTGTCATGGATGTTTTTGAAATGTGGGAGGAAACCGGAGTACCCGGAGAAAACACTAAAAGAGGTTCGTCCCGGGGAGAACATGCAAACTCCACACAGGGAGGCCGGAGTTGGAATTGAACCCGGTCCCTCTGCACTGTGAGGTCGACACACTAACCACTGGACCGCCTTTAATAAATCAAATAAAAAAAATTTAACCAGTGCTCAAAACCAAACACTTAAAGAGGTTCGGTGCAAATTGAGAGTTCACCATGTTGCCAAGCAGAATGCACACGGGATGCATCTCACAGACAAAAAAAATGCATGTGTGATGTATCAAATACAACAAAAATAAATAAATAAATAAAAATCTAACTCATGGACAATTACTGTAGTTCTTTGTGATTGGCACTTCATAAGTCCAAGCCCGCATCAGCATGTGAAAATGCTCCTTGCGTGTGAAGAAAAAAAGTCGTCTGGCGCTGATCCTTTTTTTTTTTTTTAAACAATTTTGATGTAATGTCAACTTTCAGCCTTCATTGTAATATAGTAGGGGCACATAGATAGCCATTGGGTAGTTGGTGAGTGCGTATGGGACAGGTGTGCCTCCCAGCCCCGTCCGCATGTCAGCACAAATCAGCTGAGTTGGCCCAGTTGGCCGATGACAGTCATCGCTCGCTGTCAGCGGCTGTGAAATGACTCAAAATGTGCAATATGATGTTTTGCCTTCGAAATGTGTGACAACTTAGTACAGCCTCCGGAGCGCGAAAGCCAAAAGACGCCTGAGGGAGAATGCACGCAGTGACAGATTTGTCAGGGAACATCCTCATTTGAAGGTCGCTCCACCCAGAGTGCGTATATTTCGTTGAGGTGAGTAAGTGTCACAGTTAAGTCGATGGGAGAATCTGCGCAGCAGCTCGCCTTTCCTGACTTAACCTTGGTTCACCTGGCAAGATTTTAAAATTGTTAACGATTTTCCAAAATCTGACTATGAAGACTCAGACAAAACATTTGCAAAAAAAAACAAACAAAAAAAACTTGCCAGCCATATGAACTACAAATTTGTGCCCACAAACTATGTATGTGTGCACTCTAATAACTATTTTGTGTGCACAAATCATATATACGTGCACGCCAATTACTTCGTGTGCAGGAACTATTACTTCATGCACACTAAATAGTTACATAGTAACAGCGTGCAACATGGCTCTCAACAGTCTATTGAAATGTCTCTCGGTGATAATGATTCCCGATCATGTCAAGCTTTTCATGATGTCCTTGTAACTCATCCATCCATCCATTTTCTAATCCGTTTTATCCTACTGAGGGTTGCGGGCCTGCTGGAGCCTATCCCAGCTGTCTTCGGGTAGTAGATGGGGGACACCTCGAACTGGTTGCCAGCCAATCGCAGGGCACACATAGATGAACAACCATCCACGTTCACACACACACGCACACGCACACGCGCACGCACACACACACACACACACACACACACAATTTAGAGTGTTCCGTTAACCTGCCTTGCAAGTTTTTGGAATGTGGAAGGAAACCGGAGTACCGGGAAAAAACCCACGCAAAACATGTCAATTCCACACAGGAAAGCTGAAGCCAGAATCGAACCCGACACCTCTGCACTGTGAGGCAGATGTCTTAACCAGTCGTCCACCGTGCTCAAACTGCTTCATGCGCACCAACAACAATTTGTGCACACTTTCTAGTTTGTGTACACGATGTAGTAGTCCTGTCACGTTTACGAGGTGGTGGTGGATCCCAAAAAGCAGGCAAGAGAGAGGAGCAGGGTGTACTTGACAAATTGTATTAAAACAGAGAAAACTAAATCCTAAACAAACAAAGTCCTGAAAACAAAACGAAGCCAAAGTATCAAACAAAAACCATGACTGAAACAAAAACTATCACCGAAACATGCCCAGAACAAACATGACAGCAACAAACAGCAAAACAATGACCCACCCATGAGTGGTCGGGCTGGGAGTCCTTTTAAATCAAAGACACAGCATAAAAAGTGTGTGATATGAAATATTCCAATTCATGTTTTATTTATATAGATTTATATTTATGTTTTGGTCATAGCACAATACCGCTTTTATTGTCCATAGAGGGCAAAAATACAAAGAAAAAAATAAGAACTATATGTGTATGTATAGCACTGATGCCACTGAACATGTCGAGTGGTTGAAAGTGAAATAAATATTCAGGAATAATACTTTTACAATTTTTGTAAAATTGTATGTTGCGTTATATAAACTTATTTAGATCGACTGCAGCACATGGGTTACAGCAGTAATTACAAAATGACCAACAGGTGTGCAGCTGCAGGGAGAGCCCTACAGTGCCACTTGTTGGTCCCAAACAGAATCATGACAAGTCCATGCACACCATTTAGTAGTTTGTGCCCACAAAGTAGTTTAGTAGTTTCTCATGCGTACACAATAGTTACAGCGTGTGCACAAATTTTTTGTTTTGTTTGGGTTTTTTTTTTTTGCTATGTCATGTCTGGGGCTGTGAGCAACTGTGATTTCATTTTGGTCAAAATGGCGGGTGCGCTATATGCACGGCAGTTAATGACGTATTTTCGGTGGAAAGATTTGGAGGCATACAAACTTCCGGTTTATGTTTATTCCAAGTTACCGGGATGAGATCTAGTGGAAAAATAACCTAATTTTCAATAGATCTGAGCTGGTGCTTTGCAAGGTTGGAAATGACATTCCGAGTAGTGACTTTTTAAAGACCAAGGAATTGCTCCTGCAGCCAACTCTGTGGCGTGCCGGCCATTATGTTCACCTTTTTATTTGAACACGTTTACATTTATTTGAAAGCAGTGGCGGGCCGTGCATTTCAACCTTAGGCCTTCAGTGACGTCACATACACACACAATATAGGCTCGTCAAGCAGCACGTAATTTCAGGAGCATTTAAAACCATCAAGTATGTATTCCCAATTAAGAGCAGGAAACTAAATTTACAGATATTGTCAAAAATAAAAAGATGATTTAAAAATACGAAATAAAATGCCACCCAACTCTCCAAAAATAAAAAGTAAGATAAGATAAGATAAGATAAGATAAGATAAGAAAACCTTTATTCGTCTCGCAATGGAGAGGGTCTTCTCGCTAGCCCTAGTACGCAGACGAGAACAAGTCAGGATACAGGATACAGATCACGAGTCTCAGACTCGTGATCTGATTGGCTATTGAAACCTGACTGTGCCCGTTCACTTACAGCGCACATGCGCCTGCTCTGTTTAATCTGAAGGCCCCGAGCAAGTTTAACGTTACCTGGCAACGCAAGCTAGCTGAAATATGATTGGTTAAGAACTCTACCATAATAAATAAGTTATTTATCGAGTGGCTTTCAATGTTATTTAAAATAACATTGAAAGCCACTCAACTAAGTGGAAATAATATGACGTAAAGAATACAGAGAATCATTTTGTTTACATATTTATGAAAATAAAATAACATAAATTATAAAATAACATAAAATACATAAAAGTAAATTTACTTTTCTGAGAATGTTTAGGCCAGCAGAGAAGGCCTTGCTGGCCCTGAGGGTCCACCACTGTTTGAAAGGAAGTTTACACAGTGGGTGAGATAATTTAACTCAGGGGTGCCCAAACTTTTTTGACCGAAGATCTACTTTCGATCAACCAACCTCCCGGGATCGACCCGTTACCGCGCAAGATGAGCAACAGCCTGACGCTGAGGCATGCGGCGCACTTTTGCACCCTGTTAACGATCGTTGCTCATGCGTACCGTTTTCAAATGCTTCTCTCTTTGGGTGCAGTGTGTATGACCACAAAAATATATTAGTAACATGCACGGAGACACAAGTGTTTTTGGTTTTTTATCCTCCACACCCCTCGGATCGATTTGGGAGCAATCCTTGATCTACTGGTTGATCACGATCGACGTAATGGGCACCCCTGATTTAACTTATTACAACATCGAATGGATGAGGGTTGTCTCTCTTTTTCCGTGTTTCTCCTTGCTTTGGCTCCCCGACGAGTCACAAAGCTGCCTTTCTCACTCCCTCTCCCACCAGCATCTAAAGCGAGAAATGAAGTCGAATGCTCCGTCACGAAGCTTTGTGAGAATATTTATCCTCATCCGGCAGTTAGTACTCTATGCTTATTATTATTTTATTCTTGGTTGTCTTTTATGTTTTCACCAGCGCAGTTTTGTAGCATCTGCACCACAGAATGTGACAAGGCTTTCCATTCTACTTTGTGCTCTTTCAACAAAGTTGAGTCGAGCATGTCAAAACAAACCTCTGTTAACACGGACATGCAAGTACTGTGACACAGCAAATGGCTCATTAAATGAGATAAGGGGCTGTGATCGCTTCGCTGACACTTGGATAACTGGAGCAATTAATGGGGTAACAAGTCATTTACGGTCAATTGACACCATTTCAGCAGACTGCGGGTATATTTTAAAGAGTTTGATGCAATTGCTATGCGCTAGACTAGCGACTGGAAGTTGGCATGTCTCCGTACTCTGAATCCGGAAATGATGCCTGCATCGAGTCCATCCATATTCCACAAATGGAGTATGAATCCGAATGCCATGTTTAGACCAATGGGGCTGCATAAAACATCATTGTAAAGAAAATCTTTGCCTTGACTTCACCTTTAACTGTAACTAGTGTACATTTAACCACGGTTAATATTAAAACTGCAAATTGGTGAGTGTGTATGGCGGTGCCATGATCAGTCTGCTAACTTCACATGACACTTTTCTGGATGTTCTCTTCTCTTTTCAGTCTTTTCTTATCATCCCTAAAGAGGGTGGCTCTTCTTTTGGAACAAATGCTGCAAAGAAACCGATTAAAAACAAACAGGAGTACATTGTTCTGTCTTTGATGCTCTCTGAACGGTGGTCTTGTCAGACAATGGGACTTATCAATTTTACGCTAGTTGACTCGATGGCATGAGAAACACAATCAATTTTACAACACTTATGTGTGCGAAACGTGACACTTTATGTTTGTCATGTGTTCCCACCGGACTTGTAGGATTTTTTTGCGCATTTTCATGAAGCTCGCAAAGGACATGTGAGGCTCATGCGAGAATGTTGTGCTTAAATATTTCTGACTATTGCCTCCAGAGAACACACACTATTGTGTAACTTGTCAAGTGGGAAAATAAGATTTACTTTGCAATACCTCCAACATAGTCTTAAATTCTATTGCCTGGAAGTTCCTCTTTTAAGCTTATCTATCTTCCATGAGCCATGTAAGGAACCAAATACATTCCTCACAAGCTTGATACGGTTGACTATTGAAAGATAAAACTTAATACATAAACTACTCGACTAAATTCTCACCCTATAAACACCATTTATCATACCGGCTCTCTCTCCACCCTCATCATACTCCTGGTCACATTCTCAAACACTCACTAACTCTTTCAACCTACTACACACCCTTTGAGCATCCTGCGGTGCTGCAATAGACCGCCCAGCACCGGAGCAACAGAAACCATCAGCAGATTAATGTTAGTGTGTGAGAAGCCAGAACCAGACACATTCCTCTGGGGTAGTCAAGCCAGCTAATCTGACTTTAGCACTTACTCTATCAATCCCCTACCAGCTGCACTTTGGCAACACATATAAACAGACCTGTCTATAAATGAAACATCATTCAGCTGTGAAGATTTGAAATTGTGTCTTCTGAGGTGCGTAGCTTCACGCAAACATGCTCACTTTTTTTTTTTTTCCAGAAAGCCACATAGGGAACAGGGGTAGTGTTCATGAATATACCCTGGCGTTGCTTCTTATACCATATATGGGCAGGCACTCTTGCGTACGGTACACATTCAGTCCATACACGAGTGTCATGCATGCACATTCACAGACTTCTCAAATCTAGTGAGGATAACTTCTCGTATGTAACATGAAAACATTCCCAGGCATCCAGCACTGTTGCGTCGCCATGACTAATCAGAAAATACTGCCTGGGTTTCACAAGCACAACAGCGTCAGTCTCCCTGAGGGGGAAACCAGTCAAGGCGGTCCGAGTCACAGCTCAGCTGGTTGGCTGATCCAGTTCTCAGCTCTCGTTCTTTGCAAATGTAGATCCAGAACATCAGTTCCTCTCTAGAATAACAGCAGAGCGTCCGTAACAACATACTTCAATGCACACACACCGTTCCTCAACACAGTGATGCTTTGCTTGGGTCAATGTAATACGTGTCATGGGAATCCAGTATAATATCATACAAAAGGTTAAATTCATGTTTAATGGACACATTTTGGATATTATATTTGTTTTAGTGTACACAAGGTGGCAATGTATGGGTATATTGGCAAATACATTACATTTCGTGGAAATCTGTGATGATTTTATTTCATTTTTGGCATGAGCCTGCTTGCCGATTTCGGCGTTTATTTTTGGGTCAAAATGACTGCTGTTAAAAAGATCAATGAAACAGCAAAGATAGAGGTCACGAAAACATTTGAACTTGTACTGCTTATGTGCAGTGTACTTGTACTTTATCACTCATATGGGGAAATCAGCACCATTTATATATTTATTTATGGACAGTGTTACGTTTATTTAAAAAAAACATATGACTTAACCGTTAATTACAGTGCACTACTTTTTCAACAAAGTCTCGTTTGAAGCTTTGGAAGTGTGTGTGTGTCAAAACTATTTTTACGTCCAGTGATCTCGACAGTCATTCGCCGGAGAGCAGAGCTGATTGCAAGCTCCCTCTTTTGACCCCACAATGGATCTTCCCATTGAAAAAAAAAAAGGAGAAGAAACTTAAATCTACAGCTTGAGAGGGTTAAAGCTGAGCAACCAACTAAGAATTGTAAAAAAAAAAATAATCTTCTTGGATCGATCCCCTTATGCTTCCGATGAGCGATGTTAAATCCCCATGCGCAGTGTTGATTGCATTATGCCCTATTCTTGTCCCGATCATCTGTATAGTCTACCGAAATTAACTTGAAATGAGTTCATTCAATTCTCTTGCTTAAGATATGAGCAACGCTGAATGAGTGCCTCGCGATCCTGTGCAACATAGAGACAGGGGCACACCAAATGAACAGAAGGAAGGGGCAGGAGCCAGTGCGATTGCTCATCAAGTAGCGAGCGAGAAGACTGGCGGGAGACATCAATACGACCCAAGCCCGCTCTCCTGGGCCCACCTGTCGATTCCAATGGTAAAGACAAGCTGCCCGCTGTCTCAATACATTCTCGGCAGCCTTCAGCAGGCACCGAGACATACAAAGAATCCTGATGCCAAGAGGGAATAAGGGACCTTCCACTTCACACTGCAGATACATAATCGTTTTCCTCTGCTGCATAAACCATTGTGATAAACAGTCCCACAGAGAGAGAGAACACACACACACACACACACACACACACACACACACACACACACACACACACGCACGTCACTCAGCAATGCAGCGATTAACATCAAGCTATCCTCGCGAATGTTTAAAGTAAGATTGTGCACAAATCATAATACGTTACACAGATTTGGAAAAAAAGAACAATAAATCAGGATCAGGAAATAACTCCCAAAACATAAAGCCAATCAAGTGCTGCTGCTGTTTACGTCAAACTCTTCGATACATCTCAAGGCATTTGATTTTAACCGTAATATTTTACGTGCAGTTTGTTGAACTCTCCCGAATGTATAACAACCGAGCCCATAACAGCTGCAAACCTTCATGTGATTTAAAGCCACAGTTAAAAATTGAATGTTCATCCTGCAGAAAGAGAGTCACAGCATCCACAGACACAACCTCCACAGTCACACTCCACGAATGACTAATATCCTGCCATATTCACCATCATTTTATAGCAGTTAGGTGGTAATTGCGGCGCATTCAAGTTTGTGAAACTTCTTTCTGAATTGAGGTTTATACAGTAAATCAGGAACGGAAAGAACTCACAAAATACACAGCCTCCAAAACTCTGCAGTTATTTGAATCACAAAACCTCTAATAAATCCCATTGCATTGTAATTATGGCAATAATAACAAGCAGTATTTCGCCTGCAGAGTTTAATTACAGCTTCTAAATACTTACGTAAAGAACAATGCTAATCACATTCTCTACTAGTAATTAGACAAGATCAAACTATTCCAGCCTCCTGCAGGGGATGCAGAGTGAGAGGTTACAACATTTGCTCAGTCCAAAATATGAGAACAAAAGACAATAATCTGAGCAAAGCAGCACATTATTTCTGTATGTAATATAGTTTATACATGTGGGACATGGAAGAACATAATCGCACAATTCATTTCAACAGCTGTCATTCGATCACACACCAGCATTACAGGTACTTGTTCAGCAGCTCCATTCCCAATATGCAGTACGTTATGCGGTAAATCATCATTGCTTAGCCTTTCAGTATTACATGTACAATCAATCTTGTAATGTTTATAATCCTGTCTAATTTTTAAATTAACCTTCATGCTTACAGGCTACAATTTGTATATATTTTTTTTCAGCTCGTTTGCCTTTGTCTTTCCTTCTCTTCTGCTATGTATCAAAAAAATCTGCCACCTTAAGAAGTTCTCTGATGACTCCGCGATCGTTGGCCTCATTATGGGTGGAGATGATCGGGAGTACGGGGGACTGACGGAGGACGTTGTGGAGTGGTGCCTGCAGAACCACCTCCAGATCAACCCTGGGAAAACTAAGGAGTTGCTTGTGGATTTCTGCAGGAAACAGTCTTCACCTGCACCGACGAACATCCAGAGTATGGACATCGAGAGGGTGACCTCCTTCAAGTACCTGGGTGTTCTTCTCAACAATAAACTAGACTGGTCTACCCACACGGATGCTCTGATCAGAAAGGGGCCAAGGCGCCTCTTTCTGCTCAGAAAAAGGAGGTCTTTTGGAGTTCAGGGGTCACTCCTTAAAATCTTCTATGAATCTGTGGTGGCCTCAGCCATTCACTATGGCATACTCTGCTGGTCAGGCAGCATCTGAGCCCAGAACAGGGAGAGACTGGACCGACTGGTCAGGAGGGCCAGCTCACTCCTGGGCACTCTGGAGGAGGTGGGCGACAGGAGGATGCTAGCTAAGCTAACAGCTATGATGGGCAGACCCTCCCACCCCTGCAGGCCACCCTGACAGCACTGGGCAGCTTCTTCAGCCAGAGACTGATACACCCGCGCTGCAAGAGTGAAAGGTACCACTGCTCGTTCCTGCCGACTGCTGTCAGGCTGTTGAATAAACACACATGAAAACCTGGACTCACCCCCACTCACCCATTTTAAATAGCACAGCCACTTTTACATATGCATGCGTGCTTATATTTATATTTCAGTCTGTCCTGTGTACAGTCCACTATTTAAATTGTTTTTTAATTTGTTTTTTTTTGTGCATGCAAATACATGTTTTGTTTTTCTACTTTCTCCTTTTCATAATTTTTGCTGTTGTAAATTGTGAATTTCTCCATTGTGAGACAAACAAAGGGTTTTCTTCTTCTTTTTAGAATAGAAAAGTGACCACAAGCCCCCTAAACCAGTGACAGTTCTCACATTGCTATAACTCGTCTCTGCACCCCCCTA
>NW_017806059.1:3716472-3719798 GCF_001891065.2 Hippocampus comes | reverse complement strand
CACACACACACACACTCACACACTCCTCTCATGGCTTACAGGTGCCCTCATAAACTGAACCAGCAGGCTCCACGTTAGTAAATCCTCCTAATACCGCACCAGCAGATATTGATTTCTTTGGAGGTAATTTCATGTGCAATTATTCATGGAAAAAATTCAAACTGGAAGCTATACACATCATTGATTGAAAACTTGACTGATATTGCGTGCAGGTCTTCACTCTACAGCTGCTGACTTCACACTGAGAAAAAATGGAAGTGATATTTACTTGACATTCCAAGTACATTTTATTACAGTTTTTTTTTTTAGTACATTTTTTTTTTCTTAGTAGGAGTTTGTTAAACAAAAAGTAACTGAATGGTCGAGGTATGAGGCCAAAACCTTTTAGTTTTGGAGATGACCACTCTACTACCGGAGTCATGCCGCTCCTCCTATGAGTGAGTAAATCGCTTGTGTCAGGTGGAATACTGGTACCTCCCAGACCATTTGGGGTCCCTTTAGCAGGCACCAGCGATATACGAACACACAGTTGCAGTGGCTTGGCTCAAGTGGCAGAGTGGCCATTTGCCAACCTGAAGGTTATCTGTGCGGTCCTCAACCCTTAAGTGACTTTATTGAACAAAGTAAAACTATGCAAGTAAAAATTACTTTGTTGCAATTTTTTTTAGCGCTGTACAGAAAATGACCATCTGGTGTGCAACTGGATATCATTCAGTTTCGCTTAATTAGCCTGAAAAAGTATTATTGATTTCCTCCTGATGACGTATCTTTGTTCATCTATCTCGGCTAGTGACAAATAGTGAAAGGCAGAAGAATAAAATTCTCCTCATCCTCAACTAGATGGCAGAAGGTACAATCAACCCGTGTGTCCACCTGTTAACATTCATACAACAGAACGGCTAGATTTCACACTGCATAGTTTCAAGGAAGGAACAATTAGTTGATCTATATTGATGCATTTCACTTGTGAGGCAACATTTTCAACACATGGGTACGTCCATGTAACGTGTGCAATTTACAGCTCCACACACGCATTGGACAATGAGGAAGGCACAAAGAAAAGCAATGCCGTAATGCCTCACAAAATAATTGCAAGGGTCGACCAGAAACAGCAATCAGAGGGCACACTAGCATATTATTTCACAATTCCTACAAAAGATATACTTAAACAAATTTTGTCGAACCCCTGAAGTGTACAAGGAGAGGGAGGCATCCGCGAGTGTGCAGTTAACATTTTCAAGACAAGGAGGATTAACACGACAGTTGCAGTCACTTTGGCGTAGCTGTGTGTGGAAATTATTGTGAAGTGTAATCCAAAATTAACACCCATTTGACCAGTCGCGTGCTGGCCATTTAGAATTTGGGGGAAATGTGAGTTTCCAGAACGGACGGTCTTTTTCCCGGCCGGTCGTGACCCCCCGCTCCCAACACACACACACACACACACACACACGCACACGCACACGCACACACACACACACACACACACACACACACACACACACACACACACACACAAAAGACAAGCACCACTCCCACTCCCCCTTCGACGAATATGTGTCGTTGTGTAACGAGTGCCGTCCGTCTACCCAAATAGCTTCTACACTCCCCCTACCCTCTCCACCCTCAAACGCTGTCAATTTTTTCGGCACGAGTAAATATTCCTGGCCTGAATTTTGGTTTCAGTTCGTCCCTGCATGGTTATCGATTGACGCGTTCAACTAATTAAATGTACATGAAAAATAATTCATAAAATTAATCAATTAAAAATATTACGTTTTTACTGCTGCAAATGGCGTACATGTGAAGTATCCATTTAATGTGTCATTTCTGGGGTGTCATTATTTTAATATAGGCCAGCTGTATGTGACGTTGTTTTGTGGTATGACGTGAGATTTTTCTCATGTAAAATACCTGCCCGGTGCTCAAAAAAGGTTGGGAAATACTGATTTAATCACATCTCGAGGGGTGACAACGCGCTGCCGCTTCATACGCTTCCCAGTAAGGGTCGGGATTTGTTTGGAAGCTAGATGGCAGAAGAGGCCCATAGCAGCCCGTCGGGCTTTGGCGCCGTAGTCGCCCTACCTTTGCAACGCAAATATCCCAAACATGTCACCCCCACAATCATGATTCCACTATGCAAGAAAAAAAAAGTTTTAAGTTAGATTGCGAGAATTGTATTCATCTTTGGGCAATTCTGGACGGGACGATACCTGGGGGAGGTTCACCTCATTTGGCCCGACACACATACAGTACACCTCATTAGCAGGTCCCTTCGCACGGTATTAATCCTTGGATCCTCCTCCTTTTGCCACCCACATCCACTTTATGATTTGTTGCGCGCACATCACACTGTAGTTCCACAGGACGTTCACCACCCCCTCTCTCTATCTCTTTCCCCCTTCCCTCGCTGACTTGCGGCAAGCATCACAAGTGCAGATCGATAAAGGCATCATTCAAACAGTCGACGCTGCACTTGTGTGTTGTGTGCGTCCATCAGCAACGTCTGTTGACCCAGGGAATCAACCATGTGCAGATCGTGCGGAGCGCACCACGAGTCCACAGACTCGCACACTTGATGCCCCTCTCAGCAGAAATGCTCGAGCCCTCGTCCAGATCGCTTCAGTTCTCTCCTGAATTTGAGTCTCCCTCACTTCTATGCCTTCAGCGTACATATAGCAAGGCGGACGGCGCTGCGTGTCTCTCCTCCTGAGAAGAAGGAATCGACCAGGAAGAAGAAAAAAAATAGGTTAGGGATTTACATCGTTAGACCTGTGACAATGACGCGGATTCACGGGGAAGCATGCTACGAGGGATCTATGGAAGTGCAGGACGTCTCCAGCCGGAGATGCGTTAAATGTGGCCGAGCCGAAACCACCAAGATGAGGATTAGGACGGGAATTGTTTTTTGGAATCTCTTGTTTTGCCTCATGTTCACCTGTGTTAAAGGTAAGGCGCGTTGTAATGACACTCACCGGCCCGTTTAGTGTTTGAGCGTCTCCAAAATGTTTTATTTGCACATAAAGGCGCATAAAATAGCACAGCTCTGCTCACCGGATGGAGTTTGAGGGGCGCATTTCAGTGTTTTAGCGTACAATGCATTCTTTGAGCGAGCCTTGGAATAAATATTCCAAGAGCAGCGTCTACTAATAGCCTACGTGAGCTGCTTTGATGAGAGGGCGAACTACTAATTTATTGAGGCGCAATGACCTGCATTTTCCCTAGAGTGTGCTTAAGCGTACGGGCTGAAGTCGTGCACGTTTCTCCTTTTCTAGGTCGAGGTTTAGAGGTGGGATTTTTTTTTCCACCAACGGCTCCGTAAGCAG
>NW_017806059.1:3705588-3716137 GCF_001891065.2 Hippocampus comes | reverse complement strand
CCCGCTGTTAGCTGTCAATCACCAGCAACTGCCATTTTCTGGCGACGCGCATGGCCACTGATCATCGCAGAGTTTCATCTGCGGCTGTGAGTCGGGATGTTGGGGGTGGGGGGGGGGGGGGGGGGGGTTGTAATTAGTGATGTGGCACCAGTTTATTGCGTGCTGTCGGACCTGTAACATCAGACAGGTGCTCTTAGTATTCAGTTGGTTATGTCTCGTGGTCTGCCGATTTGAAGAGCGACTTACTGGAGACGTCGCCGTCCCCTAAAATTTGACTAAATGTATTTTGTAGTCTATTCATTGTGAAATAATCACTTTTCCTCTTAAAAAGCGTTTGAGCACTTTCTGGCCCATTTTTAATCCATACTATTTATAATTTATTATAGTTTATAGTTTATTTTTCACACCTTAACTTCTGGCAATGCCAGAAACATGTTAACAAAAAGCAGGCATATAGGCTCAGCTGTTTGGCTGTGCACCATGCTTAAAATTATAATTTGCAATTAAAATGATAACCATGGTAAAAAGGTCAACCCCTAACACAGCCATTTCATTTTTCCTCTCCAAAATATTTGTTTTTGCAGTGTGCGAATGCACAATGTTTATCTATTGAGTGTGTGTGCGTGTGTGAGAGGATGGGTGCGCACAGATTTCAATTTCCATGCAGATTGTTTGCCCTCTGAGTAATTCTCATGTCTGTCTGTTGGGGGTGGATGGAATGCGCTGCATGCAGAGTAGAAGCGCCCACCAAGTGTGAGCCAAGGCGAGTCGGCCACAGTTCGTTTTTATCGCCACCCACAATGTGGCAATGTCAAACCTCGGGGCCACCGCCAATCCTCCGCGTTGTGCTACTTATTAGGGAGTCATCCAGCCAGGAGTTAGGGAAGGAGGCAGTTCGGTAAAGGATGATGATGAGGAGGAGGAGGAAGCTTGGATTGTGACATGGAGCAAGGCAAGAGGAAAAATCTGAACAATTGATTGTTGGTACTGGCAGTTATCATGCTGTTGACAGCCTTGTAAGAATACTTGTTATGGTCTCTGACACATTCTTATCTTACCAGCAAGTATTTTCAAAATAAATTGTTCCCCTATTGGATATATAATCTTGTTATTTTTTTATTGACTGATGGATGATGTACTTTTCTTATTCGCCATTGGATTACTAATTTTATTCTTGTGACCCCACCCTTTATAAATAATGGCAATGAGTCGAAATGGAGTCTTACATTCATGGCACATAGTTGTTTGGCATCAGTGGTCTATCCACCTGTGATAAAAACACAAATCAATTAACCGAGAGACAAATCTTGCAAACTAAAACCCAGGGACTTCAATTTATTTTAAACTGACAGTGTGAAAAATCCTCATGCACATAGCTACCAATCTGTTGAGGACAACTGAATTGGCAACATAGAATTAGAGAATGACATTTGAGACCAGTACTTCATTTTTCCCTGCATGGAACACACCACAGTTTCACTGGTTGTCATGGTGACAAAACATAAACCTGCCAAATAACTTACACAATAGCTCATAGAATTCTCATTTCAGCATGCCGCAGCTAATCTCTCAGAGGATCATTTGTGAAAAAGATTAAAGCCTTCTTTCTATTCGCGCAGGTACCGATTACACAGACGTCACTGCGGCAAGGCTGAGCGCCTTGCCTTTATACTGGTGCACAACCCACGTGCATTTTTTTTGAAAATATGTTGCAGTTTCACTCCAAGTTGGAGGGTGTCGCCGCCACGGCCAGTATTGACTCGGATATCACAGGTTTTAGTTTGCTTGATGTTTTCTGGCCAATTCCGGTCACCATTTTTACTTTGCGGAACAAGAAACAGGTCGTATGTTGTGCATGTGTAGGCTTCTGTACACACATACACATACCACCTACGCCACCGCCGCCGCCTTCAAGTTCGATTGACTTTGCTCTTCGTAATAAGGTAGCACAGTGAAGAAAAAGATTGTCTTTGACATAATAGCTTACCTCTGTGTCACACAGTGATCAAGAAATGACAAACCTTGCATTGCTAATTCTCTCTAATCAGTCCGTTAACCTCCATTGCCCGCAATTCATTGAGAGCATGCTTGCCTTGGAATCCAGTCTGAATGTGATATGAGATAAGTGTCAGAAGCTGGCTGATTCTACCAAGCTATGCCAACCAGAAACTAAAAACGAGCCAAGTAAAGTCTGCATTTGATAAGTGAAAATGTGTGGAATAGTGAGGGTACCCCATCTGTCATGTCTGTGGCAGTAGCGTGGGGAGGGTAACAATTACACACAAATAGCATCCGAAATACGGTTCTAGTATATATCTGCAATTGACATTGATTGAGGTTCTGATCTGACACGATGCATTTAATGGTCTTTCGACAGCGTGCGAATAAAACATGACATTTTGGTCTGTTAACTTAAGACTCTTCTGTTACAGCCATCATTGGGAAGCACCAAGGTACAAAAATAACAACAAAAGCTATACATCATGATAATAAAATATACATAGAGTGAATGACCTCGGACAAGAACTTCACTTAACCTGCTACTTCACCATTTCAGGGACAGTGGTTACGACAGTGGGTAGCTTATTATGTTAACAGGTTACAGGGTGGATAAAAGGGTTAATCTTTAAAGCATTTCAAAATGCATATGGCTTGTGACAGATTGCATGAAACAGAGTTTTTAAAAAAAATGTATGTATGGATGGATGGATGGATCTATGGATTTATTTGTTTAACAACAAGGAGGTCTCTGGAGCTTGCAAAGACCCAAGGCCTTATTTTTGTAGACAAGTGCACATGCACTCAGTGTAAAAACTGGCACATCTTCATTTTCCTGCCGGGGCAAATCTAGTTTATGTGTGTATTGGGAATTTGGCAGACCACGCTGCTCCTCACTAGGAGTTCCGGCGGACCGTGCGCATATTCTATTACACGCCCCCTGTGCACTTGACAATTTGATGACAGAAAGTAGACTAGACTTTACACCAGACAACTTTTCATCATCTGCAAGTGGAGATCCTGCACTTCCTTCCAAACATCCTTTGAGAAAGCCAATCTCCCGCATGGACTCCAGCGGGCGAGTCCATTATGGTTCTGCCATGTAGACCGCTTGCCTCCCTTGTGCTGAATTTGAAAGACATTCCGGCAAGCCCCTTCAATTGGCCGGGAATCAAGTCGTCTGTGTTCCCTCGCACAAAGCGCAAACGGCCATTTCTAACTGCGCCCATGCAAGAAAATGCCAAAAGAAAGAAAACTCCACCCACGCGTATAGTGAAACTGCACTTTGCGCTAGGCTTGTGCTGTGCAAGAAAATGGGGCCCCCAGTGCTACCCATGTTGCTGGAAAATAGTTGAGTTTGAACATGATGTAATGCACTCATTTTTGAATGATTTCCATTTAAATTGTTTTGAGAACACTTTGAGCACGGACATCACTTGACGGGGACGCTGAAGGAGAAACTTAGGTTGCTAAAATGACCGGCACAAAGTCGCTTTCTTGCAAACTGAATTCAAGAAGAATACATTACTGATTGTTGTGTTCACGCAAAAGTTATCAATTCAATTTACTTGACTTCAGGTCTTCACGACATAGTCTAAAATTGAAGTGTATCAGGTTGCCAATACAGACCGCAATCTTGTCAGTGTTTCACTGATGTCATTGGAGTCTTTGTTGCAATATGGCAATATAAACAGATTGCAAAGGCTGTTGAAGCTGATCAGGATTACATTTTGCGTGCACAATAATGGAGTATATCTACAGAGGATTTTGGAAATCATCTGACTGGCACTCTCGATTTCCAGAAATTATGTATGAGGAAGTTGTAAGTGGCGTCTTGAAGAATCATTAGGTTCCAGGAAAATTGGAGAGAAAATTATACTATATTGTAAATTCTGAATAAGTACCTGGCATTGGAAGTGTGGCGTCTGAAAAGACATAAATATGTCTTTGGGGGTGAATAGGGCCGCTGTTCTCCCACAACACACCTGATTCAAATGATCAGATCATGATCATTTGAGTCAGGTGTGTTGCAGGAGGGACTCATCTAAAACGGGCAGGACAGTAGCCCCTGAGGACCGGAGCTGGACATGCCTGGCTTAGTTAGTACTTGAATATCTAGATCAGGGCTGTCAAACTCATTTTGTCGCGGGCCAAATCGTAGTTCGGGTTTCCGACGGAGGGCCATCACGACTGAAGTTCCCAGTGTGAATTCAAATAAATGCATAGTTGTTTCATGCGCACAACCAATCCGTGAATGACTCGCTTTGAAATCTGAGAACCAGTCATCTGTTTGCTCCAATGCGACATTTATTTTAACCCTTTCATGCACCCTGTAACCTGAACATGATACGCTTTCCACTGTAGTAACCGCTGTCCCTGAAAGGCTTAAAAGAGGGATTGGAAACAAAGAGATGCTTGCAATATATCAATGTTTTCAAAAGTGAAGACAATTTGCATTTTCGGTATTCCGCAAGAAACATGAGGGTGATGCACATAATTTGCCTTTGGCGGGCCACACAGAATGATGTGGTGGGCCGGATTTGGCCCCCTGGGCTTGAGTTTGATATCAGTGATCTAGATTGTTGATCCAGCTGTTTGAGCTGACATTTCCCAGTGAGGTCTTATTTGTGTAGAAATGTACAGTAGCGCCCTTACTTTTGGCCTTTATGTTTAGCAATTCAGCACAGTTGGCTTTGATTGAGTCAGTTCTTCTCTGGTATCACATTTAATGTAAGCGGTCCTCTTGAGGCAAGAGATTGGCAATGTCTTGTCTTTCAGAAGCAAATGGCTCCCTATTCGTGGAGATTAAAAGTAATTTGTTGAGGAGACATGTGTTCCAGAGTCAAGGCCAGAGATTTAAGATGGACGGTGTAGTTTCCAGTGGTGATTAATCTGTGGGCATTGTTGCTGATAAGAATGTAGTATGCATCCATTTGTCACAAACCATGCTGGAGATATGCTGTAATATCGTACATAGGTTATAGTACAGTATTCATGCAGCCAAATTATTAATATGGTGCAATTGGGGTCGTTTTAATTATTTATATAATTTAAAAATCGATTGAAAATGGCCCCTTCTTGTTTTGTTGTTGGACCCATGGCTGTTCCCCATTTATGACCGAGTCAGATTCAATGTTTGTCATATGCACACTAAAAACACAACGGCAGCACAGAGCAATGAAAAATGCTACAAGGACTTTCACACATTATCCTCTCCTGTGCTGAGTAGAAGATGCTCCTGTTTGTGTTTGTAAACTGGAGTTTTGATGTGACACAAGTGACGGGCCAAGCATGATGAGACCTATATATATATATAAAATGCAGCTGAATGCATAGGTGGTGTGATGTTTCTGTTTAGGTTACATTTGGTTTTGTGCCCTTTTTGACTGCACCTGTTCCCCTGTTTTCATCATCCGTGTCCCTTGTGTTGAACCAATCAGCTCCCCCAACCCTTTGTGTCTTGTCCAGGTGTTTCTCGTTGTCTCGTCACTGAGCTTGTATTTAGTTCCGTGGGTTCTGTCAGTCTTCGTTTGATCATTGTGAGTGTCTGTGTGCGCGCCTGTTATGTTTTGTTTTCTGTCATTGGTTTTTGTTTTCTGTCATAGGCTTAGTTTGGTTCCTCGTGGTTTTCAGACCTTTGTTTGGGTATTTCTGGTAGTTTTTTCCAGTGTACTCCTGTTTGTACTTTTTTTTTAAATAACTTGGTCAGTCCACCCTGCTCCTTCCTGCCTCCCTGCCTTTTGAGGTCCTCCACCCAACTACCACCTCGCAAAACGTGACAGGTGGCTTGCTTAGTGAGTGGAATTATTAAAACACATCATTTAATTCACCAGAAATTAGCTGAAAATGGTAGACACACTGAAGGAAATATTGATCGACTTATTAATTCTTATGAGTTTTGTTTATTGCGCTCAAGTGTTTGCTGTTTAATCATGGTTTAAGCGCTTCCAGCACAATGTACTACTTGGCTCGACCCAGCAGAAGCACTATTGATTCAGTTATTGCTAGTTTTGTCCAGTCCAGCGGTGGGCAATTCCGGTCCTTGAAGGCCAGTAGTATCCTGAAAGTCTTATTTGACTCTCTGCTTCAAAACACCTGATTCTAAATGTTGAGCTCATCAGCAAGCTCTGCAGGGGCCGGATTTGAATCAGGTATGTTGGAGCAGGAAAACATAAAACATCCAGGATATCGGCCCTCGAGACTGGGGTTGCCCACCACTGGTATGGTCCTTCATATTTTTAATAGATGGTCCTCGAGGGCTGGGTTTCCTGCATATTTTCCATGTCTCCCTGCTGCAACACACCTAATTTAAATGATCAGGATCATTATCAGGCTCATATAGAGTTTGTGGATGAGCTGATCATTTCGATCAGGTATGTTACAGCAGGGAGACATGGAAAACATGCAGGACACCGGCCCTCGAGGACTGGACTTTGACACCTCTGATCGATGGGATGCGGTCTTCCGCTGTGGCACAACTCCTATGGGAAGCATTATTCTGCTAAATCTAACACTGACATGAAAATTGCAGATCAGAACATCAGAAAGTCTTTCATCCCCCCCAAAAAAAGTATTAGCAATTAACAATGATTAATATGGCTTGATTTTATTTTATTTTTTTCATGAAAATATCCGTAGAAAAACACAGACGTATGCGTGTGCGCATGCACCCATGCGTACACACAGACACACATTCACTATTGTGAAGGGAAGGACATTTGACGTTTTTCATTCTGCAATGAAAACCTGATTCTGGCTGGCTGGCTGATTCTGAACATGGCTTTTTCTGTCATTCTGGCAGCGTTCACAGGGATTGTACGTTTCATTGTTGGAAAACTGGACATCACAACATCATAGGGTTAAATGAAGAACAATGTACAATGCCTGTGATATCAAATGTATTATGAAATACATGCCTTCAAAAACGCAAGCAAAAGAGATTATTTTTAACAGAATCGTCCTGCAGGTGTGCATTGTGCACTTTTTTTTGCAGTCTTCTTATGTATTATTCATGAATTAATCAGTAATCAATTATTTATGCAGTGACCATTTTTGTCCTGATTCATTAAGCCTTGTTTTTCTGGGTGTTTAAATGCATGTCTAATTTTTTCTGCTCAGAACTATTTTAGCAAGAAGGCATGGTCTCACTGATATGAAGAACTTGAGACTATTGCCAAGCTCAATCTCCGCAAATAGCTGCATCAGCAGTTTAGATCAGTAGTTACGGTCAAGCAGCAAGCATCTAATGGCAATGAAAGTATCAGCAGCCCAAGGTCAGAGCTGCAGATCTACACAGCCACAGAAACTATGATTAGAATGACTTTTTCCCCCTCCTCCCAACACTTTTGGTCTTTTATATCCTCATTTTCAGTCTGCCCCATCTTATTCTATTGAAAAGGATGAGAGTGAGAGAGAGGCCTTACATACTTCATTCATTTCAAACCTAAAACTGCAAATAGAGCGTGACCAAAAAAATGACTTCAAATCACCATTGTTTAGGTTTGATTTATTTTATTCCAGAGGTGAATGAATGCTAAACATGTTCAAATCCAAGAAGTATACTTTTCATGTGATCCCTTTTCCCCCCTTAAACATCCATCTGTCCATCCATTATATGGAATCTTCATTTGGGTCGTGCGGGTGCTGCGGTCTCGCTGAGCTGACTTAACATAAGCAGTCATTTTAAGTCATAATAACCAGCAACAACCAAACCGGGATTGACATTCAGGTGATGTAAAGTAGACAGCTATTATGAAATTGGTTTGATGGTTTTAATCAAAATGAAAATGGGGGTGGGGTAGATGGAATAGACTGTCCACTGAATTTTCACTTCCTATCCATAAGGTGGTGCATGCGTTCCTTGAAAGATGTCAAACAGCCCCCAACCCCCGCAAACTTGACAAATATGAAGCAGCACACAGTCCTGTGCTCACATTGATAAAGAGACCATTATTGGGAAGTTTACTGACAAAAAACAAATAATGGGTCTTGTTTCAGCAAGATGGAAAAAAAAAAGATGGGTTATTGCTCTTGCGCTTGTTTCCCCTTTTTAGAAAAAAATGAAATGCTGATGTTCTTTGTTGAAAACACTGGTGGAGAAAGGCTAGTTGAATATTGGATGCGATGTTGGCACACCCTTTAGTGTGTATGAATGCGCAGCTTCCACAAAGGCGGTCTGGCATCAGTTGCGTGGCACAACATGGCACAATAGCCCTTTTGAGAGCATTGTTATCTTTCCACAAAATGAACACATCAGCTCATGTAGCGCAAGTATTAGCAGTACCTAGACTTTCAGAGATTGTCATTATTCTAGGCCACATGTACCTGTGCACTCCTTGTGCAATGGAGTGCCTATTTGTGCACGTGCCAGCTGTGATAAGCGTGGCAGTGTATTTGATTGGAGCATTTTTCATCTCATTGCTCGGCAATTTAAAACCACCAAATGGAATATTACAGAGCCAGTTTCCACATTTTAGTGGCACACTCAGGAGGCAATAGTAATTCTTGAAAGAGCATCGTTTCAGGTTGACTTGTTTGGAGTTTCTTTTTCAGCAAGCATGCAGCCACGCATTATGCACGACTGTGGTTATGCACATTTTATTTGTATGAATAGTGAAGGTGCAGCGGAGCTACACAGTGAATCTCTACTCTGGGGGCATCAATTTAAGGTCTCTGTCTCAGCCCATCTTTGCATGCATTGCTGTTTGTGCTGATGAGAGAATTATCTCTCATCCCTCCACATTTGAACTGAGGCACAAAGTGCAGCTTGCCATTGATCTGGAATACGCCTTTGAATTTCCGGAAACAAAATAATTTCGAAATAGAACACTTCGTTCTGCCATTGGGCTTCAAAGGGAAACATGGCCGATGGAGTATTCTTTCACATTTGAGAATAGAACACTTGATGGACATCCACGCACTCTTTTATTGTCGAAAAGCACCACCAAATGGTGCAAAATTGCACTTATTTCTAATATTAGAGTTCTTTATGCAGTATTCCAAAAAAATGCAACATGTTGTGTTCCACGAACAAGCCAATTCTCACTCAAATTTTTTTTGTAACACTTTGTTCAGGGTGCAGGATTACATTTCTGAGCAATCAAGATATTTTGTATTAGATCATACGTAAACACGCTTAAACACTGCAATTGTCTTGCAACCAGTTCAGGGTGTACACCACCTACAGCCTGAAGTCAGCTGGCACAGGCTCCACCACGCCCCTCATGAGAATAAGCGGTTCGAGTCATAGACATTCAAACATGCACACATTCAGCACATTCAAGCAGCATGCATTTTCTTGAAAATTCAATTAAAGATACACCAACTCGACCCAGATTTGTTGTCCATCCATCCATCCATTTTCTGATGCGCTTTGTCCTCACAGGGGTCGTGGGGGGTGCTGGAGCCTATCCCGGCTGTCTTCGGGCAGTAGGCAGGGGACACCCTGAACTGGTTTCCAGGCGATCGCAGGGCACACAGAGACGAACAATCAATCACACTCACACTTGGTGACAATTTAGACTCTAAATTTTAGAGTGTTCAATCAGCCTGCCATGCATGTTTTTGGAATGTGGGAGGAAACCGGAGAACCCAGAGAAAACCCACGCAGGCACGGGGAGAACATACAAACCCCACACAGGAAGGCCGGAGCCGGAATTGAACCCTATACCCCTGCACTGTGAGTTCAATGCGCTAACCAGTGGACCACCGGGTCTCTCTCTCTCTCTCTCTCTCTCTCTATATATATATATATATATATATAGAGAGAGAGAGAGAGAGAGAGAGAGAGAGAGAGAGAGAGAGAGAGAGAGAGAGAGAGAGAGAGAGAGAGAGAGAGAGAGAGAGAGAGAGAGAGAGAGAGAGAGAGAGAGAGAGAGAGAGAGAGAGAGAGAGAGAGAGAGAGAGAGAGAGAGAGAGAGAGAGAGAGAGAGAGAGAGAGAGAGAGAGAGAGAGAGAGAGAGAGAGAGAGAGAGAGAGAGAGAGAGAGAGAGAGAGAGAGAGAGAGAGAGAGAGAGAGAGAGAGAGAGAGAGAGAGAGAGAGAGAGAGAGAGAGAGAGAGAGAGAGAGAGAGAGAGAGAGAGAGAGAGAGAGAGAGAGAGAGAGAGAGAGAGAGAGAGAGAGAGAGAGAGAGAGAGAGAGAGAGAGAGAGAGAGAGAGAGAGAGAGAGAGAGAGAGAGAGAGAGAGAGAGAGAGAGAGACATCATACAGGGGTGTGTAGTGGAAACACGTTACCTCCTATTTCAGAAGCCTGTGCCGCACACAAAAATGGTCGATAAGCCAGACACTACATTTCCCAGTGTGTCTCACGACCCCCAACAAGTTTGGTTACTTTAGCCCAGCGGTCCCCAAACTTTTTCCTGTGAGGGCCGCATAAGCTTTCGCTTCTGTGATGGGGGGGCCGGGGTCAGTCTGGAACAGAAAAAGGGTGACCGCAAGAGTACGGAAATGTAAAAATGGATTGTTTTCCAGAAACCCACACAAAATGAAGCCGCCTCTTGACAGATGAGACTGACAGACGTTTCTTTGCGCTGAAAGAAACAAAAACATCGTT
>NW_017806059.1:3696650-3704998 GCF_001891065.2 Hippocampus comes | reverse complement strand
ATATATATATATATACCGTATTGGCCCGAATATAAGGCGGTGTTTTTTGCATTGAAATAAGACTGAAAAAGTGGGGGTCGTCTTATATTGGCGATCTAGACATTATACCCATTTACGACGCTAGATGGCGCCAGATATCTGCTGAACTTGACTTCCCAGGCCAAAGTGAACCCCTGCCACGAAGAATAAAAATAAAAATAGCGGTAGCACGAAAAAGAAAAATAAGAAAAATAGCGGTAACAAGGAAAAGAGAAGAAAATAAGAGAAGAACAGAAAATGGAGAAACGTAGTGATAATCTGGAGAAAAGTGGGTCGAAGATCGGCCAGGTTAACCGGCAACTGAGGAGAAGTTCTGATGTAATTTACATTTTGAAAACCAGAAGCCATTCATTTACGAATGTGATTGGACTTTAGATTTGAATGAGGCAAAATACCATGGTCTTTCTTTCAAATATATTGTTATAATCATTTGTTTCAGATGTACTATAATTATTTTCTGTATAAAAATTAATTTGGGGTTCAAAAAGTCTTTTTTCAAATTTGAGTCTTGAAAAAGAGGGGGTCGTCTTATAATCAGGGCTGTCTTATATTCAGGCCAATACGGCATATATGTGGCATTTCTCTTTGTAAATAGCAAGACACATTTTACAAGAAAGGAAGTCATTTCAACTTTCTACCATGGACTCTGTTATCAGGTCTCCCTGATGGATACCAATGTATGTGGTTGTCTCCCTTTTGCGGTCAGGTGTACTCAGTACTGGTTTCACTGCCGTGCCTTCAGTTAATGAAAACCCATTATGAACAATGTCATCTACATTGACACATGGGATTTTGTACATAAAGTATGGTGAGAGAATATTATGTGGCAAAAATAAGAGGAGAGGCTTGAAAGTGCATAGCTCAGTAGGTTGTTGGATGGTGGGCTCAGACGGTCTTTGAAGAGACCCCCTGTGATGTATGAAGGGTGAAGGCAAAACACTATAGATCAAACAGCCCATGTGGCTCTCAAAGCAAACCTCCTTTCTTCGTAACAGACTCATTTATTTCTTTATTTATCTGCATTAACATGGAGTCATTGTTACACATTTAGTGAGATGTTGTGCCTTACATTCAAAATTGTAGTGAGGTCACAGCTAGTTAGTGTACAATTGATCATTCTTTGCAGCAGTTGTAAATAAGTCGTCCACTTGAGTGGACTGCTTACTTGTTCTCTTGTACTTGTTACTCCCAAACTTGTCAAACAATCCTTAAATAACTACAGTACTACTCGAAGTTACTTATATCAATGTGAATTTCTTCATCTAAAGGTTAGTTTCACACACGGCAATGGTGTTTGCCATTATATGGCGGATGCATGTCGACGGTGACTGGCAAAATCTTCCATATGAAAAAAGAATACTGTTGTTTATGTACTTTTGAGATCAGTGATGTAGTGGTGAATTACTTGTAGGTTGACATTTTTCATAGCCGATCGACTCTGTAAGCAAACTAGCCAGATAGGTTTGTGCTTAAATTTGATGAACATATAATCTGCTTCGTATTTTACCTGAACGACAGACCTAATTTGGCCTTTTGGCCAGGAACCGCTGTATGGACTAAAATATGTACCATTAGAAAATGAATCTGAATCATTTATATTTTAATTTGCATCACTCAACTTGAGTAAGTGCATTGAAAAACGGAATCTGAATTCCATGAATTGAATTTGCATTGTTTAATTTGAATCTTTACTTTGAACAACTGAATCTGAAATGTACAATTTGAATTCCTCACTGAATATCCAGTTTTGCCTGTTTTTCCACATCAGTTTTACAAATACAAATTCACATTTTTCCCCCCCGCACAGATTCAATTTGTCTGACTTTTCACATTCAGTTTTATCAGTAAGAAATCAATGCACAAATTCAATTTGTTTGACAAACATTCAGGTACTTGAAGAAGAGCAATTGATTACAGTACATCAGTATCTTGAAGTACAGTTTGAGAACTAGAATGTCTTTTTGAGGCGATATTCCATCCAGAAAGCCACAAACTAAGCTAGTGACAGCTGTAGCCGTGGATAAGGCTAACCCCAGTGTCCACTTTTATTCGGAGATGGAGGTTACAGCCCAACTGCATGGAAGAGAAAGGAGCTTCCTGTTACTCCAACAAATACCTGCGAGCCAATATCGAAGGTAAAATCTTTCCAAGTGTTGTCTCAAACAAGGCCCTCGTCAAGACTAGAGAGAAAAAAAACTAACAGTTAAAATAGATACCCTCGGTATTCAGATAAGAGATGACTCCGTCATGATGGTTAATATCACTTAAACTATGGAGATAAATGCAGCCGAGATTGAATAGTGCAAAGAAATGATTCAGTCCGTTAAAAAGGCCATGCCTGCTCTCATCAAAGAAAAAGATGATGAATGCATCCAAGACACCATCATGGAGATCCTGTGCAAGATTGAGCCGCAGTGGGCCTCGTCTATTGATACCATGATTGACACCGTTGGGAGAAGCGAGGAGGGGAAGTATCACCAAGTCATTATGCAGTTCACAATGAGACACGACAGGGATGTCCAAGAACTGTAAAATCTGAAAGGAATCCACTTCAAGCATGATTTTTGCAAAGCTGACCGAGTTGCTCATGCTGCTCTGTGGACAAAGATGGAGCAAACCAGGGCTGCAGAGAAGAACGTGTCCTTCAGAGGTCGTGTGGGGTACAGTAATGCCAACAGGCATGCACTAGATGACATTGTGTCTAGTGCTGTCAAGAGATTAAAAAAATTGTGAGATTAATTATGATCTGTAATTAATTGATTTTATTAATGTATGCTTTAATCTCACCTAAAAATTGCTGAGAACAACCCTATTTTCATTTTAAATCCATTTTGTTATTGAGGCAGATCAAAAGATTGACATCACAAAAAAGCAACTTTGTTTCTTCTTCTTCTCCTTTCGGCTTGTCCCGTTTCAGGGGTTGCCACAGCGAGTCATTAATTTCCATCTTTCCCTGTTCTCTGCATCCTCTACTCTGTCTCCAACTACCTGCATGTCTTACAGCATCCATGAATCTCCTCTTTGGCCTTCCTCTCTGTCTCCTACCTGGTAGCTCCATCTCTAACATTCTCCTACCAAAAAAGCAACTTTGTTTAAACATAATAAATGACTTTACAGATTTAAACAGATGCAGTCCTAGCCATTATCTTTCTGCTGTATCCTAGCCATTATCTTTCTGCTGTATTTGAGACCAGTCCCAAGTCCTAACTGCAACTTTTAGTTTCAATCACCAGGGGGAATATCACTGTTTTGTTTTGTTTTTTTTTTTTGTTTTGTTTTATTTTTGTAAATCTCCAAATAATTACAAAATTAATATAAAATAGGACATCAGATCCATAAAAAGTGCTTTGTTGAACATATCAAAAACATTAAGAACACTTTTCTGAGCAATACAAGTACTGAACACCGAACTTGCTTCAGATAATAAAGAATAAAACAGACCCTTAAATCACAGTGCTGTAAGTTAGCACTTCAGAAATAACACTGTTCATCATTAGAAAATAAAGGTCTGAAATAAACTTCAATCACTTCTCGTAGGCTACAGAGGACACAACAGCTATTCTGACTTCATGCCTTGTATGCCGGGTGTTCTTCTCGAGTTTAGTATGGCGAAGAGCTTTGCTGTGGGTCGCTCTGTTGCTAACGCTTTCAGTGCTAACGTTAGCTGTGGCTGCAGTCGCGACACGGTGCTTTGCATTGATGTGGTAAGCTAAACTTGAGCTGCTTCGGTGGTAAGCAAACTCCTTACAAATTAGGCACAACACTCTACCTTTATCAATAGTGCCATCAGGGATTTTTGGAATGTAAATTTTCCATTCATTGGGCAGAGAACTCTCACATGCTCCTCCATTTTTACCTCTCCTCTCCTCACCGCTGCTTACTAAGCCCACCCAACGCCAATGGGAACCAATCAGCTTATGCTAAACAAGCCCAAACATAATGACAGCCAATCAATGTCCACCTCAGGCTGTGACTGACCATTGTTTCCCCTCCCTCAACAACTCGAACACAGGAAGCAAACACATAAAAACGGATACAGTATTATAAAAAGGCAACCCACCTGCAGAAACAATAAAGTCAGAGATTAAAATTTAGATTAACGTGATTAAAAAACCAAAACATAATGTATTAAACAGGACTGTAATTATTTATTCGCAATTAATGCGATAATTTGACACCTCTAATTGTTTCCAAAATGCAACAGGTCATGGACCTTACTCTCCCAGGTATTTGAGCCTTCCTTTTGGAGAATGTTTAAATATGTTTCATCTTTGCATGCTCAGTTTTACACCTTCACTTGGAGGCTCTGTGTTTACAGTATTGTTTCAGATTTTTTTGTGATATTGTTTTTGATACAAAAGCCTTTATATCATATGCTGGCGTGAAGTGAGAGTTTGAAGGATTTCACATTTAACTTGTTTTACTCGTTTAATATCTTCATTGCTTTTTTATTGATGTAGATGTTCTCAGGGGTCTCAGGGATTCTATCAACAGAAGATCAATGTTCCAATTTGGAAAAAAATGAAAAAAGCAGACTGTGTTCTCTTGCAAGAAACACATTCAGATGACATGAATGACACATTCTGGTTGAATCACATTAGACAAATTTGTGTTTAGTCATGGTACAAACAGATCAGCAGGTGTAGCTATTGTTGTGAATGACTTCCCTGGGAAAATTTTAACCACAATTGGGAACCATAAAGTCTCTGGATAACTACTGTCTTTCAAGCAAATGATAATTTTGTAATTCTTGGAAACATTAATGGTTACAACAGTCTTAACCAGACCGCGCGCGCACACACACACACACACACACACACACACACACACACACACACACACACAAACACAAAAGAGTTCTGAAATCACCCAGTCCATTAAGTGTATCTTTGCCAAAGCTATCCTACTAAAATCTTTATTTTAATATGGTTATAGATGAATGGCTTGATAGAGTTCTTTGTAAATACCAAAGTCATTTTTATTGTCCTGTTTCGCTTGACTTTTGTCGTGCGTTTTAATTTCGACATGGTTCAAACCTAATGGCTCAATTAAATACAGAATTGATTTTTGGCTGGTATCTGCTATTGACCCTGGGCTTGAATCAACCTTTATAATTTCACCTACACCTTCAACAGAACGTAGCCTGGTTCCTCTTAAAATTAACACCGTCATGTTCTCTGGAATAATCATGCGACGGTTTTTATTTCATTTTTCAAGTATGTAGACATTTGGTGATTGATTTGTTAGGAAGATAACTCAAAACTACACTCCTGGTTTTTTTATGGGTTGGAACGTGTGGAGGAATAAGCCATTGCATTGAGGGCAAATCACTAATAATATTTTTACTATACTTATAATCCCTTAAAGGGGGACTTTAAATGCAGATTACTCTGTACAATTTTGTGTAGCGCGCCACACAGAGGACGACTGCAGATAGGACACATGCGGGCATGCAAGAATTGATGACAGCGTGAAAGGGCCGTGTTTGTGCAACTCTTGAGCTGTGGGCATAGGGACGCTGCTCCGCTCAAGGGCAGCTCGACAGTAGCCAGGAATCAGACGATTCGTCATCTATAGGTTTCCGTTTTTACATTTGTCCACAGTATGTTTTGAACGATAAGCCACCCTCTGCAAAGCCCCAGTCTTTACAGATGAGCTACTGCCACTCCAAAAAAAAAAAAAAAAAAAAAGACATTTGAGTATTAATGCATCCGTTCCGAAAAAGCAAGAATACATCCTGCTTGCGCCAGAAAGTAGCCCGCTAACGAAAATACCAACAGATAAACAATGATGCTTTGTCCTATGAGTCAAAATGGATGTATTTATTTATTCAGGTAGTTAGTTAGTTGTGTATTTCACCTCCAATTCAAACTTGCTGTTACTTCTCTGAAAAACATAAAAAAGGACAGACCAAATGTCTTTACTTTCCATTGTCTCTCATCATTTGCCCTTTTTATTCCAACAAGGACACATTGGCTGTAATGACGTCCGTGGAGGGTTAATACTTGAGTTAGTGGCTGCTCATCTGAAATTCAAAGCGCTCTGGCTTTGAAATGTCCTTGACACGGAACCCCACGTTGTTCCTGAAGTCGGTCTATGTGGGGTACGTACGTCTGTAACTTTGGTTAAACTCCTCTGTCAAATAAATGTAACGTTATCTCCGTTTGATACGATTTTTTTCTTGATGCTGTAGACCAGAATTTCCAAACCTACACAGTATTAAATCAAGGCATGTGCCTTCACATCAGAAAAACATTCACAGCACACCCCTTAGCAAAACGACTCACAAAACATGGATAAACAGGCTCATTATGTACCTTATATCATCGCATGGAGAGCATTTGAATTTTCTGCCTGTTACTGAATACATACCTGTCAACTCATACGGTTTAGCCATATTTTATACGGATTTTGTGGTGAATCTTACGTATATGGCCATATCGCACAAATTATACGGATTCTGAAAATTTCCGTTTTTTTTTTTTTTTTTTTCCCGTAAGAGGTAGTTCCGTTTGCTTTTGCCCAGAATGGTGCTCGTCTACTCGAATGCTTTCATTTCTGGTAACGTTCCAGTAAATCACGTGGTTCCTAGTTGAAAACAGCAGAGTATTAATTCCATACTTAGGTAGTGTACAAGCAAGTTCTAATCTACAAGGAAACACATTTATCATTCATATTGTGCAATGGAACCAACAAGAAAGAGAAGTAAAACGAAGCACAGTGGAAGGTTTCTTCAAGAATGGCTATCGCAGTTTAATGGTGCAATAAAGCCATATAAAATGCTTTGGTATGTTATAAGGATTTTTTGCTCTTTATAAGGATTTTTTTGGTAGTTTATATGGGTTGGCGCTCCGAAAGGTTGACAGGTATGTGAATATGTCTCTGACCTGGATCAATTGACAAAAAAAAAAAAATTGAAAATAAAATAAATAATTTTCATCCAAATAATTGACATTGGATAATTTTCCACAGCACACTAATGTGCCACGGCACACTGGTTGGGAATCAGAAATTCTAAGTGCTACTTGCATTGTTACTAATGAACAACCTAAAAATACGATGAAGTTTTTAATACATTATGTCAATAAATATATTCTCTGATATTGTTTCGACCCGTCATTTCTCAAAATACTGAGCTCAGCACATATTTTGCATTGGAATACTCCACGGCATTAAGCAAATGTCACGAAAAGTATATACAGCTATACTGAAATAATGATGATCTTGTCTCAATTTACCCACAAATGTACTTACTCGTGTGCGTCACATGACTTATTTTGTTGTATGATTTGAACAGATGGATTTGATATCAATTTACATTATCTCTGTGTTGGTCCATTTTATAGATAGGGGTGTCATGATCTGATACAGTATTGATATTGGGTATTCATCCTGATAGCAGCAAAGAATAAAACAAAATCTGAAATATATATATATATAAATAAAACCATACATCAGAAATATATATATTTTTGTTATTTATTTTTATTAGAACTCATACAAGCAGTCAATTCCAGACACCGTTCCTGCTCTTCTATCCAGCAGTGTCTGGAATAAGCACGCACAGCCCACATGATCAACACAACCTACATTCCTGTTGATGACTATTCTTTGATTGAAGAGTGTAGCTGCATCAAGTCTCTTCTAACATTTCACACTAAAAAGTAAATAAATCAGAGAGTACACTCGGGCAGGGGTATCAAACCCATTATTGTGGCGGGCTATATCGTAGTTATGGTTTCCCTCAGAGGGCTATTATGCCTGTGAACTCATCTAAATGGAGGAGCGCCTTATATGATCACATATACCCAACATATGGATGCATAGTTAGTTTTGAAATCGGAAGCAAGTAAAGTACAAAGATCCCTCGCTTATCGCGGTTAATGGGGACCGAGACCACCCGCGATAGACGAAAATCCGCGAAGTGGGGTTTGCCCCCCGGCCCCACCCTGCCCCCCAGGAATTTGTGTGTAAGGGTTTGTGGGTACCAGCATGTTTAAAATATGTAAACAGTATTTATACTTAACATTTTTGAGACAAAGACTATAGCAGTAGACATATTTACTTAAATCTTTAATTATAAAACCTTATACAGTAATTAACATTCATCAGCATTGTCTTTATGCAGCTGTGACAGTGTAGCATACATCAGCCTGCAGCGAGCTGCTGGCCAGTTATCCCGCGGTGCGCAGCCGATGTGTTTATGATTCGATAATTCAGGAGGCGATCAGATACTGCTGCTTTTTTCTTACAAGCCCAATCACCCCTCTCTCTCTCTCTCTCTCTCTCCCTCCTCTGCTTCTCTGCAC
>NW_017806059.1:3694022-3696540 GCF_001891065.2 Hippocampus comes | reverse complement strand
CACCCCCACACACACACACACACACACACACACACACACACACACACACACACACACACACTAACACGCGTAGTAAACACAACACTGATCTAGGCAACCACTTGATTAGACACTGATCAAAGAGTAACCCACGTGATAAGACAGAAGGGAGGGGTGCTGGGCGGGGCTGAGAAGATGCACAGGCAATCAAAATGGCTGTGCATCATGGGAGAAATCAACTCGTGCTGTCATCGGTCGACGTCGGCGCTGGGAACCAATCAATTTACAGCCATGCACAAAACCTCTGAGTCATTCGGCATTTTTTTCTGAATACAGTACTTTGGAAAAAAAACCCACGATGCACCGAGGCCGTGATAATCAAAGTGCGAAATTGCGAGGGATCACTGTATTTGTTCAGCTATTTTGAAATCTATTTGAAAGCGGTGGATGGTAACAAATCCCATCTCAATTTCAGTGTTAAAACTGAAAACATTTTGAACAATTGTTGTCGACGTACATGATATGATGTATGTATGTATGTATGTATATATGATATGATATATATGAAGTACATGCTTTTGCGGGCCACGTAAAATGATGTTATGGCCCGGATCTGACCCCGGCCTTGAGTTTGTGCCTAGGCTGCAATCATTATCCTATTGGAAGTGAAAATGTTATCACCCCTACAAATGTAGGACAAAAGTAAAAAAGAAAAGAAACAAAATGACAACTCTGTAAACACTGGAAAAGTAAAATGCATGTACATTTATTTATTTAAATATTTCAATTCATTTCATCCATCCATTCATTATCCGAGACGCTTATCTTCACCAGGGTCGCGGGTGTGCTGGAGCCTATCCCAGGCTGCCTTTGGGCAGTATAAGCGGGGCACACCCTGGACTGGTTGCCAGCCAATCACAGGGCACACCGAGACAAACATTCACATTTACACTCACACCTAAGGACAATTTTGAGCGTTCAGTTTACCTACCATGCATGTTTTTAGAATGTGGGAGAAAACCAGAGTACCCAGAAAAAAACTCACGCAGGCATGGGGAGAACACGCAAACTTCACACAGGAAGGCTGGAGCCCCTGAACTCTGCACTGTGAGGTGGACATGAGAACCAATTGTCTACCGTGCCACCCATAATAATAAAGATGCAGTCATGTTAAAATAATACCACTCAAGACTATCAATTAAAAAAAAAAAACCAGCATGATTATTCTTGTTAGAACTGTCATAATGTGATTGGGCAATGAGCAACTGTCATTCCACTGATATGTAGAAATTATATTTTCATTCCCATGACATATAGATAGTACTCCAGCAAAATAAGTGTTAGCTGGTGTTGAAATTTTCATAAAACAAATACTTGTAATTGATATTTCATCAACCGAAAGGCAATTGAATTAATTGCACTCTCTGCTGGTTGCTGCCATTGACCTGTTTGCTCTCTATTTTCCTGGCATACATCGCCTGAGCCACATGCACTGTTAATTTAATTTGTTAGTACACCCTTCAACACCTTGCACCACACCATTTTCTCACACTCACATGGATACCACTGATATTTCAGACAGTTCACACTCCATACCTGTAGTTATTCTTTGTTTGTCGCACTTTGATTTGTAAGATATTACTTGGGTTAGATTGGGAAGCAGACTTCTGTTCGTTTGCCATGGTCATTGAGCCGGGGTATAACAAAACACATTATGCCTCCCATGTTCAAAGACATAACATGACCCTGTTGATTTTAATGTTAGATAGATCGAAACCCACAAATCAATCTTTATTATCAATCAACAATGCATTCCTGCTGTCCAGATATATATGTATGAACATGCGGTCATACAAAAAGACGATGTAATATTTGTAGCTTTTAGCATTTGCTGTATTTCACTTAACAATCACAGGGCATGTAAATAGGGTGTTTGTGGTTATACCGAGAAGCCTCTAGAACAGAGGTGGGCAAACTACAGCCCGCGGGCCGGATCCGGCCCATTGGTCTTTTTAATCCGGCCCGCCGAAGGTTGGTACACAATTAAGGTTCGATGTCAATGATTGCATTAATTTCATTTGAACTTGTAATGACAGACATTTCAACGCCAGGTGGAGCAGTTACTTGAAGGTGCAGAGCACAGGGAGGAAGGGGAGACGATATGGAAGCCCGCAGTTGCGCCAAGTCAAGCAAATCCTGTTCGATACGACGGAGTAAGTGTATCCGCGTCGCTATTTTCTATCATTGGATCCAAAACAGCGACATGCAATTGACTCTTTGTTGCAGTGAGTTTTACTGGAATAGGGAAAATATTTACGTCCTGTAGATCATGGCATCCAAACGAAGGGGAACAGTCATGGCCGCGGAAGAGAAAGTGAAGTGTATCTGATTAAACGAAGCGGGTTACAAAGTACGAAACATTCAGGAGACACTTGGAGTCTGAAAGACTCAAATCTACGAGACTTTGAAAAACGAGGAAGTGATTCTTGCTCAGTCCGATTCTGGCTATTTCCATGCTCAGAGTGAATTGCTTGCGGCT
>NW_017806059.1:3675984-3693720 GCF_001891065.2 Hippocampus comes | reverse complement strand
TTCATTTAAAAAAAGTATGTTAATACTTTAATGCTTTTGTTCTGTTGATGTTTGGTATGGACTGTCAACATATACGGTTTTTTATATGTATCGTATCTTGTGCTGACCCGGCCCACCTGTCAAATTTAGAAATCAATGTGGCCCCCGAGCCAAAAAGTTTGCCCACCCCTGCTCTAGAAATCTCTGGTAATCGTAACTGTCAAACTGAGAACTGTGCAACAGCTAGGGTCATTTTTGTAGTCAGCCAGGCTGCTTGCTGAGACTCCCTGTGAGAGCCCGACCTGCGTGTACATGATACTGATTCATACAATTGAACCACGTTATCCCCACTGTGCATTCACAGTATGTAGTTAATTTGTTTTCTCATCAGACTATATGTTTGTTGTGGCACGAACGCGCTGATTGAAGAAAGCCCCCGTGAGCGGGTGAAGCAAACAAAACGATAAGGGTCGGAAGGCAACTGAGCCGTGACAGCTGAGTTTAAAGAAGACACAGTGTAGGTCTAGGTGATGAATAGATTTAATGTACAGCCTTTTGTATGCATAAGGAAACACATGTTGGGTTGTCCTTTGAAGCAACAACATGCATGTGTAAAACGTTATTTTTAAAACTGAGGCTTTCATGGAGCTGGCAGCACTTAGCACATTCCAAGCCTGTGTGATGCACCACACTGAATCGATTCTAATTCATAATAGATAGCTTATGGGGACAAAAGAGAAAACAAGATGGGTAAAGGCAGAGGGGGCTCAGAAAAATAGCGAAGGAGTTGTTGAGCAGAGAGAAGAATATAGACATCCACGGAAAACAATCGCCTATGGAGGCAACGAATGAAAATGAGTTAAGTGGGGGTGGGGAAATGCAGGCACCATGAGAGACTACTGAGGATAGTTCAGATTGAAGTAAACACTCACATCTACAAAGAGTGAAATAGTTGTCCTGGAAATTCAGATATCTCATCCCAACACAGACACGATTAAGCATTCAATCAAGCAGTTTTATTTGGAATCACCTTACATCCATACAATATTAGGGAGGCACGGTGGAATACTGGTTAGCATGTCCACCTCACAGTGTAGGGGTGCTGGGTTCGATTCCAGGCCCCAGCCTTCCTCTGTGGAGTTTGCATGTTCTCCCCGTTCCTGCGTGGGTTTTCTCCAGGTACTCTAATTTCCTCCCACATTCCAAAAACATGCACAGCAGCTTAAAAGAGCACTCTAAATAGTCCCTAGGTGTGATTTGTGAGAATTAATGGTTGCTCGTCTTTGTGTGCCCTGCAATAGAGGGCTCCGTCCTTTCAGCAATTACCCACAATGCACTACCGGCGGCCATATTGGAGGGCTGTTATAAACAAGCCATACATGAAGTCTTACTTTTCATACATGAAGTCTTTCATGTATGGCTTGTTTATAACAGCCCTCCAATATGGCCGCCGGTAGTGCATTGTGGGTAATTGCTAAAAGGACGGAGCCCTCTATTGGCTGGAAACCAGTTCAGGGCATCCCCCGGCTACTGCCCAAAGACAGCTGGGATAGGCTCGAGCGCGGTCGCGAACCTCGTGAGAATCAGCGGATTAGAAAATGGATGGACATACAATATTAATGGAAAAAACGACCCATATTACGGGGACTTGCACAGTCCTACAAGATCAACTCCAGAAGACGTCCTTCCGCTGATGTTGTGTAGATACAAAAGAGAACATACAAATAGAACATTCCACAGTATGAGTCCATGTGGGTCACCTCTACTTGCTACACTTGGAATTTTACATTTAATTAAATGAAGCACTGTGCTCATACAACAAAGCTCCAAAATCTGATATTTTCCCTTGGAAATCTCCCTCTAAACCCAAAATGATTGCAGCAGTTAGAAATGTGTGAGAACCTCACAAGAACCTCAGAAATCCAGTGCACTCAACTTGCACTTACGGGATGATGGAGCAGGTCTCATGGTTCATATATTTGTTATATGGTCATTTCACCAGTCTCTAAAAAGAGTGCAAGTAAAAGTACAGGAAAAAATGCAGGTATTTTTAAAGTAATAATGTGTCATATGCAGTGTTGGGAGTAACTAGTTACCAAAAGTAATGTGTTAGCATAATGCATTACATTTAGGCAGTAGCAAAGAAATAAAAGTTACTCATTATGACAGTTAATTAAATTTTGGGACCACAAGACAAAATTAATCACCAAAAGTATTCGAGAAAGTGGTCCATTAGATCTGGGGTGCCCAAGTCTGGTCGTCATGTGCCGCTATCAGGCCTGTTTTAGATGTCTCTCTCGCAAATCAATGCTGTTGTTCAATCCAGAATTTTTCATCTAAGGCAGCAGGCTAAGGTAAAGCCTCTCCTTTCTCAACAACACTCCGAAACAGTAATCCATGCCTTCATTACATCTTAGGTGGATGACTGTAATGCCCTTTTTTGGAGTCAGCCACTCCTCTCTCAAAAATCTCCAGTTGATCCAAAAAGCTGCCGCTCGCCTCCTACCTCGTGCTTGTCAGAGAGAGCGCTCCCTGTACATTTTATAGTTCCGGTTAAGATACTTTTATTTGTTTTCAAAACTTTAAATGGTCTCTTACCGATCTGAGCACCAAACACTCCTAGAGATACCATGAACTAAGCGGAGGCTCAGAGGGAATCAAGACCTTTCCATTGCCAGTCCTTCCCTTTGGAATGACCTTCTGTTAATTATTTGGCAAGCCACCTCTGTGTCCATTTTTAAAACTCATTTTAAGACACATTTTTATTCTTTCAACTCAGCATGAGACTCGGCATTGTTCCAGTGTTTTATGGTAGCTGTTGTATATGTGTCAGTATAAATTGATACGTTCATTGATTAATGATTGAATTGGTAAAAAACAAAAAAAAAACAAAAAAAAAACTGATACTGCGATAGTACACTTGCCTGACTTGTGCATGGGCAGCGTTGGATCGGTCAATGTGGATGTGTGTGATTGTTCGTCTCTTTGAGTGTTGGTAAAAAGAACTTTTTAATTTGTGTTATTAATTTAGTCTTTTCCTGATTTCTTCTCCATTTACAGCACTTTTATATGGTCATTTTAATATACTACGTTGAGTTGAGTGTCACAAAAACAGGTTGGGGACCACTGCTCAATGTTACAATGTAACAGTTGCCAATCAGTTATCTAATAAAATGATGAAATCCAAAAATAAAATTAATCATAGTTGCAAGGGATGCTTATTAAATAGCGATGAAATCCATCCTCGTTTGATGGGTGGGTTGTGTATAGTCAAAGTCCGTGTGTTGCCGCTCTGGATTTGGAGAATAAATCCTAGTTGCAAACAAGCCAGCGAGTTACAGTGGACATCATATCATAACAATGTCCACTTGGAAAGTCCGCCTTCAAAATTACTTTTCAAAATCCGTCATTTGTATTTTCCTGTTCAGTTACCTGCGTGTACATTAATAATGAATTCCACTCAGGTAGCTCAGATCAACCAATCAGAGGAAACATTTATGTATGTGTGTGTGCGTGTGCATGAGTGCGTGATTTGTATTTTCCTGTTCAGTTACCTGCGTGTACATTAATAATGAATTCCACTCAGGTAGCTCAGATCAACCAATCAGAGGAAACATTTATGTATGTGTGTGTGCGTGTGCATGTGTGCGTGTGCATGTGTGTGCGTGTGTGTGCGTGCGTGCGTGCCTGCGTGCGTGCGTGCATGTGTCCTATGACAGCACTTGTGATTCTCGTGGTCCTGGGTAGATTTCATTTGCATCGCAACACATAAGATTTTACACTGACCTGATTTACTATATCAGGTCAGCTGGTGTTTTGTATTTTATGCATTTTGCCACAATGTTCATAGTTCGCTGATTTGATCAATGACATCATTGTCAATGACCAGTCCCGTGAAATAAGAAATTACACCTGCAATGTTACATGTGGTGGGTTGCCAAAAGGAAATTTTGGCATTCAGTTATAGATTTTGCCGCTGGTCATATGTAACTCATATTAACTTTTGTTTTGCTCCATGGAGAACCCTCACTGCACCTTGTGTGTCCTTGTATGCATCTGCTTATCGCTAACTGTACTGCTGTCTTTTGCGATACAGAAGTGTAAATGACTAAAGTACCAAGAGTGTCATTGTATAAGTTAGAGAATTGATCTTTGTTTTATCAGATGTGACTACCGCTCAAATAGTATTAATCCCCATGCCACTCCAACAGGCGTAATGGTACTTTTTGTTGTTTTTGTGTGTATTGACATTTGGAAACAAAGCCGACATACAGTCATGAGGATCTTCTTTTGTTTTGCCGCCGTGTAAATGATCTTTATGAAACAAAGATTTCTCTTCAACTGTCACTTAATATGGCAACCTCGCTTCATCTTGGTCTCACTGCCTTCAAAGATACTACAGTACCTGTATATGCAAAAGTCAGTACAGTCCAACTCAACTCAACTTTATTTATACAGCACTTTAAAAACATCTACAGCTGCATACAAATTGCTGGACATGAAGTAAAAATGGGACATACGAAACCAAGACAGCTAAAACGTGCAATTAATAACATAAAACCACTAGACAAAATAAAACACTACAACAGTGGCGAGTCTCATGCGTAGTTGAAAGCCAAAGAATGAAAATGTGTTCTAACATGTGTTTAAAAGATGACAAGGGTGCTTGCCTAACGGTTACAGAAGGTCATTCCAAAGAGAAGTCCCCGCAATGGTAATAGTTCAATCCCCTCTGAGGCTCCGCTTAGTCCTTGGTACATCCGGTAACGTTCGGTCCCCAGACCTGAGGCACCAGGCAGGTGTGTAGAAGGAGAAGCTCAGGGAAGTCAGGTGGGGCAATGCCATTTAAAGATTTAAAGACAAAAAAAAAAAAAAAAAATCAAAAGAACTCTAAACTTTACCTTTACCCAGTGTAGGGAGGCCAGAATTGGAATGATGTGCTTTCTCCGAAGCACTCCACTTACGAGGCGAACAAAAGCTTTAGTGCCTTTCAGACCAAAAAGCTCAAGAACTTTAAGTTCCTGATAGTGGGAGTTGTCATTTTCAATGCCATCCTGGCTGTACACAGTCTTTGAAACAATTTATCTGTTTATTTTATGGGGGCGGATTCCCATAATACACATAACAGTTCCACCTCTTTGTAGCCTGTCATGGAGCTATAATTCACCGTGTGCTCTAATGTATGTGATATGTAACTTGTTACTTTTTCTACCCTGCTTGTAGGTGCTTTTGTTTTGCCATGTTTAACTCAGCTGTCTGTAGCCTGGCCAGCATTACAAATACTTTTCCTTACCCGGAAAAATAAAAGTAAAATAAATTAATTATATGACTTTATTGTAGGCGGCCCGGTGTTCGAATGGTTAGTGCGTCGACCTCACAGTGCAGAGGTACTGGGTTCGATTCCAGCTCTGGCCTTCCTGTGTCGAGTTTGCATGTTTTCCCCGTGCCTGCGTGGGTTTTCTCCGGGTACTCCGGTTTCCTCCCACATTCCAAAAATATGCATGGCAGGCTGATTGAACACTCTTAATGGTCCCTAGATGTGAGTGTGAGCGCGTATGGTTGTTCGTCTCTGTGTGCCGTGCGATTGGCTGGCAGGGTGTCCCTCGCCTACTGCCCAAAGACAGCTGGGATAGGCTCCAGCACCGCCTGCGACCTTTGTGAGGATCAAGCGGGTCAGAAAATGGATGGATGGATGGATGGATGAACTTTATTGTAAGTGACTGATGGTGTAGTGGTACACTCGTTTGACTTGTATGCGGGTAGCGTGGGATCAGTTCCCACTTGATGACAGCGTAGATGTGGGTGTGAATGGTTGTTTGGCTCTATATTTGCCCTGTGACTGGCGACAAGTTCAGGGTGTAATCCGCCTCCCGCCTGAAGTCAGCTGCGATGGGCTCCAGCACCTCCCCGTAACCCTGTTCAGGATAAGTGATGTTGAAAATGGATGGATGGATATGACTTTATTGACAGCTCTTATGGGGTTGTTAAATACAGCAGCATGGAGTATGTGGTATCTGTAATGGAAAGTTGGACAATTTGGGTGGTGTGTGTCGCGGCGGGGACAATTGTACATTGCAATTTTTTGTTTGTGCACCTAAAAAATACAACCAGAAACCATGCTGAATTTCCCAGAGCGACACTCTGGCCAACTTGACATTGTTTGGAACTTGGAGGAGTTCTGCCCTGCCACACGACATTTGCTGTCATGGCGAGCTCCTGGCTTGTGATTCCTATTTCTCTGATTGAATCAAGGGTCATATCACAATGCGCTTTCCAACTAACATACCAGCGCAAAATTAATTTTGCTACTGAATGTGAAATATCTGACACGGGAAAAAACTGCTGGTTTGCAAGGCAGAGCAGTTCAGACTAGACATAGTCAGACTTGCCTCCACACACATCTTGGGCTGTATTACCAGTACTTTCAAGAGGCATTGAACGCTCTTTGACTCTGGAGTTGACCACGGTGAGAGGCACAGAGCAGGTGTAGTCATACTTATTGGCCCCAGCGTGGCGCCTGTCCATTCGGGTTCACCCCGGTGGACATAAAGGTAGCCTTCCTTCGCCTTCGGGTTGGGGGGGGTGGTGTTTGGGGTATCGACTTGAGACGTCGTGAATCAGTCATCAGAATACTTTGAAGAAGTCCTCAATTCCACTGACACCCCTTGCTTTGAGGAAGCAGGGTCTGGGAACTCTGAGTTGGGCTCTCCTATCTCTGGGGTTGAAGTCACCGAAGTGATTAAAAAAATAATTGGTGGCGAAGTCCCAACGGTGGATGTGATCTGCCCACAGTTCCAAAAGGCTCTGGATGTTAGGGGGCTGTCCTGTTTGACACGCCTCTACAACATCGCGTGGAAATCGGGGGCAGGGCCTCTGAATTGGCAGACTGGGATGGTGGTCTCCCTTCACGAGAAAGGGGACCAGAGGGTGTGTTCCAACTCCAGAGGAATCACACTCCTCAGCCTCCCTGGTAAGAGTTATTCAGGGCTGCTGGTGAGGAGGGTGTGTCGCAAGGTCGGATCTCAGATTCAGGATGAGCAGTGAAGTTTTCTAACTGGGGTCCATTTCACCAAGAGTCTATGACAAACTCTGTGTCTAATACTGAGTTGCTATACTCTGAGATTGGATCTCTGGGTTTCCAATTCCAGAGAAGCTGATATTCATTCATTCATTTTCTGAACCGCGTCATCCTCACTAGGGTCGCGGGGGGTGCTGGAGCCTATCCCAGCTGTCTACGGGCAGTAGGCGGGGGACACCCTGAATCGGTTGCCAGCCACTCGCAGGGCACACAAAGACGAACAACCATCCACGCCCACACTCACACCCAGGGACAATTTAGAGTGTTCAATCAGCCTGCCATGCATATTTTTGGAATGTGGGAGGAAACCTGAGTATCCGGAGAAATCCCACGGAGGCCCGGGGAGAACATGCAAACTCCACACAGGGAGGCCGGAGCTGGAATTGAACCCGGTACCTCTGCACTGAGAAGTCGACGTGCTAACCACTGGACTACTGGGCCGCCGAGAAGCTGATATGAATGTTTTTAATCAACTCGGAGTGTCTTCACCTGGAGTTCAGCACGTGCACCATAACTATGAAAAGCCAGTATCAATGGATCCACAGTTTTACGAGTCACCATGGTAACAGGGAAGAGGACGGCTGCGTTTCTCACCCTACTACAACTGGAAATATTAATACACTCAAACAGCGAGTCTGAACACATTTCAGGAAGAAGTGCAATACGGCTGCAGCTCTGAAAGAAGGAGACACCATGGAAAACATTGGGAGGGAGACACCATGGAGAACATTTGTCAGTGCGTAACTTTCAACTTTGCACTCACAATAACATAATAGGGGAAAAATGTTGCCTATTAATTTATTTCATTTCGGTGCAATCTTGTGGGGGATACATGCACTTGGCAACAGCTGGATATGAAATATAAAAACATTGTCCAAACAGCTGAGTCCTCAGCATAACACACTTTTCTGACCGCCCTGCAATGAGTTGCCTTAATTAAGTGCTCTGCGCTGTGTGTCAGTGGGTCCCCGCGGTCTCCTTCTGGTAGCCAATTGTATGCCGCTTCAGTGGAGCTGGTGGACCGCCCTTGCTCCATCGACGTGAGTGGTGCCTGTTCTCCTCTCTTGGCTGGGTTGGATGGGGTACTCTGTCCGCATTGTGCGATTCACTTGCAGTAAACACACATTCAGGGGTTGCTTGGTTTCGGATCACTCCCAAGTTCCAATAAAAATTTCTTCTGACCATGTCAACTTCCTGATTTGGTACAGGGGTTGAGAATCAACATAGTCCCTCCAATTACACAGTTGGGTCCACTACCCCCATCCTGTTCCCTTTTCTGTCCCTGTTCTATCCTTTTCTATCCAGCCTTTTATTGTCCATACCTTCCCTCACAGTGGGCAACATGACTGTCCTACAAAGAATTCAATTCCAGTGTGACATTGCAATATTCAGATAATGCTGTCTTGTTTATTTTACCTTAAGCTAGTGTCCTGTCGTTACATGTTTATTTTTCTTTCTGTCCTATTTTCTTCTTTTATGTAGCTCCCCTGTTAAACCACAATCTGTCTGACTGCAAACTTGACTAAATATCCATCACAATGCAAATGACCACAATATATAAAACTCCAATGTTGCACAGAAAAACTGTTAGAGATACACATCCTCCATTATTATTAAAAAATCAGTCAAACTGAATGGATAGGTTTAACACACACACACACACACACACACACACACACACACGCACACATTGGATGAATGGGATCTACATCAGGCTGAGGTTGCAGTGTGCTGCGACTAATTCAGAGTGCATGATAAATATCCTAAAGTAAGATTTTTTTTTTGTGCATGACGAATGAGTTTCTTTTTTTTCCCAACACCAACATTTTTTAATCTAATTATTCAATCAGAGCGGCACGCTGCATGACTGGTTGAGCAGCACGGTGGTTGACTGGTTAGCACGTTTGCCTTACAGAGGTCATTGCTTTGACTCCAGGCTCCGCCGTTCCTTTGTGGAGCTTGCACGATCTCTCCATGCCAGCGTGGGTTTTTTTTCTGAGTGCTCTCGTTTCCTCCCACATTCCAAACACATGCAAGCACATTAATTGAACACTCTAAATTCCGTAGATGAAATTGGGAGTATGAATGGTTGTTTGCCTATGTGTGACTTGCGATTGTCTGGCGACCAGTTCAGGGTGTATCCTGCCAACAACCAGCTTGGATTGGCTCCAGGAAATCCTTGAGAGTATAAGCTGTTTGGAAAATGGATGAATAGATGGATTATTCATTCAGTAGAAAAACAACAGGAACTTGAGTATTATCCATCCGTCCGTCTGTTCATCCATCCATTTTCTCCAGTATACCACTGGAGCCTATCCGAGCTGAGTTTGGCCTTGAGTACACCCTGGAATGCTTACTCATCACTAGTGAGGCACATAAGACCAACAGCCATTTACATCTCTACAATTTTTAATCTTTGGTTAACCAAAAATACAATATACCGAAGGCAGAGTACCCAGAAAAAAGGCATTAAAGATGGAAACACATTTGAAATACCGGGAATTGCTTTTTGTGTGTCGCAGCTCTCAATTGCCTGGTTTTGTCCAAAAATAAGTAATTCACTCATCTCGACAAAGCATTCAAAATTTCCTTCATAACACTTGGGGGTGGGAGGGGACGGGCAAACACTACTCTCTGTTTTATGAACATAGTATTAATAACAATATCAATAAATACAATTAAAAACGACAAACTCATCTGTTGGGTTTACGTACACTTACTGTGTTTGGATTTACAGTGTACACAGCTATTTTTGCCAGCTCTAATGTTATCACGAGATGGAAAAACTGTTCAGTTTGCTTCAGCACACAGAGTAAAAAGGGCACTTGTACCAGACTACTGTAAATAATAATTTCATAATATGCTAATTTTCGGTAGGGTGTTTCTGGTCTGTGTAGAGTTCACTTTATATTTGATTAGTCTGGTCATGATTCATGATCTATCAGTTTCATAAATTGGTTTACTGAAGCAAATCCGAAAAATGTGAACAAACTGCAATAAATGTGCTGTGTGTAATTCCGATATTTTTTTAAATTCTAGTTTCATAAGAGCAGGTGTGTCTCAATATGGTGAATCAGATTACAGATAATGACTGTACATGAAACAGTAATGTCATGTAGCTCGCCCATCCCCCTAAATTGAGAAATGCAAACATGGTTGTAATTTGTTGAGGTGCAAAACTGAATTGCATCATAGTGAGAGCTATTTGTAATATTTTAACGACTACATTCAGCTACATTGGAAATGTGACGAAATATTTTAAACAGAGAGAAACAGAATAGAGCGGCCCGGTAGTCCAGTGGTTAGCACGTCGACTTCACAGTGCAGAGGTACCGGGTTCAATTCCAGCTCCGGCCTCCCTGTGTGGAGTTTGCATGTTTTCCCCGAGCCTGCGTGGGTTTTCTCCGGGTACTCCGGTTTCCTCCCACATTCCAAAAACATGCATGGCAGGCTGGTTGAACACTCTAAATTGTCCCTAGGTGTGAGTGTGTATGTGGGGGCGAATGGTTGTTCGTCTCTGTGTGCCCTGCGTTTGGCTGGCAGCCTATTCAGGGTGTACCCCGCCTACTGCCCGAAGAGAGCTGGGATAGGCTCCAGCACCCCCCACGACCCTGGTGAGGATCAAGCGGTTCGGAAAATGAATGAATGAATAAGAAACAGAATACACAAGCACATGTTACATTGTGCACGATATAGTGTTCATGAAAGATATGCAGGTGTGTGTGTGACAAACGGGTGAAGTGACCAAACTTGTGCCAATATCAAAATTTCCTATGCATATGAGTACCGTGTCGTGCCAAGTTGCCAACCAAAAATTTTACATTGTATAAAAATAAATAAATAAAATTGAATTACATTGCTTTCCATCAAGCCTATAAGATGCAGCCCACAGATGCATGTAAGTGTTCAAACAAATTAACAGTCAACAGAAACTGTGAGAACACAATCAGTGCTCTTGGCAGAGTGTCTACTTGTTAAAATTCAAATGGAAGAATAAACATCGAGAGTGAGAAAGTTTTCTCATCTGGAATTTAGGGTATGTTAGCCAATCCGTTTTTTTTTTTTTTGTTTTGTTTTTTGTTTTGTTTTTGTTTCCCTGTCTGGAGAAACTTAATCATGCAACCAATTACTTGTTAAAGTTTGTACAATCAGTGGGATCAGTTGCAATGCATATATGTGAATGATAAAAGTAAATTGCACATTTGTCGAAGGAAATGTAAGGTGCTTCATGAAATGTTTTGTAAAAGGTATGTTCATTTAATTTCAACATTTTCCTTATGTTCTTGTGCTTCTTTATACCAAAACAAAGGAAAGACATATTGTTTTGGTTATTTATAGCAAAGTATGGTATCATTTTAATGGTCCGGCCCACTTGACATCTACCCAGGCCGTATGTGGCCCACCATGTGAAATGAGTTTGACACCCCTGCTCTAAATTGTCCCTAGGTGTGAGTGTGTATGTGGGGGCGAATGGTTGTTCGTCTCTGTGTGCCCTGCGTTTGGCTGGCAGCCTATTCAGGGTGTACCCCGCCTACTGCCCGAAGAGAGCTGGGATAGGCTCCAGCACCCCCCGCGACCCTGGTGAGGATCAAGCGGTTCGGAAAATGAATGAATGAATAAGAAACAGAATACACAAGCACATGTTACATTGTGCACGATATAGTGTTCATGAAAGATATGCAGGTGTGTGTGTGACAAACGGGTGCAGTGACCAAACTTGTGCCAATATCAAAATTTCCTATGCATATGAGTACCGTGTCGTGCCAAGTTGCCAACCAAAAATTTTACATTGTATAAAAATAAATAAATAAAATTGAATTACATTGCTTTCCATCAAGCCTATAAGATGCAGCCCACAGATGCATGTAAGTGTTCAAACAAATTAACAGTCAACAGAAACTGTGAGAACACAATCAGTGCTCTTGGCAGAGTGTCTACTTGTTAAAATTCAAATGGAAGAATAAACATCGAGAGTGAGAAAGTTTTCTCATCTGGAATTTAGGGTATGTTAGCCAATCCGTTTTTTTTTTTTTTGTTTTGTTTTTTGTTTTGTTTTTGTTTCCCTGTCTGGAGAAACTTAATCATGCATACCAAGGCCAGTTGTTGTCATCATTACTGCTTGTCTTCCTAAGTCTTATTCATAAATGAATGGTAATTCAAATTACCTCAGTTTGACATAGTTGTTTTTTTTTTTAATGGAATTTCTTTTTAAAATTATTAGAAAAGTTAAACTGTTCTGTTTATAATGTGATTAATGCTAATGATGGGCAATACCAAACAATTCTGATTTGATGCAAATTACTTTTTGGTAATTGTTATTACAATAACAGTACAGGCACCCACCCTTTGTGTGTGTGTGTGTGTGGTTTTTTTTTTTTTTTTTTTTTTTTACCCAAACCATAACCAATCATTTAACAATATTATTGTTCTTAAGAGATTAGTGGAAACATATTACATTACCGTAAGTTCTGGACGATAAGCCGCAAATTTTGTCACACGCTTTCAACTCTGCGGCTTATGTCAAGATTTTTCGAACGGCCACCATGGTGCGCTCGAGCATAAAAGGTAAGAGTGAGACCGGTAGATATATACGTGTCGAGGAAGACGCTATCATTTGTCCCACTGAAAACAACCGGCAATGAGAGGGCGCATTTGACCTGTTTTGGGCTGCACTGCATCCACGAAGGATTACCATGCCAAAAAACTTCCCGAAAGACATTGTCGTGAAAGTTGACACGAAAGCGTGGATGGTAGAAAGCCTAATTAAGGAGTGGTTGACCGAGTGTGGATTTTTTCACAGTAAAAAAGCATTACTCGACAGCGTTAACCAGCCCTGTTTGTGTTGTTTTACTACCGTTGTGCTGCTGTGTTATAGGCACTATTTGGAAAGTTAAGGTATGTTGTTAAAACTTTTAAAACTCTTTCTGTGTATCATCATTTTGTAAATATATTATGTAACAATGTGCGCTTATAGACAGGTGCGGCTTATGTGTGTACAACATGTTTTTTCCTTTAAAAATGCCGTGGGTGCGACTTATAATCAGGTGCTCTTTATAGTCCGGAAACTACGGGTACTTAATTTTTGTGAAGGATATGAAAGAAAGGTAGAGCGATCCTTTTTTTTTTTGTCAAATCCATTCAAATCCCCCCTCAGCCTATGACTGGCTTGAATAGCTTCCATATGCCTGATTCTCTAATGGCCCGTGTCCCCAGACTTATCGGCCACAGCGTGCTCCATGCACCCCCTGAGTGTGGCACTCCAAATAACTGAAAGGCACATTCCAAATAACGCTGCGGATTTACAAATGGTCGGTGTGTAGCATGCACGCTCGAACTGTATTTCTGAAGTCGATACCCATTTGATACTCACGAGAGCATTTAAATATAAAAATACTACTGAATCGATGGCTTATAATTAATACCCATTATTCTGTCATGCTTAATGTGGTAAAAGTGACTCCTGAAAGAGTAGGAACTTAAATGTCGAGGCAGTATGTTGCATAGGTTGTAAACTTTGTTGCAATCTTGTGACAGTGAAAGCCTAAGTCTTAAATTCACATCATGTCATGGCACTATACATTCAATTACATTTCTGTTGTGTTTTTTATTCAGCTTGTTCCTTAAATTTGTCACCATCCATAAAACTGAGTTAAACATGTGCAGATACATTGAAGGAACCTGTTTCAGGTGGTGTCATTCTTACTTTACGACCTCAAGAAAGAATGAGGAAGTAATGAGGCAACACGATCAATTGATCGATCTAACACCATACAAGAGCATCAATGTCACATCACCATTTATGCAATCACAGTTGGGATATTCTCTGTGTAAATCGCATGTGGAGTTTGCATATTCTCCTGTGCTTGCTTGAGTTTTCTGATGGTACCCGTATGCTGTCTTCCTCCCACATACCAAAAACACGCTCTGTTGGTATGGTTGGAAGGATGCATGGAGTGAACATGCAGCCTTCTGAAGGACAACTCTATGCACAAATATATACCCAAAACTTGGTTCTGCATCATTTTTTTTTTCAGAGATTATTTTCTTCTCGGACGGCACAGTGATTAACTAATTTGCACGTTCGCCTTGCAGTGCAGAGGTGCAGGCTTTGATTCCGCACTCCGGTCTTCCTGTGTGGAGTTTGCATGTTCTCACCTTGCCTCCGTGGGTTTTCTCCGGGTACTCCGGTTTCCTCCCACATTCCAAAAATATGCATGGCAGCTTAATAAAACACTCAAAATTGCCCCTAGGTGTAATTGTGAGTGCGAATGGCTGTTCGTCTATGTGTTCCCTGCGATCGGCTGGCAACCAGTTCAGGATGTACTAAACCTCTCCTGCCCGACACAGCTGGGGTTAGAAAATGGATGGTGTTTTTCATCTTTCACGCTGAAGACATGATGTTCATGATTTCCAAAGTCAATTTGAAATGTGGACCCGTCAGACTGCAGCACACTTTTTTTAATGTGTCAGTCCATCTCAAATGAGCTCAAACTCAGAGAAGTCAACGTGTTGCTGGTTGTTGTTGATATTTGCCTTTCCCTTTGCATGGTAGAGTTTTAAGTTTGAGATGTAGCGAGAAAATGTGGTAACTAATTATGGTTATTTGGATATGTTCTTTACACCATCGATTCCCAAACAGTGTGCCAGGCCACATTTGTGTACCATGAGAGCTCTTATGGTCTGCGGTGTTGTTGCAGTCCAGGAGGAGGCAACATATATAAGTGTACGTCTAAAGTCAGCACACATGTAGTAGAAGTCTGTGACATAGAAAGTAGGCAAAGCACACCTTTCATGCCATCAATTCACATGCAGAATATGTATTCTTCTTCACAAAACGTTCAACTGACTTACATCAAATGTTACTCTGTGTCCATAGCTTCTGCTTTACTGTTCAAACACATTCTTGTCCGGTAAACTACAATCATGTTCCTTAGTTTAACACATTTCAATGTAACATGTACTCAATATATTTACCCTTTAAACTAATAATCTTCATCATCAAATACATTACTGTTATAAATCTCTTCTACGTGTGCATTAGTCTTAACCTGTTCAAATATTCAAACTTACACAATAAACCATGAATTAGTATTCAAAGTAGTCATTTGTTTCTTTGCACTCTGATAAATGGACATTTGATAGCATTGTTCTTAAAAAACACATAAACATAAATATCATGTATTTAATATCGCTGATATCATTGGTTGTTGGTAATAAATTCAAAATGTGAACATTTGGTGACACACAAAACACGATCATATTGCATGAAAAATGTGTCAGAAACGTCTTTGGGAAAAGTAATGAAATGTTTCCTGACATCCCGGCGAACTCAACCCATTTTGCATTTCCCATGCTCTTGGCCATTACCAATAGCAGATTGGCTTATTCAACTCCACCTCAAAAGTGACACAAATACATTTGCAGTACCTGTTTCGAGACTCACACTTCTAACAATATAATCTATGACGTCTTTGGACACTTATAGTTTATATTGTACTCTAAAAGTATTCGTTTTGACCAAAGGAAGCAGAACACACGTTTCGTGTCTTTAGTTCACACGGAGATTATTTATTGTTCTTCCTCCGTGCATAGGCCTATGGCCTACTTTCAGCATGAGGAACTGCAATCGACTCGAATGAGTCATAATGGAACCAGATGCATTACATTTGAATTACCTGTTGATAAATTACAGAATAAAATAAAAATGAAAAAAAAAAGTATTTTCCAAGCAATTTTCTCTTGAAAATGCATTTGGACTTTATAGAGATCATACTTTGTACAGGATCATACAAAGGACAATAATTTTAACATAAAATATTAGCAAAAACAGCAACAACGTGGGTGGATGACACTGTCAGATATTCCTTCCCTGCTGATGATCTGGGATTTTGTTATCAAGAGTAGCATCTGCAAAGGCATCATGTACCCATTTCAGTTTCTGTAGCTTGGATGTCGACACCTATTGAATGGATGCGTCTTCTGAAGGGATGCCTCCAATCATTTCATTTTGTTTAATCTGTTGAGTGTTTTGAACACACGAGTCGTGACATTCACCTTGACTGAACCCACTTAATAGTCTTTTCTTCCCTTCCAGGTTTTATCCATACATGTGGAGGTACTTTAAAGGGGAGGAATGGGACCCTAGAAAGCCCTGGGTTTCCCTATGGTTATCCCAATGGAGCAAACTGTACTTGGGTGATCGTCGCTGGAGAGGGCAACAGGATTCATATAGTTTTTCAATCTTTTGCTCTGGAAGAAGAATATGACTTTTTGTCTCTGTATGATGGCCATCCACAAACTGCAAACTTCAGAACAAGGTAAGAATGTCTTGGTTGATCTGTTTGGGACCAACAGGTGGCTCTGTAGGGCACCTCCTACAGCGGCACACCTGTTGTTCATCATGTCATTAGTAGGTTTTCTGTCAAAAAGGACTCCCGGCCCGGCCACTCAGGGTCATTGTTGCTGTCACTGCTTCTGTTGGTTCATGTTTGTACCTTAATACCATATGGATTTTTGTTTGTATTGCGTTCACCTTGTTTTTGCATTCACCATGGGTTTTTGTTTGTTACTTTGGATTCTTGTTGTTACTTTTCGGGACTTTATTCTGAATTTAGTTTTCTCAGTGTTTTGTTAATATAGTTTGTCAAGTTCACCCTGCACCTCCCTCCTGCCTACTTTTTGGGGTCCTCCACCACCACACTTGTGACAAAGACATCTCCCTGCTTCTATTGTCCTTGAAGCTTATTTGAGTGAGGACTGCAAAATATGCACATAATTAGATTACAGGCACAATGTAACAATCATTTTGCACAATTACAGTTTCATGTCTTTTATGAAGAGCGGTGGTTGAAACACACTCAGCATGCGGGCCATTTGGCCAATCACATCCGAGGATCCATCCATCCATTTTCCGATCCGCTTAATCCTCACAAGGGTTGCGGGGGGTGCTGGAACCTATCCCAGCCGTCTTCGGGCAGTAGGCAGGGGACACCCTGAACCGGTTGCCAGCCAATCGCAGCACATCCGAGGATATAGGTTCATATATGAAAGCTGGAGTTGTCCCGATCTGGTCACCTGATCGGAATTTCACACAGGTCACATAATTGTCATTTTATGGGTACTGGATGAAAAATAATGGATTAAAAAAAACATATATATATATGTGTGTGTTTTTTTTTTTAAAGGTCACAACTTGACCAAATCAAGTCAAGTACAACTTTATTGTCAAATGCACTGTATGTGTAACATACAGCACCGATGACATTTCCTCCTTCTTTACCAGACAACAAAATACAGTGAAACTCCTCTAGAACGAAACCTACATGGGCGAAAATACCCCCTAATGGGAAAAAAATCATCATGCATTAACACCATTCCCATTCTCCTGCCCCCCATATGACAAAAAAAAAACCCTGTTGCGTTATACAAAATCATTTTCTCTGCTCCTGCCTCGCGAAGACATTCACTACAACGAAGTGTAATCCAACAGCGACCTCTACTGCTTCGTTTGGAAACGGCAACAGCAACCGCCACACTGGTTTACATAGTGAACAATGTTTATTTCGGTCACAGCTGCGAGTTTTCTGAATGCAACATACTCATAGCTTCTCAGCCATTGGCTTACCGAGCATCATCCTGGCCTCCGATTGGCCAAGCGGGACCCCACTGTCTATGTGTGT
>NW_017806059.1:3644205-3675564 GCF_001891065.2 Hippocampus comes | reverse complement strand
GCTACAAAACGGACCTTTGGATGTCAAGCAGCTAAGACAAGAAGAGCTCTGATGCTGGAAGAGAGGGTAAAAGTGATCAAAATGAAAGACGGAGGAAGCAAAATTAAAGACATTATCCGAGAAATTGATGTAAGTGAATGCTGATCGTAAATTTCGCAATTTCTTTCCCTTTTTTTCTTTCTACACTGACTATATGAAGTGTCAAATAGGTGTATGCTCATACTTATGCACTATTGGAATAAAAATAAAGAGTACACAAACGTTTGTGTGTGTGTGTGTGTGTGTGTGTGTGTGTGTGTGTGTGTGTGTGTGTGCTTACATCTGAGATCAAATTTGCTACAGTGAAAAACCCCCTGTTGTGAAAAATTTCTTGCTGCAAACATGATTTCATTGTAGCAGCCTCCTGGTACACGCGTGCTGCCGAGAAGGCGCAAACACCAAGCTCAGATTCTTCTGTTTTGACGAATGTCGTGGCCAAAAAAATCCACATCAGGTCCACACGATGTAACAACACCACGTGACAAAACAAAACACCAAAAAAAAAAATAATAAAATTCTTCCCGTGCGTGGGTTTTGTCAGGGTACTCTCATTTCTTACCACATTCCAAAAACATGCATGGCAGGTTAATGGAACTCTACATTGTCCCTAGATGTTAATGTGAGTGTGAATCGTTGTTCGTCTATGTGTGCCCTGCAATTGGGTGTTCAGGGTGTACTCTGCTTAGTGCCCTTTTCATCTTTCACACTGAAGACATGATGTCCATGATTTCCAAAGTCAATTTGAAATGTGGACTCGTCAGACCGCAACATACTTTTTTTAATGTGTCAGTCCATCTCAGATGAGCTCAAACTCGGAGAAGTCGACACATTTCTGGTTATTGTTGATATTTGCCTTTCCCATTGCATGGTAAAGTTCAAACTAGTATTTTGAGATGTCACGACAAAATGTGTGAACTGACAATGGTTATTTGGATATGTTCTTTACACCAATGATTCCCAACCAGTGTGCCAGGCCACATTTGTAGACCATAAGAGCTCTTATGGTCTGTGGTGGTGTTGGCCCCCTAGTAGCAGACCAGGAGGAGGCAACGAATATACTGCATGTGTGCATCTATCTATGCCAATGACTTTTATTGGCAGACAGGACAAATAAATGAGCTTTTGTAAAATGGCACAAAATACATAACAGATATGCACTTTCTGTGATATTTTGGTTTGGTTGTTCAAACTCAAAAATATGTGCCTTGGCTCAATATAGGTTGGAAATCAACTCAATTCAACTCAGCTCAACTGTATTTATAGAGCACTTTCAAACAGCCATCGCTGCATACAAAGTGCTGTACATGGAGCAATTCAACATATCCAACAAACAGTAAAGCAAATCGGTAGTAAAGATGGTAGAAAGCACCGAACAGCAAAACCAAGAACAAATCTAAGTCATGCTGAGTCAAATGCCAAAGAATACAAGTGAGTTTTGAGGCGGGGTTTGAAGATGGGCAGCGAGGAGGCTTGCCGAATGTTCAGTGGGACGTCATTCCAGAGAGAGGGACCAGCAACAGAAAAGGCTCGATCCCCTCTGAGCCTCCGTTTAGTTCTTGGTACTTCTAATAATGTCTGGTCCACAGACCTGAGGCGCCGGGCAGGTGTGTAGGGGCGGATGAGCTCAGAGAGGTAAGGTGGCGCGAGGTCATTTAGACATTTTTACAAATGCTCTTTTTTTAATGCAGTGCTGCCTGTGGAATGACACCACCTCTGTCACTTCTGTGCAGAGATTTCTCCTGATACTCAGAATCTTTCTTTATTATGGACCATAGATGAGCCATCCATCCATCCATTTTTAAACCGCGTGTCTTGAAGAGGGTCGCGGGGAGTTGCTGGAGCCTATCCCAGCTCACTTCAGGCGGAAGGTAGACTACACCCTGAACTGGTCGCCAGTGAGTCACAGGGCACATATCGAGACAAACAACCAGTCATGCCCACATGCACACCGTCACTGAGTGGGAACGATCCCAAGCTGCCCGCACCCAAATCCCTAAATTCTTTGTAATTGTGGATTGAGAAACACTCTTAAACTGCTGAACTATTTACTCATGTAGTTGTTGAAAAAGTGGTGAAGCTTGCCCCAGCCTTGCTTGTGACCAACTGAGCCTTGCGGGAATGCTTATTTTGCATGCAATCATGCCTTTTTCCAATAAACCTGGTCGTTCCAAACAGGTGTTTTTTGAGCACTTTCCAAGTCTTTTATTTTCCCTCTCCCATCTTTTTGGAACGTGTTGCCAGCATCAAATTTGAGAGTATTTGTAAAACAAAACAGTACAGATTAAATTATAAAAAATAAATAAATAAATAATCTTGCAGATGAAAAGATGATCGCGACTAGTCCTTCCGAAGCCTGTCTTCCCTGCAGCGCATATTTGGAGTGACTTCTAATACACTGTACAGTGTGTATGAAGTGTTGCTTATGTATTACATCACATGCAAGAAAAAAAACAAAAACACTATTGAACCATCAGATGCATTTGAGATAGAATACAAATGGCAAATAACCCTTTTAGCTGACAGAAATTTCTTAAATCAAATTTTCCTTTGCAGTAATTTGATTTCATTTAAAAAAAAGAAAAAAAATAGGCACAAGTAGCAACAACAAAATAATCAACTTTGCCTCAGGGTGAATCAGTACATAATTTGTAAGCTTACTAGACTCTTCAATGCTGTTTTTTGGTTGAGTCTGTTATCACAATTTTTGACCGATTCCATCTGGTGAGTGGTCAAACCTCCTCAGCGCTTCAAGGGTTAAAATCTCTGATGTTACCCGTTATTGGAATTTACTTCCCAGTGGTCTTCCAACAGTTCCTGACAGTTTGGGGTCAATATCTTTTTCCGAAGATGTTGGTTGCTATGGACCTGTATGTGCCAGCACTTTAAATGTGTTTTTCTCATTTCAAACTGGCAACATTAAAATTGCTCTGACCTCATTTTTTTAGGTATTTCAATGTATGATATATTATTTTAAAGGGAACTAAGTGATGAAGTAGAATTTTACCATCTCAATTTGTATTTTTTGACCCCTGAAAACTATTTAGTCAGAACTGGTCACAATTAGGAGACTGCTGCAAAACAATGCGTTTCTCTTAATTCACTCTTTAGAGCAGTGACATGCAGTGAGGCTCATGGTTGGTTCATTGCATTTATGACCCAACCAGAGTGGCAAATTTGCCAATAAATTCAGAGCCAGATATTTAAAAATTGTAATAAGACTAAATGCATAAATAAAATAAAATAAGACTAAGAATACATTATTTATAAGTGCCTTTCAAAACACTCAAGGACACGTAACAATCAAGAACAAAACAATAAATCCACCTATAAAACTATAAATAATAAAAGAAGAGATGTAATTTAAACGGATTATGCAATTTTGAATTGGTGGGTTTTGAGACGGGATTTGAATGTGGGAAGTGAATCATCAAATTTTCCTTTGCAGTAATTTGATTTCATTTAAAAAAAAGAAAAAAAAATAGGCACAAGTAGCAACAACAAAATAATCAACTTTGCCTCAGGGTGAATCAGTACATGTTGGGTGGAAGTGAGTTGCAGAGTTTGGGTGCAGAGCAGCTAAAGCTCTGCACCCCATTGTGCTGAGACGGGCAGAGGGTACACAGAGGTGAAGGCAGGAAGAGGATCTGAGCCAGCAAGAAGCAACAGAAAAACAAAAAAGATCAGACAAATGGGGGGAGGGGGGGCAAGGTTATGGATGCCCTTAAATTTATAGAGAAGGATTTCAAAATTGATTCTGAGTTTGACAGGGAGCCAGTGGGGCTGTCGGAGGATGAGGGTGATGTGGTGAAAGTAGGGGGTTCTGCTGATGATCCGGACGGCAGAGTTTTTCGAATTCGTGTGACTGCCCAGCCAACACAAGGCTCTGGTAGAAGCAGGGCTGGGGACTAGCTTTTAAATAAATCCCCACAAAACTTCTTTCTTGATGACTTCACGGCCTACTGCAATTACGACTCAAGCTACGGCATCCGCGGGAAACGACGCGCCTGCCCTCAGCTCAGCGGGGCGGGTGATAAATGTGCAAGCCGAGCACCACCACCTCCACCATCACCTCCTCCGACGCTGTGAGCGGCTCAACATTTCTTGGTAGAACTAGCACGGCGTTGCAGTCGCCCTTGCTCTCGAGGCGCAAGCTGCCCTGTTGGCGTGGGAACCCATCTCCCACTGCCATGCCGAGGTACGCTTGAGGGGTGCCATTGCCAACATCTCTGACATGGCGGTGTATGCGCACAAATGATTGCTGCTGACGTGGACAAGGAGCAGTTCTACCATAAGCTCCAGACGACCGTCGACGGCATACCCTCCAATGACATCCTAGTGGCTGCAGGAGACTGGAATGCGCGCAACGGACCAGCGACTGACACCACGCGACAAGTGTTGGGGCGCTTTGCTCTAGGAAGAGGCTGCGACAATGGCGAACGGCTCGTCAACTTCACAGTCTCAAATCGCCTCGTCGTGACGAACACACGCTTCCAACACCCCCAACGTCAGCTAGTCACATTGGTACTCGATGGGCGGACAACTAACCAGATTGACTACATTCTGGCTCAGTCACAATGGGCGAGTTCAGTCCTCGACGCGCGGGCGTACCGCGTCGCAGACACGGGCGGCAAAAGCGGCTCCGACCACGCGCTTGTGCGTGCTACCCTTCGCATTCAACTTAAAGTTAATCGCCCTCCGAAACACATCACACGGATTGATGTCGCGAAGCTGAAGCTGGATGCGGGGAAGAATTTTCAAGTGGAGATACGAAACCGCTTCGCTCAACTAAAACCGGCTTCGGATGAGCCGGAGCAGGAGTGGCGGGAACTCAAATCTACCACCGCTGCAGCTATGCGCGCACACCTCGGCTCCACCAAACGCCAGAACCGCGAACTGGATCACTGCAAACACGCTGGCACTTGCAGAACAATCCAGGCTTGCGCGAGTAACAGGAGCAGCCAACTTCCGCGAACTACAGCGACGTACCACTCTGGCGATTCGGGCAGATCAAAATTGGTCTATTGCCTATTGGTGCGACTTCGCCGAAGAAACTGTGAGGGCCGCCGCTGTGGGAGATACCCGCAAGCTTTACCAGCTGGTAAAGCAGGCGAGCCGGAAATCCACCGGAGTCAGCGAAACGATCTGTGCAGAGAACAGTTCCGTGATAACCTCCTTAGAGGAATGACTGCATTGTTGGCGCGAACATTTTGAAGCCCTACTCAATCAACCACCACCACTGTTAGCGCCTGCGCTTCCTGCAAATGACCAGGAGTACGACTGCAGCTCGTGGTGGGTCTGCGACGGTGGAACCAGGACTGGCTGAGGTTTTCGGTTGACCTGGCACAGGATTGCCGCGCTGGGGCCGCCATGATCAGGGACGTCGTGCGAGCCAAGGAAGAAGCCGGCTCAATCCGCCGAGGGTGAAGGCCGCCGCAAACAAACTGGAGAGAGCTTCATTATGTTGTTGCAAGACACCAGAGGGATCTGTGAGCTGAAATGCCAGAATGAGGCAGCCATTTTACATTCACACAATAGCAAACAGCAACATAAATGGTCTTATTCCTGAGCTATGTGGGAATTGAGGAATGTGTTGGAAAAATGCATAAATAATTCGAATGCTTTATGCACTTGTGTCTGCAGAGTTTGAAAGGTAACACATCAAAATTGTGCAACTCCTATAGTGGCGGTTCATCTCTTTACCGCCGTGTATTTTTATCTTGACCATTATGCAAGAAGTATATTCCAGTGGACCAGCACCATTTGCTCTGTCAGTTTTTTTTTGTTTTTGTTTTTTTGTTTGTTTGTTTTTTTTGGACAAAGGTGTGGCAGGAGTTAAGTCAGATAATAGGAATGCAGCACATAATACATTCTGAAGGAGGAGTGTATTACTGTAATACCTCTGCCCATCTCAGCACAATGGGGTGGAGAGCCTTCAGCCACTCTGCCCCAAACTTTGTAACTCACTTCCACCCAATATTCGTAATATTGACTCTCTTCCCACATTCAAAACCCAGGTCAAAACCCACCTATTCAGTCCTTGAGTGCTGTGAAAGGTGCTTACAAATAAAATGTATTATTATTATTATTATTATTATTGTTATTATAATACATTTATTTCTAGTTAGCATTGCAAATTTTATTTTAGCATATAATGGTGAACCTTTTATAATAGGTCAACACAAGTATGAAAAAGCCAAATAACCTGGTCAGTATAAAGATTAAGCAAATGTCTATTGATGGCTGAGGCGACTAGGAAAAACACGATTCAAAATATCTGGTAGTAAAATTAATTTTCAACGTGTGTACACTTTTTTTTTATGTACATCGTAATGCAATGTGCAAATTTGCTACTCCAGCAGTTGAACCTTCATTCACTGCATATAAAGTATGTGGATGCATTGCAGTTGGCCAACTGTTTTACGACTACTTTACCTTTATAGCGGGCTCATTGGTTAGATTGCACAATATCATCTTACGGCAGGACTGAGTCGACTGGTCATTAACTTGAATGAAGTGAAACCACACGCTTTTTCCACATGAATTTGCAACATGCACGCACGTACATCTTCGTTTGTTCAGCTATTCCTTTGTGTCTGGAATGGGCTGCACTCAAAACACTCTTTCTGCTCAAAATCTCCTCTTGCATGCTTCTAAGAGTGGCTTAAATACAACGCCGCTCTGAAGGCCCTGCCGACAGCGCACACACCACCGTATGCTTCCCGATGAGCATTTTATTAAAGGCATTTTCGATTGATATTGATCACGTCTATCATGATACTTAATGATATTAATTTATCGGCCAGCCCTAGTATACCTGCTCTGTGATTGTCTCAGATGTTTGCTTAAAGAGCAAGTCGCATCATGAAGACCTAGTAACACAAAAGGCAGGTCCCAAAAACTGTTGTGGAGAAGTTTAAAACATGGCTAGGATATAAAACAACTCCGCAAGCTTCAAATATCCCGCAGAGCACTGTTCAAGCAATATCTGTGCTGTACAGTGCTGTGTTTTTCTTTCTGTATCCCAATGAGATGATTTGTCAACATATTACAGTGTAAATTGTAAAAAGCTGACGTTGTATGGAATCCAAATCATCACTTTTCAGGAGACCCCCAAAATGTCACACTTATTGTTTTGGTGGGGGGGATGCCAAATTTTGACATGGAAATTTCTGTGCCCACGTCAGCAAAAGCGGAAATGTGAATCTTGCCCAGTCTCTTGTAATCAGTCTTCCACAGACACAAAGTTGAAACTTCCAATTTAGAGCATTGAATTTATCATCAAAACTAATGTGACAGTTTATCAGAATATCCCACCAGCGTAGTTATATTTGACACGATTAAGAAATTTAACTGTCTTATCCATACACAGGCACAAGACTTTAGTAGCACAAATATTTACTTTTGAGAGAAATGATTTTGAGAAAGAAAATGTTTTTTGCAAGGAAAGCATGATATTTTGCTATTTGTATGAATTGTATTGAGATATGCCCTTTCTCTTTTGCACATTTCAATTCAGATCCGAGAAATGTACTAAACCACCTGAGAAAACTCGTTAAATACGTTTTAATAATCATGATTAAGTAAACGCTGTTAGATTAACAGTAAAAACGCTAACTCAGACATTTCACAAGCAATAACTTGCTCGTGTCTGACACAAAGCCACATGTACACGTGTGCACAGCTCTTCCTTGTTGCTCATCTTGCTCGCACAATCAATACAAGTACGTAATATGAAACAGAATGCAAAACCCAACCTGGCAAAACCATAAATTAGGGCAATTATCTTGGAATATGTTTGTGTGGCTGTTGTTCTGAGGAAGGTGACCACCTCACACGTCAATGACATCAAACCACAGAGCAAGAGCCTGAGCTTTCATTGACAATAAGACTGAAGTGCTACATCCAGTGAATTGACCTGTGTGTGATAAGACTGGTTGGTGTCAAACTAACATGTAATCTCTATCAGATTTAATATAAACTGTGTATGTGTGGGGGGGGGGTGCAATGATTTGAGTAAACACAATCACTGTTGGTTTTTAATTGTTTAATCATGAAAATATGGATTTTTAATATTGTCTTCAAATCCGGGAAACACAGTTTGGACGATGTTCAATAACCTTTTGCTAGCCAGTATAGCCCTAGTTCAATGTGCCTAATTTACAGTGAAATTTTGAGATAAAATTTGTATCTGTGAAAGCCTGTGAAAACTCAGACTCTGACTTCTTCTCTTCACAAATTTGCTGGCTCACATGCCCAGCAACATTAAAAAATGTAAACAATCACACTATGAATTTGTCTGAGCAATAACATATACACACGCGCGCACACACACACACACACTGAATGTGAGAGGAAAAAAAAATAAAGAAATCGGATTTGGTAATTAATACCTCCATTTGCATCTTACATTGTACCTACAGTGACTGTGTTTTGTTTTCAAAGCGGTAATACAAAGTGGGAGTGAGGATCAGCAACAATAATTGCTGCTTCCAATTTAAAAAAAATAAAAATAAATAAACTAAAAACAATGCAGTATTTTTTTTCCTCATCTCTTTGAAAGCTTTATAGCAGAGTTGTTTTCTTTGCCTTCATCACAAATTTAGTGTGCAGGGGGCTTTCTGTGTAACCATAGACTTGGTTCTGAGAAAATTCTGTTTCCATGGCTCGAGCTGATCTGTCTCTAGGGCCTAAAATGTATACGGGGTGAACACTATAGCAAAGAGTTTACAGTATTTTCTCCAAAACAGACCACACTGAGAAGAAAACGATGCACTTTTCCTTATTTGGGCCCGTTCCAAACAAAGCTTGATGGGGCTTAAAACACAGTTTTTGCCATTTGTAACCTGATAACTTAATAATCAATGTCACAACTAAAATAATAAATGTTCATGAAAACGAAGCAATATCTCCATGATTTAACTTTCCACTGAAGTATTGTTACACTTTGCTCTGTGAAGCTATGCCGGTGCCTTTTTGGCAGCGAATGGCAGGTTCAAGTTTGTAGTTTTGTGCCGAGTTTTTAAAGGAGAAGGTAGGAGACATGAGTGATTACGGCAAACATCAAACCTCACTAAGGTTATCAATGTGTTGCTGTCATTATGTAGTCACGATGATGGCACACATCATTTGTTCGTGGGCGTGTGATGACTGATTATGAGCCAAAAATCAATACGAATTGCAGTCCTCTCTGGTAGCTGGCTGCCTTTATTATTGCCACATTGTTCACTGACAGTGGGAAATGAAGGGACAGCCTGTTCCACTGGTGCCACAATAATGCTAAATGAACCCATGCAATAATTGGCCATGTAAGTACAGTACACTAGTATCTCTCCAACAAATAATTCATTTTTATTTTGTACGTAGCAGGACCTAAACCATGACCCTTTGGTTCCAAAGTTCAGTTCCTTCAAGATAAGTTACTGACGTTTTGTTCTCGAAACAGCGTGTGATAGTCACTTTTGTCGGGAAAAAAATCAGTTGCTTCGATGATTTGACATTTACTTCTGTGATTATGAAAATAAAATATTGCTGGGCCACTGTAAAGAGGAAGGACAAGTCTTTAAATCATTCCATGCTGTTCTTTTCGCAGTTGAATTGGCCAGCACGAAGCCATTATTCACATGAGTTATGAGTCTTATTTGGCTCTGACACTTGACAATAAACTAAACAGAATAGCTTTACTTTAATCGTTGCTTGCTGTCACTTCAAGACATTCCGGTCTTCTCTGTTTGCACCACGCTTGTGTTTCTTTTTTGGCCTTTTCCTTTTTAGTGTCATGCTGCTACCAAGCCTCACTAATCGGATGGTGGGAATGTGTGAACACTACCTTTAGGGCAGTGGTTCTTAACCTGGTTTTGATCGAATCCCAGGGGTTCAGTTAGTCGGTCTCAGCGGTTCAACGGAGCCTCTGCCATGGAGGGTAAGACACACGCGACTCAACATGTTAATTAGTTATAACGCGCCCGCTTGACCATCACTGACTGCAGATGATCACATGACATCGCTTGTCCAATCAGTGCTGTGGGAAATTTAGCTCGCTTCGTAATCAACGTGATTCGTGATAGTACATCATTCAGTTAAAAAAAAGTATACTTATCACTTGATTTTTTATTAACTTTTTTCTGTTTTTAATAAATGCGTTTCTTTTTTTTTTAATATCTTGAATTTGTAAAAAATATATATTTATTTTTCACTCATGAAGGGTTCGGTGAATGTGCATATTAACTGGTAGGGTTCGGTACCTCTAAAAATGTTAAGAACCACTGCTTTAGGGTAAATGTAGTGTGTTCAGGTGGGACGAAATATCACTTCTGTCCAGACTTGTGGCCAGACATAAACCATTTGGCAACCACTGTTGGCCTGATGGAGTTTGATACTTACTCACGTAGCACAATATAAATATCTCAATTTCCTCATTGTAAGTGTCTGGCTTGCTCATTCCTCGAAAGAATAAAGGAGGGTCGAAGCACTGCATGCTCACTTGCCTTTTCTGCCAATAATTAATTTTATGCAAATAACTTTAAAACCTCTCATTTCTCACCGTCAAGGTCAACCTGGGGATCAATACCTACCGCATTAAATGGAACATTAAAGTTGCTTCCTTTTGTTGTTCTTATGCTGCTTTAATGTTAATTTCAAAAGTTTGCATGTTGTTGTAACAGACTTTGCAGGGATACTTTATTAAAATGAGAGCATGTTATCAGACAATTATCAGCCTTACTGCCCCAATTAACATCAGTAATCACGGGATTTGACTGAGTTTTAGGGCCATATCCACAAACTCATCCTTAATGAGCTGAATCTGCAAAGTAAAAAAAAAAAATGCATGAAATCTTGAGCTGAATGGAGGGAGCTGATGGACGTCAGCTGCTGTTGTGTTAGCAATACTACTGTATCAACTATGTATTTAAATTTATTTTCAAGAAGATCGATTATTCTGGAGAATTTATAGGTTTTTCCTCAGACAAGAGTTTCTATGTATTTCAGCAAGCGATCAGACTGTGCCTTATGTTGACCTCAGGTTTAGCTGCACACCATTTGCATTCACGCTTCTTACAGGATTGTTTAAGTGTGTGCATTTCATTTGTAAACTGTGGAGTATGTCTCTTAGGACACGCATTTAGTCTTAATGGTGCGAAGAAGTCGAGTGCATTTAATAGAACAGCACTGAAATCAATGTTCCCTCTTAGGTGCACAACTGCGCACTGGTCGCTCACTCTCAGCGCACAAGAAAACATATCCAGCACAGTGAACACACTGCAAATGAATGAGATATATAACTTTTTTCTGTCATTTTGCTGTGTAATTCAGCGAGTGACAAGTGTCCAGTCAATCATACGATGCAATGCAATGACGCTATGCAGCCAATCACGGCGACTGACAGTACTTGCGCATGTGTTCTCCTTATACACGCTACACAACAATGGCAATATACAATTCTGAACGAACTTCGGCCAGATTTCTGAAATTGCAGCAAATTTGTCATTTTGTATGCGTTCCCTGCGGGTGTCCTTGTTGTCAAAGCGGAGGTACCGCTTTATTTCGTAGAAGCGATTACGAGACATAATGGGTTTGATATCTGGGGTACCAAACTTATTGGCCCGCATGTCTCGCTTGGGACCTATGTAACCCATTGCCGCTCTTCGAAAAAGGATTGCGACGAACACCATCAGCTCGTGAACAGCCATCTGCCAGTTGGGTTTGGTTCTGTGGCTCTCGCGGATGTGTGTTCTCTGATGCTCCGCAACATGTTTACATCCACCAAACACAGGAAACTTTGAAGGCGACTTGTGATTTTTCGTCTCATTGACTCTGTTGGCCTTGCAGATCCGTTGAAGGCAGTTTGTGGGGTTTCAGCAACAATCAAGTCTCCAACTTTCCATTGGAACCAAACAGTGCCATCTTTCGCCCTCTCTGCGGATCCAGGCGGTGTGCCAACATGACCAACTTTTTGTTTTTTACTTTGAGGAGGGTTGCCATACATTGTGTCTTCCTCTTCATCAGATGAGGCCTCAGTATTTGAACTGTCCTGCTCAACCACATACTTGGCTACCTGTCTCCTGGTGTGCCTTTGGAGGGGATGATCTGCTTGTGAAAAAACACTCACATTCTCAGCTGGATCATTGTCATCGCTTGAAGAATCGGTGTTGCCATTTTCGTTCTGAAATGCCAGGCTTCTTCCAACATTTCCACCATCAGAATCGCAGTCCGACATGCTCTGTAGCATTGCTAAAGCCTGCTGAGCAGTCATCCTTCTTCGATGTGCCATGGTCGACGTCTGAGTGGACTCTGAGTTTGTGTGCTGTGCTCTCTCACACAAAAGAAACTTTTGTGTGTGGTTCGGGAGAGAGGGGGGCGCTAGTCGGTGCTCAAGTCATTGAAAGGGTATTGTGCAGGACAGCTGTGTCTGTGTCAGTGGGTAAGCACCCACTCGTTGATGGGTACTTAGGAATACAATGGAAAGTAATTAGGGGTGTGACACATATTGGTGTCTGTGGGGGGAAACAGAGTCAAGACTAAAGTCCCCCTCTTGGGATTCTAAGTGAATGGCTGTCAGAGTCTGTACAAATAAAAGAACAAGCAGTGAAACGGGGTGAGATCTTTTCTTTTTCGAGTGAGAAAGGTCTGCTCGGCAAAACATGCAGCGAAGCTAAAGTTGTTAGCAAATTTTCCGATGAAAAATACGGACTAAATGGAAGCTGGACTACCTCAAGCGGCAGATTCAGCAGAAAAGTCATCTTTAATGCTGTTGAAATTATACGAACACTCAAGATGGGAAAAGGGATTCGTACATTATTATGGGAGAGCGCAAACGATCGGGAGACAAAGAATTGGTTGTCCCACAGAAAAAAAATCTGACCCTGAGCAAGTTAAAGTTCTTATCGAAAATATATTACTTGCCATTAAAATGAATGCATTAATTGCTGTTATAATTTGTTTCTTTTAAGACATGAAAATTTCTATGATCCCAGGTGCGATACTGGTGTGTGGCCACTGGCCACAGTGAGCACTTTTGATGTTGCTCATAGTGGTCCTTGTGTGCTCATGGAGATTGTTTGTTTGCCCAGATATATGAAAAATTAGAGGGAACATTGACTGAAATCATTCTTGAGATTATCTATCAAACCAATATTTGGGGAAGGTAGTAGGTGCCAGAGGCAGCAGCACAGAGGTCGGAGTAGTGGTTGAAGCACTAAGATTGCAGCTGCTATAGCTTTGTTTTTTTTGGTTAGGACGATGGCAAAGAGCCAAGACTTCAAATTTTTTAATGCCCAAGACAACTGGGATAGGCACGAGCATTCCTGTGATCCTCGTGAAGATTAGCGGATTAGAAAATGGATGTTCACACACAGTAATTTACATTAGTACCATTACTTTTGAGGTTGCTTTGCTTAGAACAGGGGTCGGCAAACTATTACACTCAAAGAGGCATTTCGACCTGGTTTCCACGGAAAAGACAACCATGGGAGGCGCAAAAACTACACAGTATAACCGAAAATATTTAATATAGGTAATAGTTAAAAAAATGTACATAGACAAATATTAGTTAAAAGCTAACTTAAAAAAGGTGGGTTTTGAGTCTAGTTTTAAAAACAATAACATACTCTGCAGCTCTGAGGTTCTCTGGGAAGTTGTTTCATCAAACGGGGACTGTAAAACTGAAAAGATGTCTCACTGTATATTCGGCTCCTGACTTTTGGAATAACTAACAAGCCAAAGCCAGAGGACATCAGAGCTCACAAGGATTCATGAGGTAAAAGGAGCTCATCGAGATGAGAAGGCCCAAGACCATTCAGACATTTAAAAAAACAACTTAAAAGAAAACTTAAAATCGATCCTGAAACACAGGGGAACCCAATGCAGTAATTTTAATATCGTTGTAATGTGCAACCGTCCTCTGATAATAGCTAGGACAGACATTGCCAAGTTCTGTAATAATTACGAGCTTTAAATGTTTTTTTTTAAAATTTTATCTTTTTTTGATAAAAATATATTTTTAAAATTTTTAATGTTCAGTAAAACAATATCTCTGAGTCTAGAATCACACCCAGGTTTCTCACTAGTGATGAAGGGTTAAACCCTTGTGATTTGGTTGAAGTCTGTCTCTCTGGGCCTCAGGACCGATGACTAAAAGTGCCGTTTTGTCCTGTTAAAGTTATCATCCAGGATTTCATCTCTAAAATGCAGTTAAAAAGACCATCCAGTGGACTTGTATCAGCAAGAGATATTCAGCTGTATCACCAATGTAACAATGGAAATTCACTCTGTGTCTCCTGATGGAACGACCAAGAGGTGTTAAGGGTAGAGGTGTCAGGGGTCGAAACGATCTGAATACTGTTTTAGGATACCAGAAACGTAGACAACAAACAAAACTCAGTAGCAAGATTTATTTACAAGAACATAAAACGCACGACAAAGTATGAACAGAAATCACTGGTTAAAAGAAACAGGAAAAAAACTATACATAAACAAAAAGCACTTGCAAAAGGCAAGGAGGAAGTCTAACCGAGAAAACCAACGAAATGTCCAGAATCCAATTACGCAAAATAAAAAAAATAAAAAACAAAGACAAATGACTAAACCAGATAACACCAAAAAAAATAAAAAATAAAAATACAGGTACTAAGGAAGGAGAACAACTATGACGTGAACAAGAGGTCTAGAAAATGATCACTTTGGCCAGAGCAGCAAACAAGGTCAACAATAATCCAACAAACTGCTGACAGTTTGTCAGACCTTAAATACATGGCTCCCTGATGACAACATTGGCAGAAGGTGTGCACACTTGAGGATATGCTTCAGTCTGCCACCTGCTGAGGATACAGGAACAAGAACACAACAAGAGACAATGCCCCCGTTGGAGGACTTGGGAACGAACTCCGGGGGGAACAAACAATCTGTTGGGCGGGCCATTACCAGGAACCGGGTCAGCCTTCAAGGCCTCCTTAACAACCGTATCCCAGGTTGCAGCGCCCACAACACAGAAAGGAGGAAGAATTGGCTTAGGGTCTTCAGAACTACAGCGGGGCGAGTGAGGTTAGTTAGGGAAACAGCAACCGTACTGTAGTCACGGACAAAGCGGCGGTAGAAATTGTCAAAGTCCAGAAACCATTGGAATTCCTTACGGTTAGTGGTGGTAGGCCAGTCAGCAACCACCCGTATCTTTGTAGGATCAGGTTCAAGTTGGCCCCTGGCAATAATGTAGCCCAGAAAATCCACAGATGGGACATGAAACTCACATGTTCCCAGTTTTATAAACAGTGTTCTCCAGGAAACTTTGAAGGACCATTTGCACGTGTAGACAATGCTCCTCAAGAGAAGGGAAGAAGATCAAAATGTCATTCAAGTCAATGAGGATGAAGTGGTTGAGCATGTCTCGAAATATGTTATTCATAAGGTGTTGGAAAATTGCAGGGGCATTTGTGAGTCCAAAGGGCATGACAAGATATTCGAAATGACCAAGGGGAATATTGAAAGCAATTTTCCATTCATCACCTTCCCTGATGAGGATGAGGTGATAAGCATTACTGAGGTCCAGCTTGGTGAAGATCTGGGCATAGTAGAGGGGTTCAAATGATGGGTCGATGAGCGGCAATGGGTACTTGTTTTTAACCGTAATCTTACTGAGGCCCTGAAAATCAATGCACGAACAAATGGTGGCATCCTTCTTCTCCACAAAGAAAAATCCTGCTTCAACAAGCGAGGAGGAGGGATGGATCAAACCAGCTGCCAGAGAGTCAGAAATGTATGTTTCCATAGCTTCCCTCTCAGGGCGAGAAAGGCTGAAAAGTCTACCGGTGGGGAGGAGAGCCCCTGGAAGGTGGTCAATGGCACAGTCGTATGGGCGGTGTGCGCCTGCTTCTGATTGAATACGGTAGCAGAGTTGTGGTATTGTGACAGCACTGTGGAAAGGTCTGGGGAGTTCGATGGATGTGAAGGACCGAGGCTCACTCACTCCCGCTCGTGGGGTCGCAGAACCTTGACACAAGTGAGAGTTAGAACTCCAGACCAAGATTTTTTTCAGTGACCAGTCAGTATGCGGATTATGGCGCTTAAGACAGGGGAGACCAAGAATGGCAGGAGACGAGGTTTAGGGGTGATGAATTGTTTGAATTATTTCACTATGATTCCCCCAGACGGCCAACGAAAGGGTAGTGGTATGGTGAGTAAACCTGAATACAGATCTGCTATTCAGGGCCTGAATGACTTTTGTTACCTCAAGGGACATCTTAACCGAAGTAGCAAAATCCTTGTCAATAAAATTGTCGTCTGCACCAAATTATATGAATGGGAACAGTCCGTGAATTGAATGTCAATTTGGCAGGGAGGGATAAACGGGTAGGAGAGCAAAATGAAGAGGAAGTTTGGTGCACCATAGTACTCTCCTTCACTGACGAGCCTGATCTTTTGGTTGGGATGGACAAGTATCTGCAAAATGACCTGCCTGCCCACAGTGCAGGCACAAGTTTGCATTCATCCGTCTCCCCCGTTCACCGAGTGTGAGATGAGTCTTGCCAAGCTGTTTAGGTTCCTCCAGAGGGAAAGGAGGCATACAGACATATTGGTGCAGGGGTGTCCAAAGTTTTTTTGGTGAGGGCCAAATACAGAAAAATAAGCAAAGGCTCGGGCCACACACTAGAGGTGACGTATTGACACATGATTACTGTGTGTATTTCTAACTCACCTATAATGTGAAGAACATTGCTCTCAGTGGGAGCAGTGATGCTGTCCTTTGGATTGAAGAATAGCTGGGATGTCAGGAGAAAGTTTGGTTGTTGAGACACAAAGGACTTCACAAAGATTGCTATCAGTCATTGTGGATCTCAGTCTGCTTTTGTTCTGATTTAATAGAGAAAATGTTTGTTCACATATGTATGTTGAGCTGAACAGGCTCATCATTCTTCTTGCGTGGCGTCTCATCAGAGAAAACTTGGCATTATCCAAATTCTGATAGAAGTCAGAGAGGGAAAGAAGCTGATTTTGACTCTTCAGAGAATCATCACATTGCATTTCAATCAGTTCTAACTGCAGACTCTCTTCCACTTCTTCTGCATCCACCAGGAAGGGGCCGAGAACAGCTTGATTTGTTTTTCAATAGGGGTGTTCACACGGCACACATTTGCTCCGGCGCTGCACCAATGTATTTTGTTGCGATATATTTTAAACCGGAGCAAATTTTGTGGAGCGGTCACACGTACAAAGCCGCTGAGCGTGTTACCACCGGTGCAGTGTCGGTGCAGCTCCACTTGCAGTCACACGGCAGTTTCTGCAGCAGAGCAAAACGACAGAAAACAAATGAGCTGTCATGTTGGTTCTTTTTAAAACTTATACACAACTCAAGCAACTACTGTACAGGCACGTCCTTCTCCTTCTCAGTCTCCGTGCCTTCTGCTCGAGAGTAACCACCCCCGAAAATGTAAATCAACGATGACTTCAATGACACTCAGAAAAGCGCCAAGCAGAAAAATCAAGAGAGGAAATCACAAAATAAATTCTATGGGGGACGGGGGCTTGTGAATACACAACAAAGGAACAAACTACACAAACAACTCCGAGACAGTCCAGTCTCCTACAAAAGGAAAGATGACGTTTGGGGACTATTTCCAGTCCCCACCCACCCCCCGTTCTACTTGAGATGGTATAACCCAAGAGGTGCTTGCTACGTTACCAGCCATGTCTTGTGTTGTTATTAAACAAACACATGACAGAAGTCCGACAGAGCACGAAAGCAACGCATTCCCACGGTACGTAATCAACTCTTCTCATGCGTAGCGAGGCTACTCCCCCCTCGCAAACGAGCATTTGCTCCGGAGCAAATTGTAGCGTTCACACATACCATTTTATATCGATGCTGCCTCGCAAATGAGCATTTGCTCTGGAGCAAATTTTTAAACCACCGCCCTGAGGTGGATCAAATTTGCTCCGGTGTAAGCTGTTTTCCGGGGCTACGCCGGAGCAAATGTTGCCGTGTGAACACCCTTAATGTCAGAAATATCTTGAAAATGCTGGTTGAATTCTGTCACGAGAGATGTAATCATAGACACAATATTTCTCCTTTTGAGCAGAAAGGTCTGCCTTTGGAAACGCAGACTTGATTTCAGACAGCGCAGGGAAGTGTGCAGCATTATAACTTCGTAGTTGTGTCTCAAACAGGCGGAGCTTTACACAGAAGGCTTTCATGTGCGCATACAAGTGTGACACCAGCTGTTCTTTGCCTTTTAAGTTCTTGTTCAGTGTATTCAGATGATGAGTGAGATCAACTAAAAATGCCAGGTCTGCCAGCCATAGAGGGTCACTCAGTTCATGAAGAGGTTGGCCCTTCTCTTTCAAAAACTTGTCGATTTTTGATCTCAGCGAAAAAAAAAAAAAAAAACTGCTGCAGCACAGAGCCGCAGCTGAGCCAGCGCACATCAGAGTGGTAGAGTACATCCCCGTATTCAGCATCCACATCAGATAAGAAAGCTTGAAATTCCCTGTGGTACAGTCCTCTAGCTCGAATTATGTTGACAGTTTTTTACAACAGTGTTCATCACATCGCCCAGCTGGACAGTATTGGCACACAGTGCTTCTTGGTGAATTATACAGTGCATCTTAACAGCCTCACCTCCACTCTCTTTTACCGTGGTGCACACCATGGATGCCATTCCTTTGCGCTCACCCGTCATGGCCGGAAGTCCATCCATTGTTACTCCACAGAGCTTGTTCCATTTAAGCCCCATCTTTTCAACTGCCTCTGACACAGCTTCAAAAATATTTCCACCCATCATTGTGCCTATTAGGCTCATCATACCAAGCAGCTCCTCCGTAGAGCAAAAATTATCGACTCCCCGCAAAAAAATTAACAGCTGTGCAGTGTCTATGGCATCTGTGCTCTCATTGCATGCTATTGAGTAAAAATCAAAAGCACTAGCTTTGTCTCCCAGCTGAAGTTTCAGGTGAGCTGACAAGTCCTCGATACACCGCACCATTCTATTTCTGACATTCTGACATTGTTGAAATCCTGCACTTTTTCCGGGCATATTACTTCTGTGTCTTTATTGAGGCACTGCTTTATGAAATCACTGTCTGAGAACGGTTTGCCATGCTGGGCAATACGTTTAGCGACTGTATAGCTTGCTGCTGTGGCATTTTCCTGTATTTTGTTAGCAAAAAAAAACCAAACAAAAAAAAAACAAAACTGTTGTTGAACTTGCAGGCTAGCTGCCATTTGCTTGAATTTCTGTGCTCGTTCGGCACCTGTGTACGATGCGTAGCTCTGATGTTTGGTCTCATAGTGCCGATGGACATTATACTCCTTCATCAGGGCAACATTTTAATTGCAAATCAAACAGACACACTTGATTTTTTTGAAAGAAATATTCGTTTTCCCACCATGTTTGAAATCTTCTGCACTCACTTGCTATTTTCGGTGCTGCCATTTCTGGTGACTGTGGTAAATGTTTTTCTTTGCTTAATTTGGCTTAGTGGAGAAGCACCTTTTCTGTTACTGGCTCCATCTAGTGTTGAAACTGAGAAGTTCAACAGTTGCGCTCAAGCGCCATGTGCGGGCCATATTCAACTATATTTTCAGAATTTGCTGCGGGCCAATAAAAACAAACCCGCGGGCCGCAGCTGACCTGCGGGCTGTAGTTTGGACACCCCTGTATTAGTGCGTAAAGCAGGGTCTTTGGGACACACTGGAAAGGGAGCTTGTTTATGATCCCTGGCTGCTCTCTCTCTCCTTCGTTCCCTTAGGTGGTTGTCAATCTTGATGGAAAACGAAATTAAGTCCTCTAAAGATGACGGCTCATCCCAAGTAGCCAATTCATCCTTAATTTCCTCCAATAAATTACGGGCAGACACACGTATCAAACGTCTGCTCGAGGATCCATCAGCACCTTCACTTATTGCGACGTCTGAGAATACTTGGAGTAGGCAGTAGCATTATGTTCATCTTCTACAGCAGGCATGTCCAGCTCCGAGCCTGTAGGGCAACTGTCCTGCCTGTTTTCCAGCTCTCCCGGCTGCAACACACCTGATTCAGATGATCAGCTCATCAGCCAGCTCTGAAGCAGCATTAGAACACTCCTGATTATTTGAATCAGGTGTGTTGCTCCTTGGAATGCTGGAAAACAGGCAGGACAGTGACCCTTGAGGACCGAGTTTGGACAAACCTATTCTACAGTCTTGTGCTTTGGAATAACCAGTTGGTTTGGGAACCTAACTGTTAAATCTAAAGATCAGATAATCAACTTGTTTCAGACAGCAGGAAGGTAATGGGGCAGCTCTCCAAGACATATATGTCCAGTCCATTATTCAATAGGCCAACAACATTTCAGGCAATCCTTCCCATGTGCTGCACTCCCAATTTGTGCTCCTAAACTCAGGAAGGAGGTTTCGGACTCCTCTCTGCGAACTAAATCGATACAAAAACTCATTCATACCGCAGGCTATCAGCTTAATTAACAAACAATGAGAATGACACAGGCAGACAAACAGGAGGACATGAGGGCAGTGTGCGGTGTGCATATGCTTGTAATGTATTGTCCAATGTATGTAGAGTATATGCTGTCCTGTACTGTATGTAATGTCCAATGTATGCTGTATGTATTGTCCAATGCATGTAGCGGCACGAAGGGCCTGTCCATCGAGACAAGTTTCTTCTACAAGAGACCAAATAAAAGTCAAATTAATATTCAAAGAAGTACATCAAAGCACACTCCCCCCACCCACATTCTGCGGCCAAGACCTTGAAATCAATAGAATAAGCGCCACCTGATTGTGAGCCCTGCCGTAATGAAAATAAACCATTTCTGGCCTCACGTCCCCAAACTGGGTGGTCGAAAACTTTGCCAAGTTTGCCTGAAAAGGCTTCAAAGGAAATCAAAACAGGGTATTCCTGTTTCCAAAGAGCAGTAACCCACTGACCCGCCTTGCCTCGTAATAAGTAAACAAAAAAAAGCTATTTTTTGCGGCATCCGATGAAAAACTAATGGGCAACTACATGCCTGGTTCTCCAGAGTAAAACTCAGGTGTTGAAACGAAGGTTTAACATTGAGGGTGGGAGAGAACAGGAGAAGCTTGAACAGGAGGGTTTTGCACAGTAGTGGTTGAGTGTGAACTGGGCAGTGACAGTTGAGTGAGTTGGGTCTTGTTGGACTTCGAGGGTTTGGGTCTGGAGACTTTCCATGAGCCCTTGTAGAAGTTAGTCATGTTTGCCAAACAAGACTCCTTGTGCTATGAGGGATTCGTGGTAAGGGGTGGAGTTCGCTGCATCCATGTTTCATATGGCCAGATTGTTGTGGTGCAGCAAAGGTAGAGGCAGCAGTGGATCCAAGAGCGAATGGGAAGCAGGATAATTGTAGGGTCAAATGGTCCGCAGGGGGAAAACACTGTGGCACTGTGGCAGGCTGGGCAGGGAGGCACTGGAAAAAGACAAGCAAGATGAAATAGTTATACACCAAAAATCAAAAAATGGCAAGCGAGTGCAGTAGTAAAGGCCTTGATACCACTCGTAATTCACGATACATCTGGCACCCGCTTGCAGATAAGCGAGGTCTTATACACAGGAGGTGATTGCTGATCAGCTGCAAGTGCGGCAGCACCGTCCGGCCCAGCCTGATAATTAGAGGAAGCAGACAGACACAAAGTCCCCCGAAGTGGACCGCCAAAATAATTGAAGAAGTCATAATACAAACACAGAAAGAGGGCGGTCTCAACGCTGTGGTTCATCCTAAAACCTGATTGATACTTTTCGAGGGTATAAACATTTCTTAAAATGTCATTGAGTTGATTAAAAACATTTTTTTTCATATATTTTGCCCAAAAATGTTAACTTTGACACTGGTCATTGTTAAAATCTCAGTGCTTTGAGGGCAGCAGGGACGGTTCTCATCTGAAGTGAGCCATTTATGATACTTAAAAGCTCCTCTCGAAAAGTTATATACACTGTCAAACCTCGGTTTTCGTCCATAATCCGTTCCAGAAGGCTGTTCGAAAACCGAATTGTTCGAAAACCGAAACCATGTTGCCCATTGGAATCAATGTAATTTTTTTAATCCGTTCCAAGTCAAGAAAAAAACGTTTTAAACCACTTTTTTTTACAATTTTACACCATAAACTGGACACATGTAATAAGAGAGCAGGTAATATGTAAAATACTGTACAAACAAACTAATATGTTTTATTTTCACCAATTTTAACATTAACATTGTAACATACAAATTGAAAGAACCTCTCTCTCTCTCTCTCTCTCTCTCTCTCTCTTTCTGTCGTGGGGCGTGCGCCTATCCCAGCTGTCATCGGACAGATGGTCTTTCGTTTTGGGGATGCTGCTGATGGTGGATTTCGGCATCCCGAATTCCTTAGCCAACACAGACATACGCACACCTGACTCATATTTCGCGATCAAATCTTTCTTAAATTCTATAGTTTTGCGCACTATTTTCCTCTTTTCTTCTCCAGGTTTACCACTTCCACTTGCTTTCTTTGGTGCCATGATTAGGGGCTGATACACGATGCAAAAATAACAGTCCGATATTACGTCTGCTTTTTAAAAAAAAAATCTTTATTGAACAACACAAACTCGTCTGCTCACAATAGACGCTACATGAGGAAGCGTCTCACCAAACACGTTTGCTTTTAAAAAAAATCTTTATTGAACAATACAAAAATGTCTGCTCACAATGGACGCGAAACGAGGAAGCGAAGCTGAGAGGAGTGAAATGACGCATTCAAGTGCGCTCAATTTGTTCGAGAACCGAAATTTGTTCGTCATCCGAGGCGTTAAAAAATCTCGAAATTTTTGGTCGAAAACCGAGATGTTTGAAAACCGAGGTTTGACTGTAATATGTTTTTAAAATAGAGTTTGCCACTGGAACCAGAAGACATGTGGTGGCCCTCATTGTGGGTAGAACACTTTTCGTAACCAGGTAAAATATTGCCTCTGATTGTGTTAATCTTTACTCTCAAGTGGACAGCAAAATCCTCATGAAGAGAGTTTTTTGGAATTAGGGGAAAGGTATTAAAATCATTGAAAAGGGAGACCGTGGTTCTATCCGTGAAAAAGGTGATTAATAGTGGAACGTAAAAGTCAAATTTTATTCGTATTTTCTGTGATTACTTTGGAAAAATGTGCATTTCTTGATGTTTTCACAGCATTGTTGTGATCTTTTAGTTGGTTGCATAATATTTGGTAGTTAACCAGAATCAGATTTATTGGTCAAATATGTAAGGCACACATAGAATTTACCATCCTAGTTATGACCGGTCCAAAATAGAATGAGAAGCCTGGCAGTTCTCTGTTTAGCACCCCATTTACTGTCATTTTCAATTTCTTCCACCTTCTCTCTGCTGCGATGCAACTTCTTTTGAGTCTTGTTACTTCTTCTGTTTTCCAAGGGGGCCGGCTTGGTTTTATTGATCATGTTTCTGTTTTCCCTGGTGCACCCAGATCCAGGCTTAACCGAAGTCTGCTGTAGAAATTGTCAACGATGAAACCACAGACGGCAGGTAAAATGGGTGGAGAGCATTTGTTAAAAGCATTTCTCAAATTTGCAGCCACTTCAGAGGTGAGATAGTTTTGAACTAGTCAGCAAAGCATCTCAATGAGAAAGGTGCAAGTGGTGCACGAAGCCATACTTTTCTTTAAAGGGGCACTTACAGTTGGGAGAACAAGTATTTGAAACATTGCTGATTTTTGAAGTTTTCCCAATTATAACGCAGGTAAAGGTCTGTAATTTGTGTCAAAGGTACTCTTCAACTATGAGGGACAAAATCTGAAACAAAAATCCAGAAAATCACAGTTGATGATTTCATTTTAAATAATTAATTTGTATTTTATTGCAGTACATAAGTATTTGATACATCAGACATACAGCACTCAATATTTGGTACAGAAACCTTTGTTTGCAATTACACAGATCAGACGTTTTCTATAGTTCTTCACCAGGCTGTCACACACTCCCGCAGGGGTTTTGTCCCACTCCTCTATAGAGATCTTCTCCAGAGCGTTCAGGTTTCGTTGGTGTCGCTCGGCAACACGGATGTTCAGCTCTCTCCGAAGATTTTCTATTGGATTCAGGTCTGGAGACTGGCTAGGTCACTCCAGGACCTTGAGATGCTTCCTGCGGAGCCACTTCTTACTTGCCCTGGCTGTGTGTTTTGGTTCGGTGTCATGCTGGAACACCCAGCTACGAACCAATGCCATTCAATGTTATTCCTCAGGAAAGGAAATTGTTGGCCACGATCTCATGATACATGGCCCCATCCATCCTCCCCTCAATACTGTGCAGTTGTCCCATCCCCTTTGCAGAAAAGCATCCCCAAAGAATGATGTTTCCACCTCCATGCTTCACAGTTGGGATGGTGTTCTTGGGGTTGTACTCATCCTTCTATTTGCTCCAAACATGGTGAGTGAAATTTTGGCCAAAAAGCTCCACTTTTGTCTCATCAGACCACATGACCTTCTCCCTTTGCTCCTCTGGATCATCCAGATGCTCATTGGCAAACTTCAGACGGGCCTTGACATGTGCTGGTTTGAGCAGAGGCACCTTGCGTGCAGTGCAGGATTTTAATCCATTACGGAAGAGTCTATTACTGATTGTTTCCTTTGACACTGTGATCCCAGCTCTATTCAGGTCATTCACCAGGTCCTGCCGTGTAGTTCTGGCCTCATCCATCACCGTGTTCAGGATCACTGATGCCCCACGAGGAGAGATCTTACATGGCACTCCTCATGAACTTCTTCCATTTTCTGATAATTGCACCAACAGTTGTTGCCTTTACACTAAGCTGCTTGCCTATTGTCCTGTAGCCCATCATGTGCTACAGGACAATAGGCTGCCCATCCCAGCCTTTTGCAGGTCGGCAATTGTATCTCTGATGTCCTTGCACAGCTCTCTGATCTTGGCATTGGTGGAGAGGTTGGAGTTTGATTGAGTTTATGGATAGGTGTCTTATATAGAGTTAAAGAGTTCAAACACATGAAGTTAATACAGTTTATGAGTGGAGAACAGGAGGGCTTCTTGAAGAAGAACTCACAGGTCTGTGGAAGCCGAAAGTCTTAATGGTTGCTAGTTGTTCTCCCCACTGTATATAACACAGTAAATAGTAAAACAGAATCACACATTAATAAGAAAATATGTCAGCACCTTTAAAAATCTGTAGTGATTGAAGCGATTTTTTTTTGTGATAACTATTACCACATTTTGATTGACATGCCCAGATTTTGAGCTTTTTATTTTTCTTTTTCCATCTCAGCCTGTCCACGGCAGATGAGCATTTTAATATTGTTTGATTTGTCATGTTCTGTTGTCAGTTACTGGGCAAGTTGAAGTGGACAAGAGTAGGAATGTGGTGATGTGGAAATGAATTTTGGTAGCGATTGGTCGTAATTATTGATCATTTAGCCACACTAAAATTTTGTTAGAGGCAGACAGGCCATAGCCACTGCAGTGATGTTAACAGTCAATACCACATAGTGAGCTGCATGACAACTCCTGGAGGTTGCCTTGGTGAAATTTCAAAGTTGACTTTGAAAAACCCAACATTCCTGCGCATGACCCGAAATGAGGATATGCAATGCAGAAAATTAATGGATGGATGGATGGATGTGTGGACTTTGAAAAAAAATTGGAGCACCTAAGCTCCATCAAGGAGCTGATGCTTTATTTTCGGTTGAGTGGTGCAGGCTTGCCCCCGGAGTGGCTTTAGGAAAAGCAAGTAACTCAAGATAATTGGTGATGCTGTACATTAAAATCTGTTATGTATAACAACCTCAAAAAAAATTGCTTTCTAAAAGCCTCTCAGAGCGCATTGTTTCCATATCTTGGTGACTTGAAATAAAATAGACAAGACATGACAGAAACCTTATGAAGAATCAACAGAATTGTTCAAACTCTTCATAGGAGAACAGATTCCATCTTCATTAATATCAGAGCCAAGTGTCTTCTGTGATTGTCTGATGGTAGAGCTGCTTCCGCTGGATGTGTGTGTCATTGAAATATTTAAATAGCTGCCATCTTACAGAGATTGACGTGCGCTCCTCTGAATAACCAGCATTAAGGCAAACACAACCTGTTCTATGATGTACGATAATGTAGACCAGGGGTGGGGAACCTTTTTGATTAAGAGAGCCATGAAAGCAAAAAATAAAAAAAAAAAATGGAAATTAAATCAGTGAGAGCCATACAATATATTTTGAAAGTAAATTCAACTAAATGTCAGAATACTAAGCCTCTGAATTTATTCTTTGAAATAATGTTGTTATAGTACTCACCGTTAATGCGACCTGTGGTGCTGCATGGATTTGCTGATGTCTCTGTAGTCTGGTTGGTACTTGGTGAGGTTAAGCTTCATGCAAGCGTTGAGGCTTTCATCCGTTAAACGTAATCATAGGTTGGACTTGATGTTTTTTAGATGTGAGAAGGACTGCTCAAATGCATATGTAGATCCAAACATGGTCAACACAGAAATATTCACACGCTGCAGTGTGTCGTATGTGACGGGAAGCGCGTTCCAAGTTTTGAGAATCACCTCGTCTTCGGGTTGATGTTTTTTTTCATTTCTGTCCATGTGTTTGCTTGCCAACTCCGCTTTCTGTCGTGCAATTCTTTCCAAATCTTCATTCAGTGACTTGAATTTATTCACCCACATATCTGAGGCCTTCAGGTCAGCCACTTCGGCTTAAAAATCTCTGATGGAGACACCAGGAATGTAACTCAAGTTGGCTGGGCTCAGTGAACACTCGTTTGGATGGGTGATGAACTTAAAAATATGAGCGTGCTCACGAAATTCTCCAAAGTGTTTTTTGAAAGACTGTAGAAGACTGAATGTGAAGCCAAGCCTGCTGGTGGAGATCAAAGTTTTGAATTGACTCACTTGCTGTGCATGCATCTGTAAATTGGCTCAGTTTTTCAAAATGTAGTAACCGCCCTGTTTCAAGATCCATGATGAAAAGCTTCAGCTTGTTTTCAAAAGCAAACACAGCTTGTTGAAGGGATAACACTGTAATTCCAATGCCTTGAATTTTCATTTTGAGCTGGTTCAGCTGTTCGGTCATATCTACGAGAGTAAAACTTGAGGCTCGCAGTTTCGGCTAGCTCAGGATGCTCAATGCCTTTCATTTCAAGGAAAGTCCGGATTTCGTTCTGGCAAGCCACAAAATGGCTAAGCACTTTCCCTCTTGACAACCAATGCACATTGATGTGCAAAAGCAGACCAGGATAGTCATTTCCAACTTCATCCAGCAGTGTTTTAAACTGCCGATCATTTAAGGCTCAGGCAACAATAAAGTTGATCACACGAATGACCAGCGACATCACTTTGCCAAACTGCCCATCACACATCTGAGCACAAAGTGCCTCCTGGTGTAGAATGCAATGGGAACTAAGATTGGGACTATTTTCATGTTCACGGAGAAGCGTCACAAATCCTTTGTTTTCCCCCACCAAACACGGAGCACCATCAGTACACACTGAGAGAAGTTTATCCATAGGTAGATTTTTTTCTTGAGGAAACTCCATGAAAGACTTGAATAAATCCTCACCTCTTGTGGACCCTTTTACACTAGCCTAACCTCAGCCAAGCCATTTGGCTTTCCTACATATAATCCCCCAAAGGGCATCCAACTGGCTGGATTAGTTTCACCATTGATCTGCAAATGATGCAAACTCTGGTGTGAAAAACACTAAACGGCAATGACCGTTCGCATGCTAATGTGAAGAAAAGAACGTTGCCAAACTTGTCGGGGGTGATGAAGCACCGAAGGGAGCTTCATCACCCCCCTCAAGAGGAGAATAGTAATGGACGCCATTAGTTCAGGGAGGGCCATGAACCAACTGGCATGCTCTGTCTGACGTCCATGCTGAACAGTGCACTCCTGAATACTTTGAAGCATGTCCAGAGTCATGAAACAGAAGAAATTCTGTTAGTGACTCGACACTGTTCTTCGGACCAAAGCAGTTGGCTCTCCATCTGCAGCATAAGGCTCAATTAGGCTGTGATTGAGATGCCTTCCTCTGGTGTGACCAACACAGCAATGACCCTTTGCATGCTAATGTGAAGAAAAGATTGTGTGGTGCGGGACAAGTGAAGGTGTTTTTTACATTTTAATGTGTGTGCTTTCTGCTCTTTTACACTGTTGTGATGCTGTGCTATGTTTTCAGCTCTGGTTTCTATCTGAAAAGCCCATCCAGGGACAAGGGTTGCGAATTAGCTCAGTGCTAAATACTCGACGTATATGCAACACATCAGATTTCTTTTTATGTTTATTGCAAAGGCCCTGACAAATAAATAAACATATAAAATAAAATATAATAAATAAAATACCCACATTTCTTTCTGCAATTCAGTTTATTTATACAGAGCCAAATACACAATGGGGTCACAGAATGTGCAAACATGTGACATGCTGGACTTGACTAGTGTTTCAGTGCTTCATTCCTCTCCATTGTTTGAACATACTTGACACTTCCACACCACCTCCAAGAGCCCCACCTTGCTGCAATGACAGAACAACGGGACTAGATGGGCCGTTGAGTTGTTGGTTTTAGATAACAAAGCCATTTGGCTGTCCTCAAGGCACAATGGAGGTGGTAAGAAAATCCTGGGACGCCTAGTGTTTGTTGGCAGAACAGCAAGACTTTCTTCCCGCAGTGTCACTAACAGCATATCTTGCAATCACACTGAACTGCGACAAATGTCTCACGTCTGTTGACTCATCCAAAGCCAGGGAAAAGAACGGCGCTGCATTTATGTCCTTCAGGATCGTTCGACCTTCGGTTAGACATCCTGGGTGAGTCTCATCCCTCAGCAACTGGTTCATTTGTGCTGCTCTGCGTTCATGGAGTGCTGTGAGTTTCTTTAGCCAGTAGGTGTGGACCATGTCCGGGCCTGGTGCTGTCCAGTTTTTCATTCCTGAGACTCTTTCCTGTATGTCTGCCACTGTTATGGTAACTGGGTTCTGTTCAGGGAGGTTGCTGTGCTCTTCTCTCAGAGTCACCAGGAATTGTGCACTGCTGTTATGTGCGACCTCCTTCTCCCATATGCCTTTCCAGTACCTTTCACTTTCCAGTCTTGGTGGGTCTGCGCTGCTGTTAGAACCCTGCCACTGAGCGAACATTTTCGCAGGTTGTGTTGCGAACAGCCTGTTTATTCTTCTGGCCTCATTCTCTTTCGTGTACCGCTTTAGGCGACTGGACAAGGCTTGGAGCCTTTGTTTGGCAGTTTTGAGTGCTTCAAATATGGTCATCTGGATGTACCTCTCGGGTATCGGCCTTGTCATCACACCTCTCTGGGTCCCCGTCAATCGACTCATATCTTGCCAAGCTGCCTTGATCTTAGCCTCCAACCGTCTTTTCCATGGTGGGTAACGTATATCATGGCTCCCATGGTTACTCTTTTAGCCAAGCATCTCTCGGATCACTAATGCTGCATATATCAGCTCATTGGTTTCCGTGATCGTTACGGTAGGGATCACCCTCAGTGCTGCATTCACAGTTTCCATGAGACTTTCAAGTGGTACTTCACATAGCCATTGTAATTGGTTGCCCAGCCTTCATTCTCACCATGATCTTAGCTTTCAGGACATTGGGGCTGGCTTCACAATCTCATCACCTGCATTCATTGGGGCTTGCCTCCCAATCTCTGGTATAACCCCTTCTGATCTGACAGCCTGGGGCCCGTTACCATGGAATCTGTGTTCTCCCTCATCAATCTCAATTTGTGATAGCAATTGCCGTTTGTGGATGTTGGAACACTGAGCCACTAGTTGTTTCGTGGTCAACCGTGACTGTGAGTTTCGAAGTAACCATTCAGCCCACATTCTCTGTCTGTAACCGCTCTGACTAGGGTTGCTTGAGTAGTAGCATTCCAACAGAGCCATGTTATCCCATCTCCGCTTCATTCCAGTAGCCCATTTTTCATCAAGGTACTCTGGTTCCCCAGCACCTGACGCAGACCTTATTTGGCCGGGCGATGTCTCAGCCAGCATGTCATTCGTTTTATTGTTTCTAATCATGGTATGAGGTAGGCATTAGTGTGAAGGATCTTGACCAAGGACCCACACTGGATGATGTTATGTGCTCATATTGCCCCAAGGGATCGAGCCCCAGTCTCCCGAACGCCAAACCGTTGGTGCCTTACCAACTGAGCTGTCCAGCCGCTCTATATATATATGTGTGTGTATGAATCACTGTTTATTCCATATCTGAATGAAAATTTTTTTTTTGGAATTTTGCACATTTTGGACCTAAATCAAACAGTAATCACGACAAGTCATACATCATCACTGATTTTTGTTTTTGCCAGATCTTGCAAAGTAAATCACAGGGACAACGATGATGCTGGGACACAAAGAATGGAATTTGCATCACGTGTCGTATCATTATGTAGCAACCTTATTGGTTAAAATTAAACTTCTTAAGATTTTAGATTGTGACTCTGAAAGAGACTTTTCCAATCAAAAACTGGAGTGAATGAATGATTAAGTCCACAGGCACACCCACCACATGCTTGGGGCCTTGGGAAAGTCTTCTCAATACACAACAACATAATATCCCCTACCTGTGCCATATTAGAGTGTCCATGAGCGTCCATGATAATACTTTTATTTTTTCATGAATAGAGATGTGGAACATGGCAATAGTGATAGTATTTCAAGTGACAGTAAAGTACTTCCAGACATAAAGTACATGCATCCACTGTTGCTGTTTTCAGTGCTTTGAAACATCCATTCATCCATTTTCTGATCCGTTTTATCCTCACAAGGGTCGCAGGTGTGCTGGAGCCTATCTTTCAGGGTTAAAAACCAATCATTCTAATCATTCGGGGTACAACTCAGAACTGGTTTCCAGCCAATCTCAGGGCACACTTAAGCCCCGTTCACACGGCAACGTTTGGTCCGACGCAGCTCCGAAATAAATCCAGTCGAGCGTTCACACGTGCACATTTGCTCCGGCGTAGCTCCACTAAAGAGCTTATACCGGACCAAATTTGATCCACCTCAGGGAGGTGGTTTAAAAATTTGCTCCAGAACAAATGCTCGTTTGCGACGCTACGCCGAAACAAATGTGCACGTGTGAACGCAGCTGGATTAAATTTGCTCCAGAGCAAATGCTCGCTTGCGGGGGAGTGGCCTCGCTACGCTCGCTACCAGACACGCACGGAATCCGACCCCGGTCGACAGTGACGAGGGGGCCAGCGACACAGACGAAGCCCGGCCATGGACCCCCGTCCCCGGTAAAAGTGTCGGCGATTTAAGCGGTGAAGACAGCGCTCACGATCAAGATGAGAATCGAGAAAGCAGTGACGTCAGCCGAGCCCGATTTGCAGGCCCGAGCC
>NW_017806059.1:3640268-3643883 GCF_001891065.2 Hippocampus comes | reverse complement strand
AGGAGCACACACGATTGACTGTAAACACATCTTTATTCCACGACTGCCGACAAGTGGATCTATTCTGAACAAGGACAGAATAGTGTCCACCATAATATTTATTAAAAGAAAAATAAATAAAAGTCCGCGAGAGAGAAGCCCGACCCGAACCTGTTTTACTTCCGCATTCCTGTCGTTTTGGTCCGGAGCAGAAATTGCACGTGTGACCGCAAGTGGAGCTGCTTCGACGCTGCGCCGGAGTTGTCACGCTCAGCGGCTTTGCACGTGTAAACGCTCCACAAAATTTGCTCCGATGTAAAATACATCGCAACAAAATATTTCGGTGCAGCGTCGGACCAAATGTGTGCCGTGTGAACAGGGCTTTAGACGGACAACCATCTGTGCTCACACTCGCACCTAGGGACAATTTAGAATGTTCAATCAGCCTGCCATGCTTGTTTTTGAAATGTGGGAGGAAACTGGAGTACCAGGATAAAACCCACACAGACCTGGGGAGAACGTACAAACTCAACACAGGAAGGCGGGAGCCGGAATCGAGCCCTGCACCTCTTCACTGTGAGGCGGACGTGCAGACTTGCTTTGAAACATTGGTTTGCAGACGCTACATGCACACTTTCTTTGTTTTAATAAATATAACAGAGTTAAATTGATTTTTAGTTGAAGTCATGGATATGTTTTTTTTTCTTTTTTTTTTTTTTTACAGTGAGGTCACAGACACCCAAAAAAAATAATTTAAAGAATATGCATCCATGTAAGGTGCATTGGGATTAAGGAATTAAATTGCATCTCTGTGAACCATAATCAAGTCGAGTCAAGAGGTGGCTTAAGGTTCCCACCCCGAGCTGGCAGATATGTGTGTAACATTCAAATGTTCATCTCGTTGGAGGTAGCATGCCCCAGGTTGTGCATTAGTTAATTAGTTTTTCCATCAATTTGCCCAATGCTCCCGTTGCCAAAGCAACTCCTGTCTGTGAATGTCAGTGGTGAGATGAGAATTCTTCATTAGTGTACTTTTTCCAGGTATCACCTCGTGTGTGTGTGTGTGTGTGTGTGTGTGTGTGTGTGTGTGTGTGTGTGTGTGTGTGTGTGAAAATCTCTGGCTCAGAGTATGACACTTAATGCATCCATCCGTTCTCTGCACCACTTATCCCCACTAGGGTCACGGGCATGCTGCAGTATGTCCCAACTGTCTTTGGGCGAGAGGCAACTCAACTGCTTTGCAGCCAATTGTCGATCTTGAGAGGCTATCAAATGTCAGCCTCTCATTTTCATACAAAATGACAGTCTTCCATAAATATCCCCATTAGTCAGCCTCGCCACAGAATATAGGGGCTCTTTATTGGTCGACGGAGCAGGTGTGCTTGAACGCAAAACTAACACATCTTGCTTTTCGTGCCTGTGCAAGCTTCGTTTAGTATCTTTGGGGATGTGGTAGATGGCTCTGCGTCATTCTGAGCACCTCGGCATACCAAGGGCCTTTCATTTGACACGTCCCTGACGCACCTGACAATTTGGTTGCTGAAAATAGAGTAAACTTTTTGTCTGATGGAACCCCGTCTCAGTATTTATGCAGAGTGTGTCACCGTAGAAAGGGTTCGTGTGTTCATCATCTGTATCTGTGGGTAAAAAAACAAAAAACAAAAAAGGACGTTTCGCTTCTCTCACAGAAGCTTCGTCAGCGGGAGACAACTCTGAAGTCTCCGTGAAGACTTTGGGAAATTGCTCTGCGCTAAAAGGCTGAGCGTGGCCTATTTGAGGACTGGGTGGGGATGGTTAGTCATGCCCCTATGGTGAAGAGGCCCATTGATTTCTAAATTCCCTATCGTTGGGTCTTGATTAGGCCTATTGTTTGGGCTAGGGCTGAATAGCTACTTTCAGTTAAGGTTGAGGTCTACAGAAAACCCACGCACACAGATCAGTATTTGCATTTCAACTCCAATCACCCACTGCAACACAAGCTAGGTGTAATTAGAACACTTGAACACAGAGCGAGCCAAATCTCCACCAACACCAAAGCCCTGTTCACACGGCACACATTTGGTCCGACGCTGCACCGAAATATTTTGTTGCGATATATTTTACACCGGAGCAAATTTTGTGGAGCGGTCACACATGCAAAGCCGCTGAGCGTGACAGCACCGGCGCAGCGTCGGCGCAGTGTCGGCGCAGCTCCACTTGTGGTCACACGGACATGCGTAAAGTGTACTTCCTTTCCCCCGCCTTGTTAGTGACAAAAATGGTGTCTTCTCCGGAGAAATAAACGATGTGGTCGATTATCAGATGCCGTAGGATGAGAGAGAGAAAAGAAAGATGGCTGAAATACAGAAGAGCACGAAAACAAGGTATCCTTCCATTTATTCAGCAACAAGTGGACGACTTCGTGGCGTTCATGGCCATGTGGACGGTCGCCATGGCGTCACCAAAGGTCGAGAAAACCACATGGATGAAGACACGCAGTTCTTTTTGGTGGGACAGAGTTGTCAACGGTTCGTTCACTCATTCAGACTGGATATCTAACTTCAGAATGAGCAGGGAAGCATTCGTATATGTGTGCGAGAAGCTTCGCCCATCCCTCTCACGGGTAATGACTGCCATGCGAAAGCCGATCAGCGTGGAAAAACGAGTCGCGATCACCCTCTGGAAACTGGCTACCAACGCGTGCTACAGAACAATAGGACATCTTTTTGGTGTTGCTAAAAACACAGTCTGTGTCATCGTTCATCAGACGTGTTCTGCCATTGTCTCGGAAATGAGCCAAGACCTCATTAAATGGCCTGTTGGTGACCTGATGTCTGAAAATGTCCGAAATTTTGAACAGCGTTGGGGCTTTCCTCAAGTTCTGGGTGCAATCGATGGTACACACATTCCTATTATTCGACGACACGATTGTCATATTGACTACTACAACAGAAAATGATTTTATTCTGTTATTATGCAAGCAGTTGTCGATAGGAGCAATCGATTTATTGACATTTTTATTGGCTGGCCAGGTAGTGTACATGACGCACGAGTATTTGCAAATTCTCCCTTATATCAAAACAGAACATCTGGCTCATTGTTTTGGGGAGATGAACGGGATATTGGTGGAGTGCCAGTACCATTAGTGCTGTTGGGTGATGCAGCATATCCCTTATCTACGTGGCTTATGAAGCCTTTTTCAGACAATGGTAGACTGACACAACCTCAAAAAGAATTTAACTATAAACATAGCAGGGCAAGAATGGTTGTGGAAAATGCATTTGGCAGGTTGAAAGGTCGATGGAGGATTCTGCTCAAAACACAGGACACACACCTGGTGAACCTCAAAAACATTGTTGCAGCATGTTGTACGCTTCACAATTTGTGCGAAAATGGGGAGAACATTTTGACAACGAATGGATGGTGGCAAGTTGTGAAAATGACGAGACCACAGATGAAACGAGAGATGACCAAAGACCAACATGTGACAGTGCAGCAGCCTTACGACAGGCCCTACTCTCGCATTTAAATGCCTAAATTGTATTGTTGTAATTACTTGTATGTATCCAATAAGCTAGACAAATGTATGTGTCACTGCTTTTACAAAACAAAAAGTTTTGCTACACTAAATAAAACCTTTTGAAAAATGCACAAGAT
>NW_017806059.1:3632636-3636955 GCF_001891065.2 Hippocampus comes | reverse complement strand
TATATATATATATATATGCTTGCAAGTGTGCGATCGGATTGATCGCGGGAGAATGGTCCCTTCAAAAGTCGATCTTCGGTCAAAAAGGTTTGCCCTATGTGGCAAGCTGACCCAAGTAGTAAGTACCCGCTATATATATATATATACATATATATATATATATATGCTTGCAAGTGTGCGATCGGATTGATCGCGGGAGAATGGTCCCTTCAAAAGTCGATCTTCGGTCAAAAAGGTTTGCCCTATGTGGCAAGCTGACCCAAGTAGTAAGTAACCGCTGCAGCTCACATGCAGACAGTGCCTGCTTCGAGTGGCAACAACGGAGTACAAGCCAAATTTGAAGAGGACTGTTCAAGAGAAGGAATGCCAGAAGTCCCCGTACTAAGGCGCTAAGCAACATGCATAGTAAGAGAAAAAACGCTGTTATATTTTTGTTTGTGGACTTGGTTGAACTGAGAGTTTGTGTGTGCGTCAGGCAGTGCAAGCAATATTAATTGTTCAAAATGACGTGGTCTGTGTTCTTCGTACCGAAGGAGTCAATTTCTGTCATTATCATCTTGGTATTTTACAATAAATCTAACTGAGCAGAGATGTGTGTGTGTGTGTGTGTGTGTGTGTGTGTGTGTGTGTGTGTGTGTGTGTGTGTGTGTGTGAGAGAGAGAGGAAGGGATGGGGTGATGTTTATGTGTGCCCATGTGTGTGATATCATTCTTTGCAGTAACACAGTAAAAAAAAAAACTGGTTGGCCTCCCCTGGCCTCGATGTTTGATGCCATAATGACAAGCTTTTATTTTAAGGTTGACAGGGGTAAAGAAAAGACTTAAGTGCAAAGGCTCTCGCTCATCAAGCCTAATTCATCGCAAGACTTCACACAGTGCTGTAACAAGGCATCTGTTTCTCTCGCACATCTTGTCTCCTTGCATTGCATGCTGCCAGCATCGCATAATAACCTTACTGTCTGTGTTGTCATGGTAATCACTCCTGCAACACAATATAGTAGTCATTTTGCATAACTTTTGGATTAATGTACTAAATAATTCAAACAAAGTCATTTGCCCCTATTGTTACATTGCTGGTCAGTGCTCTAAGTGTTAGGTTTTAATGCATTTCACTCATCCAGGTGGGTGATAATGAGCAGGCACACTATACATTTTTCTGTCCACCGACAACCTCCAATTATCTATCTACCTAGCTGGCTATTTATTTTTGTATTGGTCAAGTATTTGAAAAACCCCTCTCCCATCAGATTGGATTACAGAGTCCACATTCACAAACATGATTTTGTATGATTAAACAGTGACGAAGATTGACTGGTTGTTGACTTGTTTTTGTCCTGCATGCTTTTAACCTTTTTGTGGTGCACTAAAATTTTTGAGTTTTGTCACAGTAGCATTAATGTGTGGCAGCACATTTCATCCTTAGTTGTTTAGTATGGCCTAGTTTGGGGTTTGTCTGCATGCTCAGTACAATACAAAGTGTAGTTATTTACTGCCTGGATCAACCCTGTGAACGGTGCTGTAATTGGAAACTCTATTGAAGCTGTAAATACTCTACCGTTTACACACATGCACACTGCAGCTGTTATTTATCTGGCTGACTTTGGAGCAGACGTTTGGTAACATTTAGGACAGCCAAATTAGCAAGAGAAAACCGAATGACAAATCGAGATGGCAATATAGGAGACATTGTGCTTCATGCTTAAGTTCTGTTCACGCTACACAAGGTGACTTAGAGCAGTGGACGGTCAATAGAACACCGGCAACCGGAATGGCCAGCAACACATCTTGTTTATGATGTCGTGAAACTAAATGGATTTGTTTGGACCTGCACCTAATTTGAAATGCAGTAATGAAGCAGTCTGTTACAATACATTGGCCTCTTATCACACACCATCCAACAATTGGAAGGGTTCTTGCATGCCTCTCAATTGTCTAATGGCCATTATATTGCTGGTCCAACATATTGAATGCTTATTAAAGCATACTGTCTTTAAATTAGACACAAAACCAACACTGATTCGTGGTGCCAGGTATTCCGTATTTTTTGTGATTGCTAATGTGTGTACAGCTGTCTCTTGATCACGCAACCAGTTGACTTTTACTGGCTGGTGGAGTGCAATTTATTTATTTTAAAATATTTTTGAAAGGAAAAAAAAACTGATTATTTGTAACATCGAATACTGGAAATGCACTACTGTGCTTTCAGTTTGTGGATGTGCAAAATGATTTTCATGGAGAGACTGCTTTTGTGGGCTTGTTAAATGTACTATATACACTAAGCCTCGCAAAGTATAGTTTTTGATTGCTGCATGAACGTGATTGTGTCCATTGATCATTTTTTGGGGGTAATGGCATCTCTTACTTCTATCCACAGGTTAACAGGATTTAGCATCCCACCACCTGTGACCAGTTCTGGCTCAATTTTTTCACTGAGGCTGACCAGTGACTTTGCAGTAAGTGCACATGGATTTAAAGCATTCTATGAAGGTAAGAACATTAGAACTGTCTTCAAATGACACACCGCGACTTGTATCACATGACCACCCTCAATAAAGATGGAATTTGTGTGCAGGAATCACTTGTTGCTGTATCTCACTGAGCTGCGAAGGTTTGCAAGTGTTTGCACACGTAGCAAATGATTTTTATTTTATTTTATTTTTATTTTTTGGTCAAGTTTCGTTCAGTGTCGCAAAGATGTTCGCCAGGCATCCCAAACAGCATGAATGATTGGTGTTTTTCTTGTTGCCTTCAAATTTCTCTGTGACAAGAAAAATTGAGACCATGAAATGTCTTGGCAAACGTCTTTGAGACCGTTTGCGACCTTGACCAAACCCTGATGATAAAAAACATTCGCTAGGTGCGCACACGCTAAGTGAGAGACAGCATTTAGAAGAAATACTAAATATCATTTATGCAGGGAGATATTATGCAGGGAGGGTCATGTGATTCCTCGAGGGTTTCCACCATTAGTCATTAAAGCATCTGGTACTTCAATTAACTAAGTTAATCTCATATTTTACAAATCAACATCCCTTTCCCCCAAAGTCCTGAACTTTTTCTGCCACTCCAGAGGTGCATCTGGAATTGCATGGCAGATGGCGACTGGAATTAGTTGAACTAATGGATGCACCGAGTTATGTGGGCTGAAGCCGAGCTGAGTGCAGTAGGGAGCAAAATAAGAATTATCCTTCTGTGACCATCTTGCTTGCCCATTTTCCTGTGCACGATTGCATTTTCAGTAACCTGCCCATTTCTGGTATTTTTAAAAATCCTGTGTCTTTGTTTTAAATGCGAGACTTCGCCTTTCTGTCTAAAATGTAATTTTAATGTAATATCTGACACTTTACATCCTTTTTCCCCTCTGTCCCCTTTCACTATTCTTTACAACTTGATCTATTCTTGACCAGCTTTGACAGGCTGACCTCATCCACAAGTTTCTCCAATTCTCAAAATACCCATTTTTCCTTCCACTTTTACCCTCTGCTCAGACTCACTCATGCCCAAGACAAGGCCAGAGCAGGACCTCTGTGCTCTTCATCTGGTCATTGGCAGTTTCCTCCATGTCCTCCAGCTCTCGATCAGTCGGGTTGCTTCTCTCGTTCTCCTGCATGTGTCGTTTTTGAGAAACAAATACGTTCTTCATTGTTACTCTGTCAATGTGGAAGTTCTTTATTTGGTGGGGGTGAAGTCGAGCCAGAATGCTCAGTGTCTTACAATTATTCTGGCCACCATTATGTCTGGAGTATTGAAACGTTTAAAAGGATTCTCAGGTGTATGGAACTCAAACCTCCACTAGTTCTAATTTTGCAATCATGATTCTATGTGCAACAAGAACATTGTGACTCATTAATATTGAGACTAATACTCAATAGCACATCTGCTGTCAGTCTTATTGTGGTTCACTTTCATGATGATCAAGAGCAAATTTAATCTCCAGAGGGATGTGTGTGTGTGTGTTGTATATATATATATATATTAGAGCTGTCAGTTTAGCGTGTTATTATCTGCATTAATTTAAATGAATTTTAACGTGATTAAATTTTTTCTCGCGAGATTCACGCGGCACACGTCACAGCGGATGTTATTTTGCTCTATGAATAAAACAGAAACAAAACAACAAGCGCGCTGCACAGGTCCACGCCCATGTCTGTTTTGCCGGCCACGGCAGCGCGAGACACCGAAAATGGATACTGAAAGAGTTTATGAATGGAAAGTTTACTTTTAAAAAGTTGCCAGATAGTTCCACTGACAAGACCAAAGTTACCTGGATGTTTTGCAGTCGTAAACTGAGCTATCATCATAGCACGTCGAGTCTGAAAT
>NW_017806059.1:3628691-3632367 GCF_001891065.2 Hippocampus comes | reverse complement strand
CCTGGTCCCATAATGACTGGATTGGCAGCAGGTGTGCACAGAAGACCGCACATGCCACCTGCTGGTCAGACCAGAAACCGAATCGTGACAGAAATACCACTTAATGGCCAAGCGCACAGCTGAGTGAGTACTCCGCCCCCTCGTCTGAGACGGACAGCTATGGATAATTTCAAAGCGAAGAAAATGGATAACACGACGAAGAACAATTTTGCTGAAGCCATAGCTAAATGTATGGCTACTGCATGCCAGCCTGTCAACATTGTCCACAGCGAGACTCAAGCTGAAATCATTCGCATTGCATCTAACGACTCCACTACGGATTGCCAGCAAGAGCCTCCATTACAAGCTATGAACAGAAATTGTACGTAGTGGAGAAGGCTCAGGTACACCAAGTGAGAGAAGACACTGTTTCGGGAGAGAAATAAGAGACTAGGTTGATGAGCCTCTGGTCAATAAAGAGCAGGCATTCTGTTGAGTCCGATGTATGCCACTGACACGATTGTTACTTGTTTGGAACTATTTCGTGTGGAAGGTTACCGTGTTCCGTGTCCATATAAATAATGGGGGTGGAGCTTCTCTGTGTTCATCTGACAGCGACGGTGCACTGAGGCACGTCGAGAGTTAAGCGGTGCAGTGGTAGCGACCTACCGACCACACTGAAAATAAAACGTCTCCAGTTTTGTCATCGAACCAAGTGTAGTCATCCGAAATGATGTCGACACAAAACCAGAGAGAGACTTCCGCTCAAGAAGGACCAACAGAATCAACATAGCCTGACTGCTTTGTTCAAAGCAAACTTGAGAAAAACAAAGTATGCAACCATGGCTTAAATCCACTACAGGCTGAGTACTAGTTTACCTTATATGTGCACTTTATAATTTTATATTGCACTGTTTTGAGTCATTAAAAAGAGCTGTTAAAGCAGATGTTGTGTGACAAAATATTTTTTTCACTGTTGTTGATGGACAGTAATGTTGTGTGAGAGATCATGTGTGAATAACTGCTCCAAGTGAAAAATGTTCATGTAAAATTGAAAATTGAAATTATATCAGGAAATATTTACATCTTGCACATAGAAAACTGATTCATGATTCCATGTTGATGAGAGCATTAAAATGGGAAAAAAATAGGACAAAAAAATCTATGAAGAAATTCAGAAATGATAAAAAAATGTGTGAGTAATCACGAATAATGCTTCCATTTTCTTCAAAGCTCACCGAGCGCCTTAAAATCCAGTGCGTCTTTTGTATGGTCATTACGGTAATACGTCGACCCCAAGGTGGCTCCTTCCTGGAGACATGCTTCCAATGTTATAACTTGCTGTTGGTTCAGTGAACTGTGTCGCTGCTTTATTAAATAAGTTTGTGTTGCAGCTCCGAAAAAAGGAGAGCTGTTGTGTTAATTCTTTAAAACAGTCTGAACAAATACGGTACGTCTTTGTCCGTCTCCGTGCCTTCTTCCGTTTGACTCGAGAGGCGTTCAAGACCGCCTTCGAAGAATGTAAACTAATGATTACTTAAATGAAACTACGAAAATTGAAAATAATACATCAAAACTGAAAAGCTAGCGAGGATATCACAAATTTGACAGCCCCCTCCCCCTACACAATTTATATTGTGATTTGATCATTTGTGAATACACAACAAAGGAATAAATAACTACGACTGACATCTTGTTGTGTTATTTTGACTTCAAGATGGCGCCGCGAGAGTCGCTGCCTTTCCAGCAGCTCCTATTTATTTCGTTCTTCTACTTCTTCCTCTCATAACTTTGCTGCTGTGAAGTGGGAATTTCTCCATTGTGAGACGATTAAAGGTTTTCTTATCTTACCTAATCGTACTGTTGGAGCTACGATAAAGGAAATGCTAATGCGTTTTTCGGAAGCGGTCATGAACGGCTCTCGAGTTGGCCTGAAGAAAAGAAGGGAAGGAGACGGACAAAGACGCACCTGTATTTGCTGAAAAAAGGAGAGCTGTGGTTGTGGTTTTATTAATTTTTTAAAAGCAGACTTTATGAATGGTTTTCACAGTCTCAGCAAATACAGGTACTGTACGTCTTTTGTCCATCTCCGTGCCTTCTTCCGTTCCACTCGAGAGGCGTTCATGGCCGCCTCCAAAAAACGTGAATGAATTCTTACTTCAATGAAACCACGAAGAAAATCAAGCGGGGAAATCACAAAATAAATTCTGTAGGGGGGATATATAATTTATTTTGTGATTTCCTCGCTTGATTTTCTGTTTTGATGCATTATTTTCAATTTTCGTAGTTTAATTTAAGTACAGGAATAGTTAATTTACATTTTTCAGAGGCGGTCATGAAGGCCTCTCTAGTTGAACGGACGCCTTTCCAGTTGAATGGAAGGAGCGTAGCACCATCTAGTGGAGGCATTGTAGATTGCGCCTTTTAATGCGAAGCGTCTAATGTATGAAAAAAAATTACAAAATAGCCATTCATTGAAGGTGCGCCTCATAATCCAGTGCGTCTTTTCGTGCGGAAAATACGGTGTATATACTACGTGCTAACCACTTGACTACCGGGCCGCCCAATATACATACATACATACATACATACATACATACATACATACATACATACATGTATGTATGTATGTATGTATGTATGTATGTATGTATGTATGTATGTATGTATGTATGTATGTATGTATGTATGTATGTATCTATGTATGTATGTGTTTGTGTGTGTGTGTGTGGATATGTGTGACCCTTCACGCAAATGCCTAACTCATACAATGAGAGACAATAAAACGAATGACAGACATCGCCCGGCCAAACAAGGTCTGCGTCGGGTGCTGGGGAACCAGAGCACCTTGATGAAAAATGGGCGACTGGAACAAAGCAGAGATGGGCGAGATGCGATAACATGGCTCTGTTGGAATGCTCCTACTCAAGCAACCCTAGTCAGAGGGGTTACACGCAGAGAAAGTGGGCTGAGTAGTTACTTTGAAACCCACAGTGACGGCTGACCACGAAACAACGAGTAGCTCAGTGCTCCAACATCCACAAACGGCAATTGCGATCACAACTTGAGATGGATGAGGTACAATGCAGATTCCATGGTGAAGGGCCCCAGGCTGCCAAATCAGAGGAGGAGATCATACCAGAGAGTGGGAGCCCCACTTAATGCAGTGGATGATGAGATTGGGAGGCCAACACCAATGAATGAAATGCTGAGCGAGGCAGCAACTGACCTGAAAGCTAAGATCATGGCAAGAATGAAGGCTGGGCAACCTAGAAACCAATTACAACGGCTATATGAAGTACCACCTGAAAGTGTCATGGAAAGCGTGAATGCACTCAGGGCGATCCCTACCGTAATGATCACGGAAACCAATGAGCTGATATACGCTTCAGCATCAGTGATCCGAGAGATGCTTTCCTATAAGAGCAACCATGGGACCCACGAGATACATTATCCACCAAGGGAAAGACGGTTGGAGGCTAAGATCAAGGCGGCTCGGAAAGATGTGAGTCAATTGACGGAGGCCCAGAGAGGTGTGATGAAAAGGCCGATACCTGAGAGGTACATCCAGATGACCATACCTGAAGCACTCGAAACTGCCAAACAAAGGCTACAAGCCTTGTCCAGTCGCCTAAAGAGGTACACGAAAGAGAATGAGGCCAGACGAATAAACAGGCTGTTCGCAACACAACCTGCG
>NW_017806059.1:3589795-3628175 GCF_001891065.2 Hippocampus comes | reverse complement strand
AGCCCCAATGAATGAAATGCTGAGCGAGGCAGCAACTGACCTGAAAGCTAAGATCATGGCAAGAATGAAGGCTGGGCAACCTAGAAACCAATTACAACGGCTATATGAAGTACCACCTGAAAGTGTCATGGAAAGCGTGAATGCACTCAGGGCGATCCCTACCGTAATGATCACGGAAACCAATGAGCTGATATACGCTTCAGCATCAGTGATCCGAGAGATGCTTTCCTATAAGAGCAACCATGGGACCCACGAGATACATTATCCACCAAGGGAAAGACGGTTGGAGGCTAAGATCAAGGCAGCTTGGAAAGATGTGAGTCAATTGACGGTGTGTGATGAAAAGGCCGATACCCGACCGAGAGGTACATCCAGATGACCATACCTGAAGCACTCGAATCTGCGAAACAAAGGCTCCAAGCCTTGTCCAGTCGCCTAAAGAGGTACATGAAAGAGAATGAGGCCAGACTGTTGCTGTTTGCAACACAACCTGCGAATGTGTACGCTCAGTGGCAGGGTTCTAACAGCAGAGCAGAAACTGAAAGTGGAAACTGAAAGGTACTGAAAGGCACATGGGAGAAAGAGGCCGCATATAACAGCAGTGCACAATGGCTGTTGACTCTGAGAGAGGAGCACAGCAACCTCCCTGAACAGAACCCAGTTACCATAACAGTGGCAGACATACAGGAAAGAGTCTCAGATATGAAAAACTGAACAGCACCAGGCCTGGACATGGTCCACACCTACTGGCTAAAGAAACTCACAGCACTCCATGAGCGCCTAGCAACACAAATGAACCAGGGATGGGACTCACCCAGGATGGCTAACCGAAGGGCGAACGATCCTGATCATGAAGGATCCCTCAAAGGGTGCAGTCCCATCCAACTATCGGCCAATAACCTGTCTCTCCACAACATGGAAGCTCATGTCAGCAGAGAAGGGCATTGATATAGATACCAGAGGAGCCAAACATCAGCTCCTGATTGACAGAACAGTCGCACAAGACTGCAGGTCCCGACATACAACCTGTGCACAGCCTGGATTGATGACAAGAAAGCCTATGACTCGATGCCACATACATAGTATACCACAAGCCAATGGCAACCTCGAACTGGCAACAAGGAAATCAGCTACGGCCAAGTACCTCCAGCGGGTGAGGCAAGTCCTCAGAAGCCAGCTCAATGTCAAGAATAAGACTCGGGCAATAAAGAGCTCTGCCCTGCCAGTGATCAGATACCCTGCAGGAATAATAAGGTGGCCAAAGGAAGAGATTCAGACCACGGACGTTAATACCCGAAAGCTCCTAACCATGCATGGAGGGTTCCATCCCAAATCCAGCACCCTGAGACTGTACGCAAGCCGAAAGGAAGGAGGCCGGGGACTAGTGAGTGTGAGAGCCACTGTCCAGGATGAAACATCCAAGCTCCATGAATACATCAATGAGAAGGCCCCAACGGATGACGTACTCAGAGAATGTCTCAGTCAATGGGGAACTGAGGATGAGGTGCTGGAAGAGGGACCATCATGGGAGGACAAGGCCCTACATGGGTTGTACCACCAGACCATAACTGAAATGTCTGATCTCAAGAAGTCCTATCAGTTGCTCGAGATGGCTGGCCTGAAGGACAGCACAGAGACACTCATCCTGACTGCTCAGGAGCAGGCCCTGAGCACCAGAGCCATTGAGGCCCAGATATAAGACCCAAGGTGTAGGTTGTGCAAAGAGGCACCTGATACGATCCAACACATAACTGCAGGGTGTAAGATGCTGGCAGGGAAAGCTTACATGGAACGCCATAACCAGGTGGCTGGCATAGTCTACCGAAACATCTGTGCGGTGTATGGACTGGAAACCCCAAGGTCAAAATGGGAAACACCTCCAAAAGTGGTGGAGAATGACCGAGCGAAGATCCTGTGGGACTTCCAGGTATAGACTGACAAGATGGTAATGGCGAACCAACCAGATATCGTGATCATAGATAAAGGGCAGAGGATAGCCATTGTAGTGGATGTAGTGGTCCCAAGTGATGGAAACATCAGAAAGAAGGAAAACGAGAAATTAGAGAAATACCAAGGGCTAAGAGAGGTTCTGGAGAGAGCCTGGAACGTAAAGGTGACAGTAGTGCCTGTGGTGGTCGGAGCACTCGGGGCAGTGACGCCCAAACTAGATGAGTGGTTGCAACAGATCCCGGGAACAACATCGGACATCTCAATCCAGAAAAGCGCATTGCTGGGAACAGCAAGGATACTGCGCAGAACCCTCAAGCTTCTTGGCCTCTGGTAGAGGACCCACCCGAGTTGAATGTGGGACGGACACCACCCAAGGGGTGAGACGAGGATTTTATATATATACCATATTGGTCCGAATATAAGACGGCCCTGATTATAATACGACCCCCTCTTTTTCAAGACTCAAGTTTGAAAAAAGACTTTTTGAACACTAAATTAATTTTTATACAGAAAATAATTACAGTACATCTGAAACAAATGATTATAACAATAACAATAACAACATATTTGAGACAAAAAGCATGTTATTTTGCCTCATTCAAATCTAAAGTGCAATGACATTCATAAATGAATGGCTTCTGGTTTTTGAAATGTAAATTACATCATAACTTCTCCTCAGCTGCTGGTTAACCTGGCCGATCATCGACCCACTTTTCTCCAGATTGTCACTACGTTTCTCCATTTTCTGTTATCTCTTCTATTATTTTCTTCTCCTTTCCTTCTTACCGCTATTTTTTATTTTTCTTCTTCGTCCTACCGCTATTATTATTTTTATTCATCGTGGCAGGGGTTCACTTTGGCCTGGGGAGTCAAGTTCATCATTCACTTCATTGATATCTGGCGCCATCTAGCGTCGTGAATGGGTATAACGTCTTGACCCCGAATATAAGACGACCCCCACTTTTTCAGTCTTATTTCAATGCAAAAAACACCGCCTTATATTTGGGCCAATAGGGTACACTGTATATGTAACCAGGTGAACCATACTTAGACTTTTGTAGTGAAGGCTGCCTTGTTTAACAAATGTAGCACTGACACTTTAAGAGCACGCTTAATAAAAACACGCGGGAACATATAGCGCGAGCGAGAATTAGACCAGGAAGTGAGGGGAGGATGACATGCATGTAAAGGAAGATAGTCACTGAACTGTGTATGCCGCTCGTCCCAACTTGATACACCCAGAATCGTCAGTTTCACCCTGGCGATATTCAGAGCAAAATATCGTGGTTTGGAGTTTGAAATCTGCCGCTAGTGAGCCGTGTGAACAGCTGTACAGCAGGGAGATCGTTTGTGTTTTTCCACGTGTTTTGTATGCACCCAACACGGCGGAATTGTCTTTAATCTGTTCGAAAATTTGATTTGATCTCTTAGATCCTTTTTTCAAACTCTTAAAATTCAGTTAACATCTCAGTCTTTCATCTTAATGCTGTACTAATTTTTATTGTTCAGTCGGGAATAAAGCCCACATAAAAATTATTTTGTGTTCAGTCCAGTCTTTCCAAAGACCCGGCTACACACACACACACACACACACACACACATATACATATATATATATACACACAATGTTAACACACACTAGCTTTCATGTCAGTAATTTATTTCGTACAGTCATTTATTTGGTGGAGAGTTTTATGGCTGTTGCTTTTGAAATGTCACTACTGTATGTAGTCATTTCTACCATGACATATTGCTCATCCTCGTTATGTAGCTCCGGCGCTATCCGTCCTATACATTCACATGCCTGAAAATGTTCAATGCTGGCGGACAGAGCAAGCTGATTGAATCATACATGTAATTAAGTGCATTGACTTTGAAATCCAGTCATGGGCCCCGCCAGAGGGAATCTAATTTCTCAACTGCCATGTGAATGTATATCAAACATATTACAATCCAAAAAGTTTCAAACCCCAAATATACATCAATTGTGACAAAGCAGGCTTAACCCAAAATGGCCTTCAAGAGGTCAAGCTGTATTTAGAAAAATGAGGAAGGCTGACTTCACGTCACAAACACACAGGGAGTCTTAGTTCCCTCGTAGCTTTACAAGTGACAGGTATAGGCCGTAGCTGTGCTCAGTAACTGTGTCAATATGTTTCAAAAACATTTCTGCATTCCTTGTTGAAGGTTGTGTTTGAAGTCAAAATGTCTTCAAATCGGTCTGCCATTACTTGAGTACCATTTCGACCTGCCATTTTTGGGACAAGACTTGAAAACAAGTCCATGAAACATAATCGTTTCGAGTGAAATGTATTCCGTTTGGGTTTCTGTGGCAATGCAGTGCGTCCATCTCATTTGCCATGTGATGAAAAAAAAAACAAACATGAGCTCAGTATTTGCCTTGTCTGATCGAAAGTTCTGCTCAGTAGTCCGTCAAAGCGTCTCACTCGTAAGCCAGAGTGTCACTTGGCACATGTGGCTGCTGTGGAGAAATAGCGCAAACACCACCTCTCTGTGTCAAAAATCCATCTTCTTCAAAGACCTTCAGGGGTGTCAAAGTCAAATGGACGGAGGGCCAGATAAAAATTTTTGCTGCAAGCCGAGGGCCGGACTGATCGAATGTTCATTGAAAATTTTAAAAATGACCACATATTGTTTATTGAACCAAATTTAATTGACTGAAAACCTAACAAATACATTCCAATACGGTCAGATAAATAAAGCAACATTTTTTTATGGCTATGTCAGTAAACTTTAATTTTCAACAGGCACAAAAAAATTCCCTTTGAAAAAAAATCCCCATAACATGAATGAAAGAAGCCGATATTATTCAAGGTTTCACTTCTTTGAGGCTGAGGCTGATACTCGGTGGTGTCTTAACTTTTCTACAAGTTCATCAATATTTGGGGTCAGGCTCTGAGCTGAGCAAATCCTCAACATTGAGTGAGGGTGTTCAGCAGTAAATCGACTTCTGTGTGATGTTTTGTTCAGCTTCATCAAAGAAAATAGTTGTTCACACACGTATGTGCTGCCAAACTTTCGACAACGTTTGAGCAGCCTGGATGCGCAGCGGGACCACTGTGTCGGGGAGGAAACCGTCAAACTGCGCAGCACGCACTGCCGTATCTTTGCAGAAACACTGCAATTGTGTTTCTGCTAATGCTCACGTTTAAAAAGAGTTGTTTTTTTTCGGGGTAAACTTCGTCACAAACTTTAAGTATACCGTTTTTAATGAAATCCCCCTTCCCCCTCCATGTCCATGTTCTTGTTTGCGTGTTTCGTTTCATGATGTCGTCTCAGATTACACTATTTCAATCGCGCCACAGCCCTGCGATTGGCTGGCAACCAATTCAGGGTGTCCCCCGCCTACTGCCCGGAGACGGCTGGGATAGGCTCCAGCACCCCCCGCGACCCTAGTGAGGATCAAGCGGTTCGGAAAATGAATGAATGAATCGCGCCACACTTTCTCCACACAGAAGACACACAGGTTTTCCAGCTACGTCCATGTACATGTTCTTCGACTCTCACCTTGTTTGAAACCCGCGGTTCTCAGTGTCCACCTTCCGTTTTGCCATTTTTGATGGGTATCTGAAAGCTAATGTCACTGTTATGGGAACGACTGCTAGACTAATAAATATTTAAATAAAGCGGCCGACTGCTTGGCACGTCACCGTTGCATTGTGGGAAATGTAGTTTTGGTGCGTGTAAAAGATCTGCGGGCTCTCGGCTTGCTGCGGTCCGCGGGCCGGTTCTAATAATAAATCAATATCATCCCAGGGGCACTTTGACATATGTGTATTAGACACACAAGTGAAATAAATAGCTCAGCCTCTGAGAAATCTTGCACCCAACTAGCTTATTTTGCTACTTCGCAGAACTCACTCGTTGCCTGTGTAATGTGGATGAATGCAAGTTCATCTCTCTCTCTCTCTCTCTCTCTCTCTCTCTCTCTCTCTCTCTCTCTCTCTTTATGTTTTTAAAGATTTCCTATTTGGTGCTAGGTCAGGCAGAATGGAGGCTCTGTACACCTTTAATACCGGAACAGTTTTTCTTTGCAAGTGGTTTTTAATGGACTGCTTCTGTGGTTATTTATAATGTGATGGCTATCGAGGAAGTAAACAAATTGGCAGAAAGATAGACAATTAAAACAAAGCATTATGTAAATTTCAGCTGTCACCATTGAATACTGTCCCAATTGAATTAAAAAAAAAAAACAATGTACATTTTTATTGCAATTTTTGTTGTTGTTGTTTATTTGCTATTCTTTAATAATTAAACAAAACAGCAGAAATCCTGAGGGTTCTCGTGTTAATTTATCTGCATCGTTTTGACCTTCATGCAGACCCACAGTGGCCATTCTGGATCACCGGAAGGATTCTCAGTTGGCCATTATACTTTGTGGGCTGTTGTTCCAGCCCGGAAAGCCGATTCTTATGGCATGCTGGTTCTTGCCAGCCAATCACAGGGCACACATAGACAAACAACCATTCATGCTCACACTCACACCTACAACCAAATTTAGAGTTTTCCATTAACCTGCCATGCATGTTTTTGGAATGTAGGAGGAAACTGGAATACCCGGAGAAAACCCACACAGGCAGAAGGAGAACATGCAAACTCGACACAGGAAGGCCGGAGGCCAGATTTGAACCCACGACCTCTGCACTGTGTGGCGGACATGATAACTAGTCGACCACCATGCTGCCTTCACGCAAATACATTGTTAAATAAAATTCAAATGACTAAGTCGCTCAATCAATCAGGCTCTATTTTGCTCCCTCTTCTGATCAAATCGGTGATCCAGAATCATTTTTTTTCAAACTTGATGATCACTGATTGCTAATCGACCCCAAAAACCCTGCTCACATATTGCCTAATACACACACACTCACACAAGTGGAGGGGCGGAGCGCCACAGAAGATGAATGCCAAATAGTAAATGTAAAATGAGTATAAATCAAATAAAATGGTAAGAAAAGGTGCTGCTAAAACAATATCAGAAAAATGCACTCACAGAGAAACGACACAGGTGACAAAGGCGCAAAAGAACTGTTGTTTAATAATTGTGGGACTAATATAAAAATAATTTGTGCACAAAAATATATGGCCATTCAATGCAAAACTGATCATTTTATGAAAAAGGTCAAGTAGTGGTTGAACCCGGCGCAAGAGACAATGGACAGTTATCCTGAAGTCGGATTGAATTTTCTTTTAGGCAGGAAATACGTTTCAAAAATACTCTCAAAAACCTTCCAGTATATTATAAGATGGTAATGAGAATACTAAATCATATTTTCCTTTAAAGAGAACCCCAAAATGTTCTTCACAGTTGTATGATCTATGAGGCTCCACTCGTCTAAATACGGCATTCTGATTAATATTGCATTTGTGGAACATGAATTAAATAGTAAATTCCATTGTTGTCCATCTCTATGCCACTTGCTGTCGACTGCAAATTGACATCAATGTTGCTCAGGGCTCAGATAACAAACAATCATGAATCAGCTTCAGAAAACAAGTTTTCCAACCTAAGTGAACAGTGTCACTGAGTTTTTCTTCATCACTATCCACCCTTGGTATTTGTTCACAAGAAGCCTAGAAGAGTTTACCCTTCCAAAACAATAGACCACAATGTCTCCATGTGACTGTCATGGCGCAACATTTAAAGGAAATGAGAGAAGACATTTTGATTGGCAGTCAATGTCGGCTGTGTTCATGCCCACACTTTTAAATACGTTGGCTTGCACATGTTGAAATTACAAATGTTTGGTCCAACTCACCTCCTTGCAGATTGACTCCAACCAATTAGCACAAAATGCTTCAAGAGAAAAACTCCACCATTTTAATCAAACAATATGTACATGTAAAAATAAGTCGTCGTAGTTAATGTTAACAATTCCTAGCCCCCTGTGTTAGAGTTAATGTACATACATTGTCTTTCTGCTCAAAATTCCAGGTAGAAATAATGTGTTGAGCTATTACCACAACCACCATCGTATTTTCCATAGCTGGTTCAACAATTTCTCTCTCTCTTTCTCTCGCTCTCTCTCTCTCTCTCTTTAGAGCTTTGGAGCAGCTCATGTGGATATCCGGGCATTCCACCTAAAGGCATACTGAATGGAACTCAGTTCAATGTAGGGGCGAAGATCCGTTACAGGTGTATCTCTGACTACGTCCTGGATGGCCATTCATTGCTCACCTGCGTCACCAATGCAGCTGGTGTGTCCGTATGGGACTTCCCTGTGCCAATGTGTAGAGGTAAGACTCTTAAGCAGTGTGATGTTGTCATTGTAAAAGGATCAACCACATCATCTGTCTTATAGTAGATTCACTGTATGTCCTGTACAAAAAGTAGCTTTAAGACATTCGTAAGGCAAATTTACCTAGTATGGAAATATGGAATTTTACTCCTCTAGAAAATATTTTGACATTTCGGGAGTGCATCCATGTTTGTATTAACAAAAACAAGAGTAAGTGAATGGTGACGACTGAGCTCATATTTCGCGCTCACTTCAGTCATTATATTTTCATAGAAATGTGCTGAATTGATTCAGTGTTGTTTTGACTTTTTTTTCCATCTTTACCTGGAAGATGCTGATGTTTCAAAGCGGTGGAATTATTTACGGTTCTTGTGGTTACAGAAGTGACCATAAATCGGTGTAGACAAATTGAATTTCTTTGAAACAGGTTTTGAAGCCCTCCCTCCCCCCATTTAGTTTATTTGAAAGCTGTCCCGTCAAGCAAAATACAGCATTACATCGTTTTTTTAATCTTTAGTAATTTAACATGGCTGATTACGCTGAAAGCAAAAAAAATGAAAGTAAGTACCGTTATTTCCTGCACTATAAGGCACTTCGGATTATAAGGCACACTTTCAATGAATGGCCTATTTTAAAACTGTTTGGATATATAAAGCGCATAGAAGAGAAGCTACAATACTGACTGTGGTTGCGTTATGCATCCACTAGATGGTGCTTTGCTAAAGGGAATACAATACAAAACAGCTTTATTTACATAGAGCAGTGGTTCTTAACCTGGGTTCGATCGAACCCCAGGGGTTCGGTGAATCGGTCTCAGGGGTTCGACGGAGCCGCTGCCATGGAGGTTAAGACATACCCAACTCAACATGTCAATTAGTTATGACACGCCCACTTGGCCATCACTTGCTGTAGATGATCACATTACATTGCTTGTCCAATCAGTGCTGCGGGAAAGTTCGCTCAGCAGCCAACGTGCGACTGTCGTGATAATACGTCGTTAAAAAAAAAAAAAAAAGAAAAAGAAAAAAAAACTGAAAAAGTACTTGTCTGTTTGACTGTGTGTTGGCGAATGCACATGTCAACCCTTTTTAGTCACAATTAGTGAATGCTAATAATCACCACTAGATGGCATCGGAACATTAACTGGGAAACAATGGGGAATATAAAGAGAGTCATAGTCTTCGTTGCCTCGGATTAGAGGGCGCACTGTCGGCTTTTGTGAAGAAATTGAATGCTTTTAGGTGCGCCTCATAGTGTGGAAAACACTAAATGTATGTTTAGTGTGCCGGATAGGCTTGAGAGGGTTATAAGTTGGGAGAGTGAATATAATCAATGTGTTGTCAATCCCACCCTGCTTGGAAGTGTCCCCCAATTTAGAAAGGATCTCAGAAATGATTTAAAGAATGGATTAAAGCAGGGGCCCCCAACCTTTTTTGCCCCACGGACCGGTTTATGTCAGACAATATTTTCAGGGACCGGCATTTAAGGTGTGGTGGAAATAATACAACAAAATAATATGGTATGAGCTGCATGAAAATGGTGGCGTTTTCGAAATATAATAATAAACACAAGGAGCGTCTAATCTGGCCGCAACACTCCGATCGCTATGGCAATGTTTAATGTCTTCAAAATACGATACAACGCAAATTCAAAGTGCATGAAAATGACGACTCACCACAGCACCGAGCTTGATTTTCTGCAACCAGACGGTCCCATCTCTGGGTAATAGGAGACAATGACACCTCAAGTGTGTGGTCTATGTCCAGTCTACTTCGTAATTTTGTTTTCGTCGCCGTTGCTGCAGAAACCCCCACTACCACACAGGTAGGATGTCGGAAATAGCAACAGTGCTATTGCGGCGATCTCAGAGTATTCAGCCATAACTTTAATCCAGTTGTCTAATAAAACGGAATTAAGGCAAGTTCTTTCTGTGCGGCCCGGTACCAAATGCCCGGCGGACCGGTACCGGTCCGCGGACCGGCGGTTGGGGACCCCTGGATTAAAGCACAACGCAACCTAATCATACTCTGTGGCCACCTGCACAATGGCGAAATGACATAAGATTATGTGGCTAGCTACATCAGGTCACAGAGACAAGACTTTTTCTCATGTTTAGCAGACCATTAAAAGAAACACACAATTTCTCAGTTATTCATATACTATAGCTTCAAACCTTGAGATGAATGGCATCTTAAATTCATCTGTACAGCAGAGAGAAAAGGCCCTCTGAAGATTTGACACATTATTCATTTGGCACAGGCACATCTAGCTGAAATATTAACCATCACCTTTTTAATCTTGCTGGAGCTGGGAATACTCTTCAACAATTTGACTGAGTTTGTTGGGTATCAGTTGTTGGGAACATTTCAATTATTCTGCTTTTGGTCAACTGCAATAACTATATGCTGTGCTGTTTACATTGACTCTCTGTACTTCTGAGGAGCTGATTATTGATAGCCCTGATACATTAGCACGGCACGACAGATATGGATGTTTTTAGGCCGATGCTGATTCCAATATTTGGTAGACAACTGAGTAATTGGCCAATTATTTTGAGTAACATAAAATGAATAACTTCTCTTTTTGGTCCCTTCAAAGTCACAAAAATAATGATATGAATTGCAGGCAAACCATGTGATTGTTTTACCATACTTAATCCTATAATATTTGTTTAACTTTAAACATGCAAAAAGAATGAACTGATGAGTTTAGCTTTTAATTTAGGCCATAAATGTATGCAGTGCCTTAGCCATATATGTGAAGGTACTGGCAAAACATAATTTCTGAATGATGCCCTTTAACATCGCATTTCTTCTGCACCGTTATTTCCGTTGCCTTTAAGTGATGATTTAAAAAAAAAAAACAGATGCCGTTCTACAAGTCTAAACATGTCATCTTTGACAGAGTCGCATTTGAAATATACTCCATGAAAGAGACAATTTTATCACTCACAATAATAACACTAATAAGACACACTCAACTCAATTTTATTTATCAGAGCACTTTAAAACAACCCCCTCTGCTCACAAAGTGCTGTGCAAGGAGCAAAAATGAGTCATACAACAACAAAGGCAGTTAAAACAATAAATTAATAACATAAAAAAAAAACAGTGACACACCACAAAACACGAAAACAATTCAGAGTCGCATGCTGAGTCAAAAGCCAAACAATAAATGTGTTTTAAAGATGGGCAAATAGAGCGTTTGCCTATTGTTTAACGGGAGGTAATTCCAAAGTGAGGGATAAATCTCTCAGTGATGTAAATATCACAATATTCAACACCCATACCGCATATTGCTTGTTTTTCCCAATATGGTGCAGCCCTAATTCACACAGTATAATGATCTGTCAGCCTTTCATGTCCTTTACTTACTGCCTAAAATGACCAAATGTCCAAAATATGCAAAGTCCGACAAATTGCTGTGGAAGTGTTTTTCTATTGGGTGGCAGCTTTGGAGTGTGCATCTGAGTTTTGTATGGATGAGATGCCAGTTCAAATTCTGTGCACATCATTGCACGCTCTCAGATAAACTGCTCTGACTGTTCGTAATTAAATAATGTACACAAAGTCTGTAACTCTACCTGGCTTGCAGTCTCAGTGTCAAAGAGCCTTTATTTTCCACCCTGCCATTTTAAATAGCATCTTGTCCAAATTACGATAACTGGAGCCCATCCTAGCTGACCTACTGTGAAAGGCAGTATACACCTTGGACTAGTCACCGGCCAACTGCGGGAGAGTAGCCTTTTCATTTCTTAATTTCTAACCAACAACCAGATATAAAAGTGATATCATCTTTTAATCTTTCAACAAAAATCTAAAAATTCCAAATTTTCTTTCAGGTAAAGTTTTAGCTTGCTCTCTTCAGTGTGCTGCGTAGTGAAATATAGTGCTGTGAAAAACTATTTGACCTTTTCCCAAATTTCCTTCACAGCTCAGTTTCACTGCCCACACCTGTCATGTCTGATGACTTTCATACCTGTTTGATTAAGAAATAATGTCGCTACTATCTGTCTAACAAAGTAAAGTTGGGCAAAATATCTCAAAAAGATGCAACATATGCCCCCCCCCCCCCACTAAAAATACCCCAAAAACAAAACCTAAAAAAAAACAAAAACAAAGAAAGAGACATGTGTGAGTCTGGAAGCAAACAAAGCCATTCCTAAAGCTTGAGGTCTCCAGTGAACCACAATGAGAAACAATTTCCACAAAGACATTTAGAAAAATGGAGGAGTGCTGAGCCTTCCTTAAAGTGGCCACCTGACAGAAATTACCCAAGACTTATCGTATTTGTAGTCAAGACCACACCAAATGAGGCCAAGACATTATGGAAAACTCCGGTCCTCATGGGCCACTATCCTGCATGCTTTGGATTTTCCCCCTCATCCAACACACCTGGTTGAAATGATCAGGACATGCTATCTTTATCAGGTGTCTGCAGAGCTTGCTGATGAGCTAAACAAAAAGGACACTTTCCCCCCAAAGGAACACTTGTGTTCTGTTTGCCGGAAATCAAAGCCTGGATGGCATCAACTTCTTGAAATTATGGTTTGGTCACACTGGCCTTTGTACACTTCACCCTGTTAACTTGGGCCGGCTGGCATCTTATCTGAAGCCAGCAGGTTAGAATTTGGGCTTCAAATAAGACAGTGATTTTAAATTGGACCGGCAAAGTGGTGCTGCTGTTAAAGCCATCTTTTTTTCTTTTTATGTCTCAGGCAGCTGGCTAAAGTAAAGCCTCTCCTTTCACAACAACATTTAGAAACAGTAATGCATGCCTTCGTTACATTGCGACTGGATTTGAATGTAGAGGGAGCATATAACTCCAATTCTGGCCTCCCCTTACTAGCTCCCGTATGTTTTAGAATTCATTTCAAGATTCGTATTCATCTTGAAATGGTGTCGCTGCACCTTTCTTTCTTCTCCGAGACCTCCAGCTCTACATACCTTCGCAGTGTCTCAGGTCAGAGGACCAGACGCTACTGGAGGACAAAGCGGAGCCTCACAGGGGATCGAGCATTTTCCGTTGCCAGCCCCTCCCTTTGCAGTATGCTTCCATTAAACGTTAGGCACGCCACCTCTCTGTGTATCTTTAAAACTCGTCTTAAGACACATTTTAATATTTTGGCTTTCGCATCGGCATTGTTTTTGTGCTTTATTGTGTTTACTGTTTGTATATCTTTGTTTTCATATTTCAGATTTTTACTTTATGTACAGCACTTGGTTTGCAGCTGTGCTTGTTTTTAAAGTGCTCTGTAATCAAAGTCCAGTTCAGTTTCATAAAAGAGAATGATAATAATAATAATAATAATGCGTTGAATAATTTGCTAAAAATTGGTCCTCCAAAGGTGAATTGCACTTCTCAACCCATTCATGAATGTATATATGATAGACATACTTTTTCAGAGGGGACATGCTGGAAAAAACAAAAAGCTGCAGCTGGAGAGTTCATGGTCATTTAAAGGAGTGTGTTAGCACATGGGCCCGAAATTGTGCTTTTACAGGCCAGGCCACCTCTTGAGTCCTCTTTCCCCTCATCTAAAGCCAGTGCGTCTCCTGTGTGTTAGCAGATGGTCTTTTGATCTCATGTCCTAGGAGATCCTGCCCTCCATGCTCACCAATTGTTTCATACAGCAAAACATACTGTACATTTCCCCGATTTACGAAACTAACTGTCTTGTCGCGGTCCTTTATTCATTTATTTTTTTTACCCTTGTGCCCTTTTATCTTATTCCAAATGCTTATCTTCTGCAGACCAGAATTTGTGTGCATGTGGGTGTGCGTTGTGCATGACATTTGAAGAACTGAGCTATAGGGTAAAAATTGTATTTTCAGACAATATCTCTATTCCCCAAGCCTGCTCTGTTCTTATAGAAGCATTGTAAAGCAGTGTTCCACACATGTTTGACAGTGACAGTCTCCTTGCAACATATTCTCCCTCCTCCTGCTATTTGATGCCATTTACAATCTTTATGATACTTCTCAGAAAATGTGAGAGTTGTGAATCCATTTATGTGTGTGTGTGTGCGTGTGTGCGTGTGTGCGTTTGTGTGTGTGTGTGTGTGTGTGCGCACGCTCGCACTCTAATAGTCAAAGTGTAGTTGGAAACATTTCATCTTTTGCATCATTTGATTAATAACCGGTACTTAATACTAGTCACACGTGTTTAAAGGGTCATCTCTCTTCACTCATAATGGAATATACATCATCTTGTGTTTTCCTCATTGACAAGAAAAAGGAAGAAGACACGCTTGAAGGGATGTAATGCTGAGCATGAACTGTACTGTATTAAGAGAGCTGGAGAAAGAAAGAGCAAAACAGGCTCAGTGATCTCCAAGGGGAACAGCTGTGTGATGGGAAATTAATCATTCTAATAACGAAATGCCGCTACTCATTGGACCGGTGGTGGCTCGTACAGTCAGTCCTTGCACGATACACATGCATGTGGCACTGTTGGGTGCTGAATTCCACAGCCCATAGCAAGTCATGTTTAATCCCTCCCAACCCCCAAAAATGGATTTGCGTCAGCCGGCATCATTTCCGGTTGGGCTTCGACCGAGTTGAGTGTCTTCTAATCGGAACTTTCCCGATCCGATATGGCTGCCACAGGAGACGTTTCTTCGGCAGGCTGCTGTTGCAAATCTACTATAGTGTCATCTTCATATTCAAATCAATGGAGTCACTTCAATATAAGATAGGAGAATGTGGAGCCGGCATCGGCGTGCAAAGCCCAATTTTGGGAGTGCTGAATTACCCCTAAATTAAATCCAAATACCCTTAAAATTTGAGAGATTTTGATATTTTATTTACTGTATGTCCTTTTTTAAAAAGCAAGGATTAAAACCATACAGTGTTTGGTAGAAACACTATTTTAACAACAAAAATACAGTACTGCCTCAAAAATGGTTGAAGCCACTCGCACCTCTTCTGAACTGAGCTCCAAGGTTTCCAGTCATATGAAAAAAAGTGATGCAGGTTTGTTTATTTATTTATATAGTGCGAACTCAGTGAGCTTCACATAATTTAAAATGTAACATTTAAAAGCATTTACAAACAAGAGAGTCAGACATTTGAAAGCCAAGGAAATGAATAAAAAGTAGGTTACTTAAATTACTAAAATAATGTATGGTCCGAAAACAAGATTAAGGATTTAAAAAAAAAAAAAAAACGTTTTAAAATTGCTTTAAATAGACCAGAATCATAGATATGTATGGGGACAAAAAAAGCATAGTTTTTAACACATATTCAAAGGCATTTACACTTAGGGCTGATTTCACATCTGTTGGCATCATAACAGCCAAATGCTACTTCACCATGTTTGCTTTGAATTCTGGGTTCCACTAATTAACCCGAGTCTTCACTCCGCAGAGCTCCATTGAGTCTATATTCAATGAGTATTTCTTAAAAGTATTTAGGACCAAAACCATTCAGTGATTTGTGGAGACCAGAAGCAAAACTTGACTCCAATGGCCCTCAGATCATCCGCCCGTGAACATGGCTTAAAAACTGGCACATCTTCATTTTTGTGCCAGGGCAAGTCTAATCTAGAGTGTTTGTTACCGCGATGCACCTCTCAGGGGGTTGCGGTGCACAGAGCTGCTGTGACCCAGACACACCAGAAATCTTTGTGGCAGAAAGTAGATTGAGCTCAACGTAAAATCAAGCAGATCAATATTTTCATGCCGGGGCAAGTCTCGTAGTTTTGTGAATTTGGTAGATGCACTATGCTTCGGTGGGTGAGGAAGTTGTCACATGCTGATGCACATTTCGCCATTTGCGGACAAAAAGTCGACAAAATTTTACACTACCCAAAAGCAGATCTTACTTGTGGTGCAGGTGGTGTAATGCGATTTTGGTGGATTTGATCAAGGCGTAGGCACACAAATTCAGTGGATTGGCATGGCATGGGACAATCCCTCTGAATCATTGCAAAAATCAATTCATTGAATGAATTATCTCAACGGCAACACCCTGATTACCAGCACATCTTTTTTTTTTGAGGGAGGGGGGGAGGACACACGGATGCAAGGCAGCCTGTCCCACATGCAACAGACTACATAATCCACAAGGAGAGATATTGCGGTTGATCTGCCAATGTCATGCACGGACCCCGTAGAGTCTGTTTCTGTTTCCGCAATTCAAGGCACAGCCCGCGCTGCGACCACCCTGATTTGAATGCAAATGTGTGATATCGCTACGATTGGCCGGGACTCTCCTAGGTTCTAGCCCACAATGCCCCATAATGCCGAATTTTACCTTTGCAAAGTCTAACAAAATACCAAAAGAAAGAAACCTCCTCCCATGCACACAGTTAGACTGCGCGGAACTAGACTTGGCACTGGGAATGAAAATAGGGCCCCAAGAGTTAACTAACAGCATGCCTCTTTCGCTGTGAGGCATGCAACGAATTATTGGCTGCCCTGTATGTCATTCAAGTTACACATTTCACAACGGATGACCGGGCGGAAGTCTCTTTTTTTTTTTTTTAACTCCTTCACTGCTGTTGACAGGTAGCTCTATGAATAGTATAACTCTGGGAGACCTGGCAGTGATGAAGTTAATACCAATGAGAGCTACAAACACTTGCTTCACACGTTACTGGTAGCTCAAGATCTACTTAATGGGCACTCCTGATAATTATATTAATTTGTTATAGACAATAACACAGCACCTTAATTGAAGTGTTGTCATTTGGGGACAATTATAGCTCTAGTTGCATGTCATCTGCATAGCGATGACATTGTGAAGAATTTGATCGGGCACATTACTTGACTTTTACCACTCAATATCAACACATTATTATCGTTACCAGGTCTTGTTTTTGCTGAATTTAACCATAGGTTATGTTTTGAGGTCGGGGTTAGTGGAATTTTTTTTTCTAGGTAGGAAACATTACAAGTGGTCAGACAATACTACTGTTCATTTCGAATTGCAATGAGAGAAGTATACTTTTGTGTACTGTTTTAAAATACTGCTCCTCACACTCCAGATTCTCTTCCTTTGACAATGCCACCGGTGCATTGCAAATCAAATAAACTTTGAAAGAGAATGAACAAAAAATAGCAGACTGATGACCGCTAACAACTTCCTGTGATGCAGGTCATGTGGCACCATAGGTTAAAAGTCACCTCCTTTTTTGTTTTATATTTTGTAAATACTTTTTTGTGGACGTGAGACTGACAGGGTGGTTCGGGCTCAGTGTACACATAAACCGATACAATATTAATGACAAACAAGTACACACAAAAATGTATTTTTTGTTTTTTTGTTTGTTTTTTTTTTTTTTGCTGTTTTGCTCCAACCGTGGTCCACTTTGGACCAGTCCGTGGACTACTGGTCAACCACAATCGACTGGCTCAGCACTCCTGCTGTACAAAGTGTAATACATAAAAATCTCTCTCCTCGAGTGGAAATATTGTTGTTTGTTGTTGTTTTTGTCTATGTCTTTATGGGCGTTTGCTTACTTTGCAAACTTTGGGCTCTGCTTTTATAAGGATAGGCCACTCTAGCCTTGGATTTTATTTCTCTCACTCAACTCATTTAATGCCAAAATGTAAAAATATGTTTACAAAACCCCATCATAGGTTTTTGCCATTGCTATAAATAAATAAATAAATAATAATAATAATAATAATAATAATAATAACAACAATAATGGGCTTTGCACACCTCCTCAGTCAGTATCGAGGCTGTTGGAATGATTTCAGTATGATAAATGACCAGTAGATGGCAGGAGTGACTTTGATCAGATCTTGGTCCACACACAGTGTGAGTTGGTGCGGGGTGTGGAACGTCGCGAGGTGACGCGTGGAAGCAGTGTGGTGTTGAGAACATGGATAAATACCGGCAACTAACTAGACAGCAGAATTTTTCAAAACCAAAAAAAAAATACAATGTCATCCTTGACGAACATGTGTGGCGGATGCTGGTCTATCAAGGAGGGGAAGCTGAATTTTGGCCTACATCATAAAATGTGTCTGTTTATTTATATGTGAATTCTACTCTCCGTTCCTTTTCAAGAAAATGATCTGTGTACAATAAAGCCCCCCAGAAATAAAAGATTAATGTGTAGCTAATCGTTTTCAACAACGAGAGTGTCGCTAAAATTATTAGAAGAAGTCTCCAGTTCAACTCAGAACAGAATGAGAATTGAAAAATGTTCCCACAGATGCCGACACCAAAAGATCGGTGATTGGCTCATTTCGCTGTCAATCAAAAAGAGATTCCGCCTCAGACAGATCATCCAATCATCATGCAGAAAAGCTCAGTGAAAAACACGTAAATTTTGCAATCGAAGAGAGCTGTTTTGTGTTGTTGATGTTCTTTAGTAGGAGAGCATTGTTTAGATATTTGAGGTATCACAGATGCAACAACAACAAAAAAGCATCAAAGTGAACGTTGTGCTTGAAATGCATCCTTTCACAAAAAGCTCTTTTTCTCAGATTTTTTTCTCTCAATCGAATATTATACCAATGTTCAACTGCTGTTTACTAAAGAATGGTGAAAGGCAGGAATGTACTTTTTTCCCAGATGAAAAAAGAGGGTTAAAGATCACCTTTGGTTGGTTCCATGCTTATATAGCTACAAAATTAATTTTTTTGTCAACCTTCAAAATTTATTAAAAATGGTAAAATCATGGCCGGCAGTGGCTCTCCCAGTTTGAGAAAGGCGTATAGCATTAAATGAGTGAAACAACTTTTGTACAATACATCTTTGTATAGTGCCTTCGCAGCAGCTTCAGCTGAAACAAAGGGTTTTACTGATCATGCATAATAAAATAACAATAAAACAACGGAACCATAACATAAAACACTGACACCAAAACAATAGTAACAACTTCCTACATAGGCCCTGTTGTTTGAAGCGGTTACAGGTGAGAGAAGAGCGAGTCAAAGACCAATATCCTGGATTTCATTGATTCCACTCTATTATATTTTGTTTGTACAGTAGTACCTCTACTTACAAAATTAATTGGTTCTGGAAGAAATTTCTTAACTAGAAAATTTTGTCAGTAGAGAAACGTTTTCCATCTAAATGACTTAATCCATTCCAAGCCCTCCAAAATTCAGACATAAATGTTTTCTAAACCATAAACATGCATCAAAATATGCAAAAATACATGTTACAATTAGATTATTGCACAATAAATGAGAATTCTGCATAATGTAAAAAACAAAGAATAGAGCGAAGAATAGAAATGATCGTCACTTAACTTTTAACTGTGTCCTCATCGTTTTTTGCCCTCTTTAGTTCATGTTCTCTATCAGAAGTGGTTTTGGCCTGGCGTTTTGTATGGCGTTTTGCAAGGAAGTGCTCCAAAGACGTTTGCTTTTGTCGGCTTTTAACAATCCTTCGAAAATTTCCAAGGCAAACATCAGCATGGTGAGCGATCGCCAGGCTGGTGAACACTTTTTCTGGGTCATTCACATTTACGTAAAGCTATCTGAACGGGGGCGAATGACGAGGACGCTGCATAAACACGTTCTATCTCCACACAGACACATGTGGTTGAGGTCCCTCTTAGCCAATGGGATGCCAGGAAGATGCTAGGTAATAGCCAATAGCAGAGCAGCTATAAGTATGTTGTGTTCACGAAACTCGGAGCTGCGACAAGCAGCCCATAGTGTGTTTTTACCTTTCGTATCTTGACATTTCTTTCGTAACAAGAGGCAATCTTTTCCTGTTGAGGCGTTTTGTAACTTGAAAATTTCGTACGAACAGTCGTTCGTAAGTAGAGGCACCACTGTACAGTATATCTTATGACTTCATGGGTGGTCAATTATTTTAGACACGGTGTGGTGAAGCACCACAACAAAATAGAAAATAGTAGGTTCCGTGCTCCTATCCAACATGCATAATGTCTTGCCACTTGGCAAAAGAAGGACTTAATGTAGACATGGGGATTATTGCATCATGAATTGGTGATATCGGAAATTAAACACAAGTTCCTCCCTCCCATCAGGGTGAGTAATTCTGCGTAGGAAGACAAGTGTTATGTATCTTATCAAAGTCAAGGGGAGTGAGGATTAATCCCTGCTCAAGTAGCATTAGATTTCTGATGGCGGGGATGTAAATGAGCTCAGTTAAAGCAGTTCTAATCCTTTCCATCCTCACCCCCCCCCCCCTCGCCCCCGCCACTGATTTTTAAAAGGGACAGGTCCTTTTTTTGTCTCCAAATCCACAGCATGCTCTAATGATTTGCTCATAAATACACTGTACAACATTCAGTGCCAATTTTGTTTCAGTGAACATTATTGGAAACCTCACTCCACATTCTGCCAAGCATCCCACTGAATACTGGTGGCTATTAAAATGTGAATATACAAAACCTTTAAGGCATTATCCCATTGAAAGTATGACCAACTTTGTGGAAGAGTTTTGAGCTACTGTCTCATGATTAATTGGAACATGGCCGCTTATCAACGAAACCTCAAAGAAACCTGCTGTGTTAGGCTAGTACAGCAATTACTCCCAAGCACCTAATACCATTGTCTAATCTGACTAAAATACAGCTGCAGACATGGTTTATTCATTAGTGAGGCTTTCTGTCTCAGGAATTCTGGTCATCGAAATATCCCTTTTTGTCTTGGCCTTCATTTCATTAGAAGCTTTGGGCTCTATTTTTATCCATAGCACATCTGCCGTATGATCCTTATTTTCGGCAAGTGCGCGCCTCACTGCCCTTGTTTGCCAATAAGGCAAACCGCTCTCTGCCAAACTGGGTGCAGAATTGGGGGTGTCGTTAGAGATACGCCTGGCAGAGTGACAATTTGGTCGCAGAAAGTCAATCTTAACTTGCCTGCTCAGACTATGTTGAGGTGCCGATGTCGGTTGGACAGCTGGTTGAACGGGACTTTGATAAATTTGATTGGGGTGAAGGCAGACCGATATCGAGCTCCAAGGGCACGTGGTGGATGTCAAATGTATTTTATTTGTTCAAACATCTGAACAGCAGGCATCAAACCCTCGAATGCATTGTAAAAATCAATTGGGTGAACACAGTATTATTATTTATGACCATTGAGTACAACCGGACCATGTTCCAGGCCTCCATTGTTGAGGGCTTTGGGCGAAAGCGATGTTCAATCTAATCTGTGCACGTACGCAATTGCACCTTGCCCCCCCCACCACCAAAATAAAAAATAACAAAACAAAACAAACAGACCAAAACCTGAGCTGTATTGGCATTTTGCATTTTCATATTCGCCTCATACAACGAAATTGAAAAGAGGATTTGGCACATGTGGATGATAGAGCGGGAAGAAAAATGTGTCCAAAAGACAGAAAATGGGTGCAATTGTGGGAGACTGACTCTGTACCAGTCTGTTGTGATGAAGAAGGACCAGAAATGAAACGCAAAGCTCTAGATTTTCCTCTCGATCAAGATCTCGGTTAAGGATTTCCTCGGCAGGGTGTCTGGGCTCTCCCTGACAGAAAGAGTGAGAAGGCACTGAGAGTAGAGCCGGTGCACCTCTACATTAAGAGGAGCCAGATGAGGTGGCTTGGATATCTGGGGAAGGATGCCTCCTGGATGCCTCCCTGGTGAAGTGTTCCGAGCATGTCCAGACTCAGGACACCATGGAGAGAGGGAAGTCTGGGCTTCCCTGATAAGATAAAGCTGCTTCTCCCGCGACCCAACCCCAGATAAGCAGAAGAAAATGGATGATGGGATTATTCTTGTCATATATATATATATGAATATATATTTTTTTAATTATTTCAATGAGCGGATCATCTTACGGAAGGACACATGAATGACCTCTCCGAGTGCACTCTTCACTGCACACATTTGCACTCCGCTATCCATGACTAGTGCACCACATTTAAAGGGTATGAGATGAGCCGCTGTGATTGCTCATAATTGAAGTTAACTGTGACCATTCCTAAAGCAGTGCAGGCCTCCCTCTCCCAAATCTGCCAGCGTGTGCTCATCTGCAAAATTATCAACAGTCGCTCTCAACTCTCGACGGTGTCATCGTTCACAAAGATACAGCCCTTTATTTCATGTAACGTTGGTGAAAAGTGTCTTTGTGTCCAGCTGACTAGTTGTGAACAATAGGCCTGTCAAAGAGTAGTTTACACTTGTTTTTGACTTTGAAATAATTCAGTGGGTCGTCATTATGTCAGGCAATAGTATAAATCCTACATTTTATTGTAAACTTGATGCAAAACGTGGATGGTAGAGCAGAAAATGTATACTCCCAATTTATTCAGAGTCCATTGATTCAAATGTTAAGCTCATCTGTTCTGTATAATTTTCTATTGAAATGTGTTTAATGTGTTAATTATTGTTTATTGTATTGTGGGCTGTGCGGAATTTACATTTCTATGCGTGTTTTTCCTGCAAGCAGTTTCCCCAGTGTTGCTGCAGCAATCAATACAATATGAAGTATGCAGTATAATGACCCAACACACAGATAAAAATACCTACGAATGACGAAGAGCAGTCACAGGTTTTTTTTTCTAAATAATTCTGTTTAACCACAATTGAAAAGCAATGTTTGATTTTCATTGGTGATTATTAATATTTTTTCTTTCATACCAATCATTTGCCACTCAATCAAAGCTGTGTCGTGATTCCTCTTGTAGTACTCTTGGAGTTGTAAGGCAAGTTATGATGAAGAAATGAAAGCTGGTGGAGATGTGATTAGAGGAATGGAGTGAATGTCAAAGTAGGTTGTCTCATTCATCATCTCTAACCTCTGCAGGGATGTAGCTAACTACAACCCTTGCACTATTATAATTGCACTTTTTTTTTTTTAATCAATATCGCTCTTTGAATTTTATCATTTTCCCAGTCCCTTGTCCCACTGTGGAATGAAGAACACAGGAATGATTTAAGGCTGGTGACTTTGATTTACACAATTGATCCTTCAAAGACATCATCCGAACAGCATTACAGAATTGAATTGTTTGAAAACTGTGAAACTCCTGTCATCATTACAATCCTGAAAAGAAAGAAATCCGATAAGGGGTGTTGTGAAAAATAGAGGGTGATCCGAGGAACCCCAGGAACAGAGGAATGGGGAGATGTGGAAAAACTGAAAAAAATTTGGAGCGTGAAAGACAACCACGACTATACTGTATTATCTATCCATCCATCCGCTTGTTCTCACGAGGGTCTCGGGCATGCAATTTGTCATCGGGCAGTAGGCGGGGTGCCAAACTGGTTCCCAGCCAATCGCAGGACACACATAGACGAACAACCATTCACGCTCACACTCACACTCACACTTAGGGACAATTTAAAGCAGGGGTGGGTAAAATTTTGGGGTCGGGGCCACATTGATTTCTAAATTTGACAGGTGGGCCGAGTCAGCACAAGATACGGTACATATAAAAACCTGTATATGTTGACAGTCCAGACAAAACATCAACAGAACAAAGGCAGTAAAGTATTACCATACTTTTTTTTTTAATGAGAACAGAGAAACAACTATGATGTATGTCCTGTATGAACGTCCAAGTATGTTAACAACATACGTGTATGACAACACAAGAAACAAAGTGCAACAATATATTGCTCAAAAACTGCAGCATACAGTACAGGTATATGACTAAATACAACAAAGTTAGGAATATTTGCTACAAAATGAGACAAGTGAAAGACCTGGTGGCTTTCTTTCCACTCACTCACTGTCTCTAACTTGACCTCCCCTCAATCACCACACAAGACAGCGTTGCTCAGCTGATGTCGTGCAACGAACTTTTGAAGCCAGCCACGGGACGCTTTGAAGTCTTCGATGCCAATAGCCCTATGGAACTCGCTTCCTCTCTTATTAGCGGTCCAGTTTGCAGAAAATTTTTCGCATGACAATAGTCAAACCATTCCAGGAAACGTTTATTTACTTGACTGTCCGTCGAGCCGCAAGCAATTCACTCTGGGCATGGAAATAGCCAGAATCGGATTGAGCAAGAATTACTTCCTCGATTTTCAAAGTCTCGTTGATTTGAGTCTTTCAGACTCCAAGCGTCTCCTGAATGTTTCATACTTTGTAACCCGCTTCATTTAATCAGATACACTTCACTTTCTCTTCCGTGGCCATTACTGTTCCTCTTCGTTTGGATGCCGTGACCTACAGGACGTAAACATTTTCTCAATTCCAGTAAAACTCACTGCAATAAATAGTCACTTGCATGTCACTGTTTTGGATCCAATGATAGAAAATAGCGGCGTGGACACACTTATTCCATCGTATCGAGCGGGAGTTGCTTGAGTTGGCGCAACTGCAGGCTTCTGTATCGTCTCCTCCTTCCTCCCTGTGCTCTGCAACTTCAAGTAACTGCGCCACCTGGTGTTTAAATGCCTGTCATTCCTAGTCAAAATTAAATGAATGCAATCATTTACATCAAACCTTAATTGTGTACCAACCTTCGGCGGGCCGGATTAAAAAGACCAACGGTCCAGATCCGGCCCGCGGGCCGTAGTTTGCCCACCTCTAATTTAGAGTGTTCCATTAACCTGCCATGCAGGTTTATGGAAAGTTGGGAGGAAACCACACAGGCACAAGGAGAACATGCAAACTCCACACATGAAAGCAGGAGCCAAAATCGAACCCTGCACCTCTGCACTGTGAGGCTGACGTGCTAACAAGTCATGCACCGTGCCGCACAACTACATGAACCCTTTCATGCATCCTGTACCTGATAACATGATAAGCTGTCCACTGTCATAACTGCTGTCCCTGAAAGGGTTAAGGATACTTAATATTCAAAGACTTTGTCCAGCTCCCCACATTAGAAAAAATGTACAATTTCAGAGCATTATAACATATGTTAATCACCATTTGCTAATTTCCTGCAAGGTGAGGGCTTGCTCAGATTTCACAAACGAACCACTTCATATAAATGGAGACTCTTTGTCCTCTAACATCGATAAAGTACAGAAGAAAAATGATTTGACCATAGTTCAAAGACCAATCGAGTTGTGTCCATGTTTATCTCATGGTTTGAGAAATACCTTAATTTTTGTTGTGTTGAAATACTTAACCAAAATGGGTTGTGGTTCCAAAAATTTCCAGTTTTTTTTTTCTCCCCTCATACATTTATCTGAAAGCCTAGCCACATATATATATATATATATATATATATATATATATAGGTTGAATTTCACATTTTAATAAACTGTTATCTCGTTATTTGTCTTTTCTCTTTGGTACCTGATAGCGGAGAACACATGTGGTGGAACCCTGAGGGGTTCCAGTGGCTTCATATCCAGCTTTGATTTCCCCAGCGGGGGCTCCCCTGGTGCTGGAGGACTGGGCAGCAGTGGAGAGTGTAAATGGACCATCCTCGCTGACCCAGGGGACACCATCTCATTGGTGTTTACAGAATTCCAAATGGAAGAGAAGTCTGATTATCTTGAAGTAGAAGGATCCGAATCACCAGCAATCTGGTAAGTGGAGTTAAAATTTTGCTTTGGATGGTGGCTTGTCACTTATATCTGCACTGTACTTATTCACATTTACAGCCAGGTTAGGTGTTTCAATCACAGTATGTGTGTTATGGAGTTCATGCTGCCAATACTGCACTTACAATGATGCTACACCGAATGTCAAACTGGAATTTTCCTGCCCATTAATTCAGGGTCACACCCAACAAGCCACATCCATTCATCCATTCATTTTCTAATCCGCTTATCCTCACGAGGGTCGCGGGCATGCTGGAGCCTATCCCAGCTGTCTTCGGGCCGCAGTAGGCGGGGTAGACATTAACCTGGTTGTCCGCCAAACGCAGGACAAACACAACTCACAGTGACACCTAAGGAAAATTTAGACTTAGAGCATTCAGTCAAGACACAATGCATGTTTTAGGAAATATAGGCGGAAACCCGAGTGCCCGGAGAAAACCTATGCAGGGAGGGGGAAAACGTGCAAGATTGAACCCATGACCTCTGCACTGTGAGGTGGATGCACTAACATGTTGGCCACCGTGCCACTCACTTAGTCACTTCACTGACAATTTGTGCCAATTGATATATGTACAGTCATTTAACAGATTGTTAATAAGCGTCAACCTTTTTTTTGAAATAGCTGTAAGAAATAGCAACAACTTTTTGTGAATTTGAATTTAATTTGTTCTTTAATGTTCTCCAGCTTTCCCCACCAGGGGAAACATACACATTATTAACCCAATTTATCTTCCATTTTATAGGCTATTTATTATGCATGCAAGTGAGTTGGTGGACATTGTTTCTCTTGAAGGCTTTGAAGCTAACTCTTTTCTATCGCATAGTTTAGATTGTCTAAGTGTATTTTCAGAAATACTGTATGTTCAAATTGGTCAGGGTGAGGGGGGGGGGGGGGGGAAGCAAGTAATCACACTGCGCAATTGCCCCTTGCCCATAAAATTAATAGTGCTGACTTCAAGTTTTTATGTGTCTCTGACTGGCCATTGGCCAAATATACCTTCTAGTATCTTAGCACACTTATAGTACATAAAAGAGCTGAACAATTTATTGTTGTGGGATCAAAATCGTGATCTCAGATTATGTGATTTTGGGATGGTTAAAATTGCGGGTTTTTGTGTGTTTTTTCTTTTTTAAGTGCTCCTATCCGCTTTCCCCCAAGCTCATCAATCAGAAGTGGGACACTACTGGTGGATAGATCACATAAACCAATCAACTCCTAGCCTGTTAAAAAAGTGTCACATGCACGTGACTTAGTCGCACATCCGGCCGCTCGCAAATGCGGGGCGCTGCGGTGAGCTACGTGGTGCGGATCTTCTCCTCTATTACATAGTCCTCGCCTCCGTGGCAGCAAATAAGCTACATTTGTAACAACTGGCGCTATCACTAAAGGCAGATGAGGTGTCGCTAAGCATGCAACACTGAGCCAGAAGACAACAAGCAAAGATGGATTAGCTCACGCTTTTTCTAATCACAAATATGAAATGCATTCGAGAAAGACCAGAGTAGGTGCAGACACAACCGTTCACAAGACCTGAACATGGCAAAAACAAAACCTCCCTGTAATGTTAACTGTGTGAGTGTCAAGTTTTGGCGTGATGGTAGTTCAAGGACTCCAAAAAGCAGTGAGGCAGGAGGACGAGGGTGGGCTGAACAAAATATTTTAACAAATACTTGCAGGAGTACACTGAAAAGACTTACTCAAGTATACAAAAAAAGTCCTGAAAACCACAAGAAATCAAAGTAGCAAACAAACAATTGACTCGTTAACACAAGGGACCTGGATGACGAGAACAGGCAAAGACAAAAAGGGCACGGAACAAAGCCAAATGCAATCTAAACAAAAACATAACAGTAACCCTCCCTTAAGGGATGGATCCCAGATGTCCCAAAGTCACCTAGTGGCAGCCACAGCACTTGCACCACGGGAACGCGTTGGCAGCCGCAGCACTTGCGCTGCCGGAAAAGGGTGGCAGCCGCAACATGTGCGCCACCGGAATCGGGTAGCAGCCGCAACACTTGTGCCGTGGGAACAGGGTAGCAGCCGCAACACTTGCGCCGCCAGAACGAAGTTGGGTGTCGGTGGGACCAGTCCTCTGGTTCTGCGGGGTCCATTTGCTGGTTAGATCATTTCGTCAAGGTTTTGCAAAATGGTAGGTAGAGGACCCAAAAAAGCAGGGAGGCAGGAGCTGCAGGGTGGGCTGAACAAAATATATGAACAAATACTTGCAGGAGTACATAGGGCGGCCCGGTGGTCGACCTCACAGTGAAGAGGTCGTGGGTTTGATCCTGGTTCCGGCCTTCCTGAGTGGGTTTTCTCCAGGTACTCCGGTTTCCTCCCACATTCCAAAAACATGCGTAGCAGTCTGAATGAACATGAAAATATCCCTAGGTGTGCGTCTGAGCGCGGATGGTTATTCGTCTCTGTGTGCCTGGCAACCAGTTCCGGGTGTCCCACGACTACTGCCCGAAGACAGCGAGGATAGGCTCCAGCATGCCCCACGACCCTTGTGAGGATGAATCAGATCAGAAAATTGATGGATGGATGCAGGAGTACACTGGAAAGACTAACTCTAAGTATACTCCCAGTAATTACATATACGGTACATAAGTATACAAAGTCCTGAAAACCACAAGAAACCAAAGTATCAAATAAACAAAAAAACTATGAGAGAAGCACACAATCATCCGACCAAAACTGACAGAACCCAGGGAACTAAATACAAGCAAAGTGACAAGACAACACCTGGACAAGACACAAAGGGTTGAGGGCTATCACTGATTAACACAAGGGACCCGTAGGACGAGAACAGGCGAAGACAAAAAAGGGCACGAGGGAACAAATCCAAATGTAATCCAAAGAAAAACATAACACTGAGCCCGTATCATGTTTTGAAGCTCCTCATACAATATGTTGTACATTGTGTTTACATTTTTTTAATGCTTAAAAACATGATGAGTCAGTCAAGGAGGATCCAGGTTGCAACAGAAAGAGGATCTGGGTAAGAATAAAAATGAAAAAAATAGAATATATTGTAAGCCGGGGCTCCCTTCCATTCATTTGAGTCACGTTTATTTTAACCACAAGCTTCACTATGTCATCTCTGGTACATAAGAAATTATAAATATGGCATTTTTGGGAACTAAATATGAGTACTGTGTATACTATTTCTAATGCTTGGTGGCGTGTGGTGGGTGGCTGTGTGTCACTTGCTTATCACCCAGAAATGACTTTTTTGCCTGTGTGAAAGCTTCCATGCATTTTGATATATGCTATAATTTGTAATGTCGCTGCATCCTGCAAATCCTACTTGGAATCACCGCAAAACCAATGGCCGAAACTTGGCCACTTTTCACACAAATCTTCTGGCAGAACCCAGCACACCATGCGTGCCACATAACTCAGTGTGCGGTAGCCCTTTAACAGAATGTGAGAAACATGAGGGACCCCATCAGAACGTGATGGGCTGGGAGAGTTAGTACTAGCGTCTTGGGTAAACTGCAGGCTGAAACCGTAGTGCACCTTTGAGCTTCCGGGACTCAGCAGCAGCTGCTCCCCACCACATCCTGTTTGGGATACCTTGATTAGAACTTGAGAAACTGAGACATACAGAGGAGAAACATCCCATGGTGCACTACATTTTGTGAAAATGGGGCTCCTGTGGCCACTGGGATTATAAATTAAAATGAGCATTACAAAAACGATTACTCTTGTCGTACAGGTTTTCAGAAGGCTCTTGAAATTGTAGCAAAAGTTTGAAACGTCCATCAGCTTCCACTTGAACCAGGAACAATTTCCTTCTGTTGAGGATACGGTGATGATAGCCTAATCGTTTTGTGTTGCAGATTGCAGTGTCAGATTTTTTTTTTCTCCCCTTGATGCAATGTCTCATATCATTTCCACTTTTCACATCTAATTTTTATCAGATATTAGTTTATTGATTTCATGGTCTTCACAAAGTGGTGCAAGGCTATGGTTCAATTAAGGTGAGCGTAGTCAAGAACATCATGCTTCTAACTCTAAGGTGCGTCTGGACTAAAGAAGACTTGTTATGAGTGTGACCTTTAAATATGATTGCACAGCCCTGCTCACAAAGGGCAAAACAACAAGCTGTGGATTACATGCCAGCCATTGCAAAACTGTAATTGTGGACTAAAAATATATATTTTATGCAGTATGTTCTCATAAGTGTTTTTTTTTCTCTTTTAATTGCCTTTTGCTCCGAACTACAGTGCTTTACACAGGTTACTGATTATCATAACATGGCTTTCAAACATCATGATGTGTTTGTCAGATAAAAATGACACTATTTAAAGTCAGTTTGGGTATAGGTTGTGCTGCAGATTATTACAAAAGATTAGTTGAATTACTATGTCTATCCTATTCAATTTTGATCATTGGGATTTATTTACTGGTTAGTCACTTCCTACAACTACTTACTAGTTCCTATGACAGTGGTGTCAAATATACGGCCCCTGGGCCGGAACCGGCCCCCGAGGAGGTTCAATCAGGCCTGCAGGTCAAAAAAAGTGGAAAAAAAAAATCCATAAAAGACACGGAATGAATATATTTTATAAGGTGCAATTCATGGATCATCCGCTAGGGGACACACTGTTTTGATCAGAATAGAAGACATTGTTTTGATCAGAGAAGTAGACAACAGCAGTCTTAGTCTGTCACTGAGACAGACCCAACACAGCAGACGGTATCAAGGACATGTGAATACTTTATTGTTTACACATTTAAGAGCACTCTATTTAGTTTGTAAGGTGTAGGCAGGGTTTAAATTTAGATTTTATATGCACATGTGTAAATGTTTAAAAAAATCCTTTCTTTATAAATCTCGTTTAATCTTAAAATGCATTACTGTATTTTTCAATACCCATTACTTAAAACTTACCGTTAAAGATTTGTGCCTTTGTACAATCAGTGGGATCATTTGCAATGCATATACTGTATGTGAATGATAAAAGTAAATTGCACATTTTTCTAAGGAAATCTAAGGTGCTTCATGAAATGTTTTGTAAAAGATATGTTCATTAAATTTCAACATTTTCCTAATGTTCTTGTGCTTCTTTTGACCAAAACAAACGAAAGACCTATGATTTTGACACCGGCTATTTCAACTTAACACACATGGTCGAAAGTCAAGGCCATGTGTGGTCACTGTGACTCTCCATTTGGAATTTAATGAGATCACCGTGCTCTTTTTCAGCCCTCATTTGATCAAAACATTTTTTCACTAAGACACCTTTCATGTGCCAAACAAAGTCATCTTAGAACCTATGTAATTATAGGATAATGAGCCATGTCAAATTGATAATATGTACCACCAACCAATTTGGACAAAACCAAACAAAAAGCACGGCACATTCATGCTAAGAGATTATTTCCACAAAGCCATATTGCATGTCTGTAAAGGAACAAAAATCAACAGCCAGACTGCAATATGTGCTGATCGAATGGTAGCACTTTCTCAGAGAGAGTTTTCCAAAATGCAACTTGTGACGCAACATACACTCAAGGAAATATACATGCACTTATCTTTTTTCAAAGAAACTGAGCCCAGTATTTCGCAACGATTTTATTTCTTTTTATGACAGCTAGGCTGATGAGTGGCACGTTTCATGTTTTTTGACTACTCTGCTTTAAAATTATGAACACAAAAACACATTCAATTGTAAGAACCTAACAATTAGATTTTGTGAATTCATGGCTTCCAGCAAACCTTGAATGGGAGCCCTTTTTATCTTCCTCAAACGACAGGACAATCCCAGGACCTTCCTGGGTTAAATGCTGTTATTTGACTTGCTTCAACATCATTTAACTTGACTTCTGAACTGGGATTGCAGCAGGCAATGACTCAAAATCTCCCAGTGTAAGGTGAATGTATTTCATCCCTGCTAACCAGATGTCCGATTATTTATTATTATTATTATTCTTTTAATGAACAACACTGGAGTCCACCAGAGTTGTGTAAGATAAGATAAGAAATTCTTAATTTTCTCACAATTGAGAAATTCCCAATTTACAGCAGCAAAATTATGAAAGGGAGAAAGAAAGTAGAAGACAAAAAGTGTATAAATAAATATAAATATAAGCATATTAAAAATGGGTGAGTCGGGGTAAGTCCAGGTTTTCAGGACCGTCTCTTCAATAGCCTGACAGCAGTCGGCAGGAACGAGCGGTGGTACCTCTCCTTCTTGCAGCGCGAGTGAATCAGACTCTGGCAGAAGGAGCTGCCCAGTGCTGTCCGTGTGGTCTGGAGGAGGTGGGAGGGTCTGTCCATCATAGCTGTTAGCTTAGCTAGCATCCTCCTGTTGCCCACCTCCTCCAGAATGTCCAGGGAGCAGAAAACATTTTCTTAATTTCACTCGCAGAGCTGGTTTCAACTTTTCTGTCATTTTTTTATATCGGTATATTGAATTTGTTTTGACTTGAATTTGGGACATTAATTTCCTGCTGCCTTGAAGATAATTACAACTTTTGAAAGGACAAAACTTTACTCTTGCTTTCCCTTTCCTTTCACACTACAAAATCTTTTTACACATGGAGCCAATTTACTCGCTAATTCATTTGAATGCAGATATATTTCATTCTGACCATTTGGTCTCATGAATTGCATTTTTTATAATAAGATAGGGTAAGAAAGGTTTTCTGGAGCCTATCCCAGCAAGCAGAGTGAGATCAGAGGTACACACTGCACTGATCAACTGTCACTCACAGACGTGACACTGCCATTCACAGTCACATCCACACCTTTGTGCGATTTAGTCTTCCAGGAACAGGACTAGTAACAGGACATTGGATATTTTGCAGTATAAAATTAATATGAGCAAAATCCCATGTTTCATCGACAGCGACTTCAAATGTGGCCATTCTAGTGTGAGTGTACAAAGCAGTGCAGAGAGGCCTCTGCTGTGAAAATCATGCAAAGGTGGTTATAAGTCATTCATTCATTTGGCCCAACAGCAGCAAAAAGTGACCTTTATAGTGCTTACTGAGCAATCATCGGTTTGGTGCCCCTGAAAGTTTAGAAATTTTCTGTTGAAACTATGACGTCCGCTGTACATTTGAAAGTGAGTTTTACCAAGTTCAAACAATGGCTCTGCAGACACATTCAGGTGGACATAGTCTCAGCTCATCCATCCATCCATCCATCCTCTGTACCGTTTATCCTCTCTTGGGTCACTGGTATGCAAATTGCAGGACAAATATAGACACAAATCCATTCATATTCACATCCACACCTACGGTCAATGTATGTTTGATTAACCAAAAGACCTTGACACATTAATCCACCGTTGGAAGTTGCTTGGGCGTCATCTGCCTGATGTAGCTCGCACCATCAGCTCGTCGGAGCCGTTGGCGGGCCATCAGGGGGAAGTTTTCAACATGTTGAATCAGCGTTGGCCATTGAGACAATTGATCATTCTGACTAGCTAGTGAGCTAGCGAATCAGCACATGAAACAAGACGCGGAGGTGGCAAACGCAAACAAACAGCCCAGAAAAACATAGTCAAGAAGAAGGCAGGCAGGCAGGCAGGTTTTGCTCATTTCGTAGTTTATTTCCATCTCATTGCACACATATTGGCAACATGACCACCTGGACGTAAGAAAGTGAAGAACTCTTCATCTGCATGATTCAGGAGAGGCCACCCCTGTGCGACATTACAGCAAATGTTACTTGGACAGACTGATGAAAGCAAAACTGTCAGGCGAGATTGATTCCCCCCCTCCAGCACTTTAACAGTAATCATAATTTTTTTTGTGTTGTTCGCTCATGCTTGGTAAATAATGTTACCGGACCAACTCCCTATGTTTCCTAATCTGTCCTTTTGCAGCATGCGGAACAAAATAATACTTGTAACAGACAGCAATTGGACAAGTTAACAAAGCACAAATATTAAAATGTATCTTTGTCCTCCAGAGAACAAGAAAGACTTGCTAGCAGCAACTACTTTTTTTTTCCTGACTTTTGGGTTGCTAATATTTCTGGTGTGATTGTGAATACTGCTGTTGTGGCTAGTTTCCCTCATGGGATGAATAAAGTAATAAAGTAGTATTGTTTTTATTTGTTATTTATTTCTGAATCACCATCAGATGGCACCCGGAAGGAATCATGCTTCGTTGACACTGACTATTCTCAATTCCATCCAGTCTTGCAAATCATCATTGCCATCATTATTGTATTGTTGATTCATAGGGGCCTGTAAGACACAAAATCTAAATCAGTGAAAAGGAGTTTATCATGGCCCTTTTAATAGGATAGGATCATTAGCTCATACGCATGAATTTTGAATAAATTTCAGAACACACTGCTAGCGTGGCTTCATCAGCCTGGTTCACTCCGGCAACAGGAATTTAATTAACTATAATCTATAAATGCATTCCCAAAAAGTATTCCCTCTGTGGAAAACGAAAGTTATTTAAAGTCACAGGTTCACAATAACAATATGGATGCAAAAATGTTCCGATATTGGTGAATAGATCATCTTCATCAACTGACTGCCACCCCTCCCCCCTCCCCCATATTTGGCATTATCATTGATGGACACAGTCAAGTCCATCCATCCAACCATTGCCCGATGCACTTGTCCTCACGAGGGTGGCGGGCGTTCTCGAGCCTACTCCAGCTGTCATCCGGGAATAGGCGGGATACACCGTGAATTGGTGGTTAGCCAACCACAGGGCACACATACAGTAGACAAACCACCATTCACACTCAGAGTACATTCAAGTCTCCGAACCAGATTTTTCAACATGATAAACAAATGAACATGATGACAATAAAAACCGAGAACACACAACAGACACCATACCCGTTTGACACTTTTTGTTCCAGATATTATGCAAAGCATGAGATGTGAGCTTTGTGTTCCATGGGACCTCGTGGGCTTGCATGTAAGTTCTCAACTGCATGTATACAAAGAAAGAAAAGCCAGGCAGATTGTAAGATTTACATAAGTCCATCAAAATAGCAAAGGCCCGTCTCATCAAAAGTATTGTTTCAAAGATGGATACATCTCTGGCACTTCATGTAGGAAAAGTTAATTGAGCTTTATCCACAAGTTTGAATATTTATTACAAATTGAGGCATTTTTATTCGGCTCCAACACGCCTGCGACCCTCGTGAGGATAAGCGAATTCGTAAATGGATGGATGGATAGATGGATGGATGGATGGATGGATGGATGGTATATTTGAGTGACTTTTCTGCAGCAGTAAAAACAATAAAGACTATTGGATCCAGTCTTTCTTTTGAATGTTTAGGTGATATTGCAGAATGGATCAGAAGAGTTTGGGTTTAACCAAACTGAAAGAGGGTGTAGAACATAAGATCAAAAGTACAAAATGTGCAACTGAAAGACCACCATGAAATTGATTGTTGTAGTGTGGACATTGTTGCCCTTCTAGATAAATAAAGAAACTGTTGAAGTTTTTACCAGTATTCTGAGATAAGGGCTAACAGCAGCCTGGATGAAAAAAAGTTAACCCACGACAAAATGCAGACTGACATGGAGTGCATGATGGTAGTGGACCCAAAAAGCAGGGAGACAGGAGAAGCAGGGTGGACTGAACAAAATATATTCACAAAAACACAAAGTCCCGAAAACCCCAATAAACCAAAGTAACAAACAAACAAAAACCCATGACAGAAGAACAACGATCCGACTCCAAATGGTCAGCATGGGCTTCCTTTTAAAAGAAAAGAACTAATGACATGATGACCAACAGGTGCGATGCTTCATGCGAAGCCCTCCAATGCCACCTTTTGGTCACAAGCAAAACAGAACAATCACACGTGCCCGTTACGAATGTGGTGAATGTGACCATCTCTCCTCTGAAGTATATACAAAAGTCATTAATTTTCAATTAAGTTGTACAAAGTTTTACAGCACCATCTAGCAATTTTATTTTCTGTGATCTTGATTTATTTTGGCTGTAACAACACTGTGCTCAGACAACAAATTAAGGAAGAATATTTATTACATCATGAAACTGCAAAAAAAAAAAAAAAAAAAATTGGTAGAGGGTCACACCAGCATATCGTCTCTTCTAGAATGAGTTTTAAATCTATTTGAATGAAAGTGTATTGTCTGGAAGACGGATTACGAATACGAGATAAATCAATAAGGCTGAAATGTAATACCCAGTCTTGAAATGCTGTGGAAGCTAAATTTTGGGAGTGCTGCTTACCTCTAAGTGATCGATCCAAGCCAGGATTTAATGTGGCATTCATATCAGCCCCTATACTGAGAAAAAACAAAAAGTGCAGATAAAAGTTCAGTAACATATTTGTGAAATTCAGGGACATATGATTTGGGAACATGGATTGCAATAAAACATATTTTTGTCCACATGTAAAAACTTTCAAATTCATCCATATATGGCTGTCAGTGCTGCAAAATGTTTAAATAATTGATAAAGAAAGACTGCGTTTAAGTTAAGGATGACCGGCAAACCGCATGATTTAGAAATGAAAAAGCAGCAGCCGTATAATATTTCCTTTTTAGTAAATTGTTTAACATCTGAGACTTAGATCTTCGATTCCTGAATGAATGCTACATCTATTTTTACATTGTGCGTTTCATTTGTCCATTCAGCCCATTAATATTTACACTTAACACTTGAGTGGACATCGTGTTATCATCAAATTTATCATAATTCATGTAAAAAATAAATAAATAAAATAAAAAGGAGATCAACATTATAGGAAGAATACATGCAGTATCAAATCCAAGTATTTCAAAAAGGGAATCCTCCATCCCCAACTCTGGGTCACCACTACCTTTTCAAAAAAAGATTTAACGCAAACATTAACCTACCCTTGAAACCCATTACTTTTCCTCAAAAGAGAAAAGTTCCCTGCCAAGTCCAAAACCTCTTGGCTCCTGATGCTCCACATAAGCAAAGTGTATAGCAGTGACATACCTTCCTGAAAGTGGTTTCTTCATGATTTCATAGTATAGACCAGGGGTGCCCAACCTTTTTTGACCAAAGATCTACTTTTCGCTCAACCAACCTCCTGCAATCGACCCGTTACCGCACACGCGCGCATACACACGCACTTCCACACACATGCCATGATGAGCAACAGCCATAACAGCCTCAAAGATTAACAAAACACAAAAATAAAGTAGACACAAGAGTTTGAGTTTGTGAAAAGGAAATCACTGCCTACATTCGTCAAGACCTGACACACTTTTGCGGCCTGTTAACGATCGTAGCTCACGCGTACCATTTTCAAATTCTTATCTCGGCCCTCCAGATTGCCTTTCTTTGCCAGAGCCCTAGGTGAATTGTTCTTGAAACAAACTCTAAATGACAACAGTAAAAGCTATATCGCATCAGCTCTGATCGCAAGCTGCATTTGCAGATGGCTGACCGCTAACAACTTCCGGGATGTAGGTCACGCGCCATCGCAGGTTAAAAGTGACCTGCTTTTTAATTTAATTTTTCAGTATTTTTTAAATACTTTTTCATAACTTTCATAACTTTGCTGCTGTGAATTGGGAATTTCTCCACTGCGAGACTAATAAAGGTTTTCCTCTATTATCTTATCTTTTTGTGAAAGTGAGACTGATAGAATGCTATGGGTGCAGTGTGCACTAAGCCAACAATATATCATATTAATAACACGCACAGAGACACACAAATATTTTTTGTTTTGTACCCTCTATACCCCTCGCGATTGACCCCTCATGAGCTTCCGGTCGATTGACGTATTGGGCAACCAAGGTCTAGACAAAAGGAGCTAAATGGGCTAAGTCACATATGTCAAAGTGCCGGCCCGCGGGCCAAATCCGGCCCGCGAGAATGTTTTCAGTGGCCCCTGGGATGATATTGATTTATTATTAGAACCGGCCCGCGGACCGCAGCAAGCCGAGAGCCCGCAGATCTTTTACACGCACCAAAACTACATTTCCCACAATGCAACAGTCACGCTCCAAGCAGTCGGCCGCTTTATTTAAATATTTATTCGTCTAGCAGTTGTTCCCATAACAGTGACATTAGCTTTCAGATACCCATCAAAAATGGCAAAACGGAAGGTGGACACTGAGAACCGGGGGTTTTAAACAAGGTGAGAGTCGAAGAACATGTTCATGGACGTAGCTGGAAAACCTGTGTGTCTTCTGTGTGGAGAAAGTGTGGCGCGATTGAAATAGTGTAATCTGAGACGACATCATGAAACGAAACACGCAAACAAGAACATGGACATGGAGGGGGAAGGGGGATTTCATTAAAAACGGTATACTTAAAGTTTGTGACAAAGTTTACCCCGAAAAAAAGCAACTCTTTTTAAACGTGAGCATTAGCAGAAACACAATTGCAGTGTTTCTGCAAAGATACGGCAGTGCGTGCTGCGCAGTTTGACGGTTTCCTCCCCGACACAGTGGTCCCGCTGCGCATCCAGGCTGCTCAAACGTTGTCGAAAGTTTGGCAGCACATACGTGTGTGAACAACTATTTTCTTTGATGAAGCTGAAAAAAACATCACACAGAAGTCGATTTACTGCTGAACACCCTCACTCAATTTTGAGGATTTGCCCAGCTCAGAGCCTGCCCCCAAATATTGATGAACTTGTAGAAAAGTTAAGACACCACCGAGTATCAGCCTCAGCCTCAAAGAAGTGAATATTACTTATAATATACTGTGCAATCACATACTAAGAGTTCTTACTCAGTTCAAGTTTAAAAATTAAAGTGCAATATTTGCTTTCGCTGCTTGTTACTTCTTGAAGAAAGTGTTGTTTTTGGTT
>NW_017806059.1:3582008-3582538 GCF_001891065.2 Hippocampus comes | reverse complement strand
CACCACCACCAGCCTGAACCGTTGATACAAGGCAGGATGGATCCATGCTTTCATGTTGTCGACGCCAAATTCTGACCCTACCATCCGAATGTCGCAGCAGAAATCGAGACTCATCAGACCAGGCAACGTTTTTCCAATCTTCTATTGTCCAATTTCGATGAGCTTGTGCAAATTGTAGCCTCGGTTTCCTGTTCTTAGCTGAAAGGAGTGGCACCCGGCGTGGTCTTCTGCTAGTGTAGCCCATCTGCCTCAAAGTTCGACGTATTGTGCGTTCAGAGATGCTATTATGCCTACCTTGGTTGTAACGGGTGGTTATTTGAGTCACTGTTGCCTTTCTATCAGCTCGAACCACTCTGGCCATTCTCCTCTGACCTCTGGCATCAACAAGGCATTTCCGCCCACAGAACTGCCGCTCACTGGATATTTTTTCTTTTTCGGACCATTCTCTGTAAACCCTAGAGATGGTTGTGCGTGAAAATCCCAGTAGATCACCAGTTTCTGAAATACTCAGACCAGCCCTTCTGGCACCA
>NW_017806059.1:3579029-3581810 GCF_001891065.2 Hippocampus comes | reverse complement strand
ATGTGTGTGTGTGTGTGTGTGTGTGTGTGTGTGTGTGTGTGTGTGTGTGTGTGTATATACACTTTTTTTTGTCTAAAATCTTCACCCTTATTTGTGAAAGTCATGTTTGAATGAAAAGAGCAAAACGTTGTAAGCTGACCATCTTTCTTAAATATATCATACATGTTTATTCCGAAAGGAGAACCTTGATAGCTTGAAATAAGTGGTGTGGCATCACTGTTGCGATGCAAATTGTGTATTTTGCCCCCAAACTAACCCATTGAAATGCAGAATTGTAAATGGGTTGGTAGGCGTTAATGTGGCAAAACGCAGAACTATCAAATGTTATGGAATCACTGAATGAAGACCCTCCTGTTATCCCCGTCACACATCAACACCGTTTTGAATCTTTTTTTAAAATCATTTGAGCGGCATCCTCCTCTGGTTGTGCTCCATTAATTATTGTTGTTTTTGTTTGTTTTTAGCTAACACAAACCCAAAATAGTGATTCAACATTCAGCTTGAAAATACAAATCATTCTATCTCCTTCCTCCATTGCTGTTTATGGGCACGCGAGTAGTCATTGCGCTGAAAAGTAAGATTTTACTCCCTCAGACACGAATGTGAATTTGAATACTCCCACATTGCCTTTTACCATATTCAAGCTGTAAAGACCAGAATTTCCCTTTCTTACATGTGCTATCATGTATAGCTGTTTGTTTAGTATCTTTACTGAGTCCCACAATGTTATTCCTAAGTATCGTAAAAAGTAAGTAATAGGTCATATGTCCTTGTGTAGTTTGAATAATGACTTAGTCTAACATTAGAATGTGTGTATGAGGGAGGCACTGCAGGTGAGAAGAGTGTACTGTTTATTTAACTCTTGTCAATTCTTTCTCACTGCTGCCTGTGGCGGTTAGGGAAGTGTTACCTTGTGTTTGTAAAAAGTGCCACTCCTTTTACACTGATTTAACCTGAATGCAGAGGCCAGTCAATTAATCTGACTACAGTGAGATTAATTGACTGGAAAAATGTAGTCTGTTAGATTATGTTACTTGCAAGCTTTGCCCTCCGTTCCTGTCCCCGGCGAGGCAAGCTTTGCGGTCGCCCTCCGTTCCTGTTCCCGGTGACACAAATGCTATGGTTGCCCTCTGTTCCTGCCCCCGGCAGAGCAAGTGCTGTGGTTGCCTTCCGTTCCTGTTCCTGGTGGCACAGGTGTTGCAGCCGCCCACCCCTTCCCCTCCTCGTTTCCGACGAGCAACATCCAGTCGACTCACTTTTTGGGACGTCTGGGATCCGTCCCTTGAGGAATGGGTACTGTTAGGGTGGTCCTATTTGTGACCAACAGGTGGCACTGTAGGGCTCCTCCTGCAGTGGCACACCTGTTGGTCATTGTTTCATGAGTTAGTGTTTGGTTAAAAGGACTCCCTTCCCGACCAGTCGGTGTCTGATCATTGTGTTTGTCTCTGTGCATGTGTCATGTTTTGTTTTCTGTTTTAGGTTTTTTGCTACTTTGATTCCTCGTGGTTTTTCTGGACTTTATTTGAGTGAGTTTTTGAGTTGTTTTTTCCAGTGTATTCCTGTTTACATTTTGTTAAATACATCTCGGTCAGCCACCCTGCTCCTCCATGCCTCCCTGCTTTTTGGAGTCCTCCAACTACCACCACGCAAAACGTGACACATACATTTTGGAGTAACGAGTAACTAAGTAAGCAGTTACTTAAGTCACTGGTCAATGGAATACATCCTTGCTAAAATAATCTTTTGTCGCACAATTCTTCCCTTCAAGCCATTGTGATAGGGATTCGAAAAGACGAAGAAAGGGTTCCACCGTGTGGGACCATTTTCATCTCATATTGGCAAACAAGATAGTTTCCTTGTTTTATCCTGTTCCTCTCAGTTTCCACTTAAACTGTCATGTTTAAATTCAACCTCAAAGTAACTCTTAGTTTAAATTATAAACACATTTATTTTCTGAAATTTAAATGCCACATTTGTTTAATTGAACTGCCTTAAATAGTGCTGGTGGTTGACTGCTTAGCGTTTCGGCCTCACGGTGCAGCGGTGCAGGGTTCGAGTCAGGCTCCAGCCTCCCTGTGTGGAGTTTGCATCTCCATGCCTGCGTGGGTTTTCTCCGGATACTCCGGTTTCCTCCCACATTCCAAAACATGCATGGCAGCTGAATGGAACACACTAAATTTGATCTAAGTGTGAGTGTGAGCGTGGACGGTTGTTCGTCTATCTGTCCTGCGTTGGGCTGGCAACCAGTTCAGGGTGTACCCCGGATGCTGCCCAAAGATAGCTGGGATGGGCTCCAGCACGTCCCACGACCTTTGTGTGGATGGATCAGAAAAGGGATTGATGGATTTCACCATCACAATATATCATGATATACTTTAATTTATTCTTCCCAAAAAAATAGGCAACACACTCTTGATGGGGAAATGAAGATTCAAATTTGCTTCATGAAGCAGTTGTATATTTTTGGCCCAATGTGGAACAGAGTGCCATCGAGATGAGTCAAAACATACAACTGATTTATGAAGCAAATTTGAAGCTTTGTTTTCCCATCACGATTCCACATGATGACTGATTACCTTTTCTCACTTTATTTTGAAGTGACATTAAACTGTCCTCTATCAAATGAGAAATGCATAGTGCTCATGCTGCTAAATAAAATCATCAAATGTAAACAGAAGCAGAGTAGCCCACATATTTGTGCACAAATATAGATAACAGTCTAAATAAAAGGCATAAAAAATCATGTCTCTGGCAGAAATTGATTTGTGTGTGTTTTATATA
>NW_017806059.1:3578341-3578788 GCF_001891065.2 Hippocampus comes | reverse complement strand
TGTAGCCCATCTGCCTCAAAGTTCGACGTATTGTGCGTTCAGAGATGCTATTATGCCTACCTTGGTTGTAACGGGTGGTTATTTGAGTCACTGTTGCCTTTCTATCAGCTCGAACCACTCTGGCCATTCTCCTCTGACCTCTGGCATCAACAAGGCATTTCCGCCCACAGAACTGCCGCTCACTGAATATTTTTTCTTTTTCGGACCATTCTCTGTAAACCCTAGAGATGGTTGTGTGTAAAAATCCCAGCAGATCAGCAGTTTCTGAAATACTCAGACCAGCCCTTCTGACACCAACAACCATGCCACGTTCAAAGCCACTGAAATCACCTTTCTTCCCCATACTGATGCTCGGTTTGAACTGCAGGAGATTGTCTTGACCATGTCTACATGCCTAAATGCACTGAGTTGCCGCCATGCAATTGGCTGATTAGAAAAAAGTGTTAA
>NW_017806059.1:3567296-3577450 GCF_001891065.2 Hippocampus comes | reverse complement strand
ACGTAAGTTCCGGTAACATGTAATATCGTAGTCAAAATGTTAATGCACAGGTTTTTGTTCCGGGTGAAGGAAATTCCTTTTCATAGAATTCCGGGGATGGGAATATTTACTGTACATCCTGATTTATATAGCGCTTTCACAAGTGCTGAAATAAACATCAATCGCTTCTAGTAGGGTACAGAGGGCACCGCAGCTATGCTGACTTCATACCTCGTATGCGGGGTGTTCTTCTTCCCGAGTTTAGTTTGGTGAAGAGCTTTGCTATGGCTCGCTCTATTGCTAACGCTTTCGATGCTAACGTTAGCTGTGGCTGCACTCGAGACTGGGTGCTTTGCATTGATGTGGGAGGCTAAACTTGAGCTGCTTCGGTGGGAAGCAAACTCTTTCTTACAAATTAGGCACAACACTCTCCCTTTATCAGTAATGCCGTCAGGGCGTTTTATGGAATGTAAATTTTCCATTTATTGGGTCGAGAACTCTCACATGCTCCTCCATGTTCACCTCTCCTCTCCTCACCGCTTTTTACTAATCCCGCCCAACTCCAATGGGAGTCTATCAGTTTATGCTAAACAAGCCCAAACATAATTACAGCCAATCAATGTCCGTTTCAGGCTGTGACTGACCATTGTTTCCCACCCTCAACAACTCGAACACAGGAAGCCAACACATAAAAAGGGGGATTATAAAAAGACAACCCACCTACACAAACAAAAAAGTTAGAGATTAAAATTAGATTAACGCTATTAAAAAAACAATGCGCCTAATATCACAAATTAATTATTCACAATTAACATGATAATTTTGTGTGTGTGTGTGTATATATGTATATATATGTATATATATATATATATATGTATATATATGTATATATATATATGTATATATATATATATATATATATATATATATATATATATGTCAACTTTAGCATGTAAATAAAATTACCTGAATACAGCACATTTTTTTAAGGCCAATTAACGCACACTTTGTATTTGGATAGCCCTGTGGTAGGGGAATTTGTGTTGCAATTCAGCAGGTCGGCACATGAATTAGCTTCTAGAATTATATTGCACTGCACTGCAGCCATTATATACAATGTTTAAAGAGGAAAATTAATATATATATATATATATATATATATATATGTCAACTTTAGCATGTAAATAAAATTACCTGAATACAGCACATTTTTTTAAGGCCAATTAACGCACACTTTGTATTTGGATAGCCCTGTGGTAGGGGAATTTGTGTTGCAATTCAGCAGGTCGGCACATGAATTAGCTTCTAGAATTATATTGCACTGCACTGCAGCCATTATATACAATGTTTAAAGAGGAAAATTAAATCTGCAATGGTGGATCTTTGGGATTTGGGCTGTGAAGCACACCAACTCTTTCCTGCTTTGAGAAGGGAATGCGCTTGGTCGGCTGCTGGTCAGTCGTTTGAACCGAGCTAAGTTGCTCTAGCTCTCAAATGGGTCTCCAAGGGCACTCCCAGACCCTTTTGAGAGTCAAGAGCTGAGTGTATGCTTGTCTTGTCACTTGGAGTGACTCCAAGTCACTCTGTAGACATGAGGCGCATTTTATTCAGCACTAAAATGTGTGGGGAATGGAGAGCAGTTGTAATAATTAATTCCCTAAAGAGACACACGCGTGTATAGATAAATAAATAGATGGAGTTTATATATTTCATTAATTTAATGTGAAACATTTTGTTTTGCATTTTGTAAAGTTTTAAGGCACACCGGCCTCATCAATGCCTTATAAAAGAGTGTTTTCCAAACCTGAGAAATTGCTTTGAAAAAGTAATGGCCAGAATGCCAAAACGTTGGAGAAATTGTTTTCAAATATAAGTTTATGTGAAAAGAAATAATTCCCTGGCTCAAAGACAATTACATGGGCAACATCCCATTGATAATGACAACACGTTCACATTGACACATGTTAACATTGTTAAATTGACAGTATGTTTTAAAGATAATAAAGACACTTTAAATTCAGATTAAGGACTAAATAATGCAAAACAACCAGGCCTAGACTTGTGCAGAGCAGCCAGAGACCTCTTTTGAATGTCTGGTCCTGAGTTCACATTGCAGTAAATGTCAAATAAATTATATTGATTAACAAACCTCAGAGATGCTGCACCCACAATAACAGTGACATTACCATGGGTGTGCATACACATAGATGAAACGTGAAGTTATCACACTGTTTTTAGAATCCTGCACCATGCTCCAGCAGTCCCATGTTACTATTAAACCACGCGTTTGTTTGTGAACGTGTGTGTGTGTGTGTGTGCGCACGCGCGTGTGTCTATGTGTGACAGAGTGTCTGCGTTTGTGTGTGCGTGTGTGTGTGTGTGTGTGTGTGTGTGTGTGTGTGTGTGTGTGTGTGCGTGTGCGCTTGTTGACAGACGGTACAGGGATGGTAAGACAGAACAAATTCAGAGCTGGTTCGCCAGAAAAATGAGTAGGCCCGTGGCAGTGTTAAATCTCTACCAGATGCTGCAGACTGCACGCTAAATAAAATGATTTATCTATCACACAGTCAGTACCAGGAAGATGGAACACGGAGGCATACACCGACAGACATTTCCCATTATTTACACCTGTACCTGATACACATCTTCGACACCATTTGGAACAAAACATAACATTTTAGCTAAGCAAAAGTATTAGAACAAAAAGACTTAAAAATGATAATCACCCAACTTGCATGATGTTTTTTGCGATGGTTTTTGAGGCATTCACCACAGCCAGTTGTTTTATCTGTCAGGTGGCTCCTTTCTCATCTTTAGCAGCTAAAGGTTAGGGTTCACTTGGCCAGGTCAATACATTTTCACTTTTTCCCCCTGATAAACTGTTCTTGCCGTATGTTTTGGGTCATTGTCGAACTGAATGATTCACGATATCCAAAGGAATATGGTTACATTTTATTTTAAACTGTGGGTGAGCTAGAGCCTATTCTGGTGCTCATTTTGCTGCTGTCATCACGATCCATCCATCCATCCATCGATCCATCCAAGGTCGTGTCATGGGGCCAGCAGCTCAAGGTGGGAATCCCAGACTTCCCTCTGTGCAGCCACTTCGCCCAGCTCTTCCATGGAGATCCCGAGGTGTCCCCAGGCCAAAGTCTCTCCGGCCAGGGAGGTCTCCCACCTAATCGGGCTCCTTTCAATACGGAGGAGCAGTGGCTCAACTATGAGCCCCTCCCGGATAGTCGAGTATCTCACCCTATCTTTAATCCTGCAGTCAGATCGCACACAAATTGAGCTATTCTCACGATGTGATTATATATAAAGTCAGTGCAGTGTGCGCCGATACAGTAGGTGCCAATCCGACCATGAACACAGTTGAGGTCATGTGAGTAGGGACGAGTACATTAACTCGAGTTCCTAAATTTGGACTGGAAGAAATATTGCATGGAGAATGTATTTACTCACATACAAAGTGTAAAATAAGAAGAAGAAAAAAAAAACAAGATGCCCTGTGCAGATAGTGTGCAGTAACAATGTAGGACCAAAATCATTGTGGTCTGTCAGTTTTAGGGGCTGTATAACACAACCGGCTTACAATGCGGCCCAAAAAAAGAGCAGACATAGAGAATGGGGAGTGAGTAACTTGGTGTATCTAGTCATCTTATTTACTTGTTAAAACTGTTGAACTGTGAATCAAAATGGAAATAGCATTTAGCATAAGTCAAAGTTTGAGCACAACTGTGCCAAAAACAACGTTTTTGGAACGTGGGAGCAAACCAGAATACCCAAGAAAAAGTCACACCGGCATGAGGAGAACATGCAATCTCCACACAGAAAGGCCAGGGCCCAGAATCATACCCACAGACCTTTGGTCTGTGCAGCCAACATGCTAACCAGTTGACCACCGTGCCGCCCTGTAGTCAACTTTGAAAATACTCCCTTCTTCTTCTTACCAGGGAGGCTAAAGAGTGTTATCGCACTGCAGTTGTAACACACCCTCCAATCCCCCTTCTTCAAAAAAGGGAGACCACTACCCCGGGCTGCTGCTGGCATTGCAAGATATTTAATTAGTAAATATTAATATGCAAGGCTGAGCCTTGACATTATCTCTACAGTGCTTCATAGTTTGTATGTTGTGGATCATTAGAAGATCCTTTCCTTTTCCCAATTTTAATCTTTTGTCGCATCAGTCCATAACAATCTCTCTACTAAATTCCAGCCTGGCCTTCCTATTCTTCTTGCTAACAAGTAGTTTGGATCTTCTGGGTTAGCCTTTGGATGTCTTTCTTCTGCAAACAAAATACCGTATTGTGATTCCCTTTCTTCTGCCCTCTAGAGATTGTTGCTGATGTCAGTAACAGTTTTTTAAGGGTCTTTTTTAGAGCTCTGATAATGTCTTTGTCGTTGACTTGCTGTTTCCCTTAAGGTACCTACTCCAAGTGTGTCAGTGGTTTTGTCGATCTTCGGGACATTCCAAACCAATGTCTTCGTTCTGGCTAATGTTTGTGCAATGTTTCTGATTGATTTTCCATCTTTTCTCAGCTTTACAATTGCATTTTTTGAACTCAGACTCAAATAAATAGTTTATAGTCTGCAGAGTGTAGCCAAACTTTGAAACTGAGCATTGACCTGCAGCTGTATTTGCTTTATGAATAATCAATGTGTTCGTATACAGCTGGGCAAGATCAGTCACTTGAAAAATGGTTGGGCTCTACTAAAGCTGCTATCTTTTCAGTAATGTGTCAGATCATTATGTAAAGACATGGACGTAAAAGCTGAAATGTTGAACTCTTGTTTCATATTCATTTTTTGAGGTCAGACCCAAATGTTTTCTCCCCAGCAAAATTAAAATGTATATATATATACTTGGACTCGCTCTTCCATTACTTTTGGGAATTGAAATAACCAGGAAAAAAAACATCTTGTTGCACTTAGTGTCACAATGGTATTTAGCTTGAATCATGACTAAAACTTCTGCAAAGCTTGCTGATGAGTTGATCATTTGAATCAGGGGTGTTGGAGGAGAGAGAAATCTTAAACAGGCTGTGTAGTGGGTTTTGAGAACCGGACTAGGGCACCCCTTTTTTAAAGGATGCATGAAAACACCTAAGACTGCAGTCTAATTACCATTGAAATTGTTAAATAGGGCAAACTAACATGCAATGATCATCTGTAGTGGTTTGACCACAGAATGTCTCATGAGAAGTATGTCAATTACGCTGGATTTGTGGGCATTACGGTGTTTAAAATAACTATCCAGGTAACTGTCATTACATTATGTCAACTTGTTTTTATTTTATTTTATTTTTAACTACGGGTGTGGATATGCGGTGACCCAGTGGTTGACTGGTTAGGGTGTCGTCCTCACAGTGCAGAATTGCAGGGGTCAATTTCGACTCCGGCCTTCCTGTGTGGACTTTGCATGTTCTCCCCGTGTCTGTGTGGGTTTTCTCCGGGTACTGAGGTTTCCTCCCACATTCCAAGAACATGCATGGCAGGTTCATGGAACACTCTAAATTTTCCCAGGTGTGAGTGTGAGCGGGGATGGTTGTTTGTCTTCATGTGCCATGCGATTGACTGGCAACCAGTTCGGTGCGTGGGCTTCATCATGTGCCGCGACCATTGTGAGGATAAGCGGATCAGAAAATGGATGGATGGGTGTGGATACACATCACTTACTCATCCCAACTGGGAACACACTACTAACAGGTATTTACATATACATTGCCCATCCATCCATTCGTCCATCGCCCCCCACCCCCTCTCCCTCCCTCCCAAAACCCTGTCCCATCTGATTTTGGCGTGCACCCAGAGCTGCTCGCCAGCCAATTGCAGGGCACACACAGACAAATAACCACTCGCACTCACATTCACACTTACGGAAAATTTTGAGTCTTCATTTAACCTACCACACATGTTTTGGGAATGTGGGAGAAAACCCAAGTAAGCATGTTGAGAGCATGCAAACTGCTGACAGGAATTCCGGAGCCGCAATTTGAACCCACCTTCTCAGAGCTTTGAAGTGGATGTCTAACCAGTCAACCACCATGTCTAATCTGTTCACATCACGATCAAAATCCAATCACATTTCAGCCATCCATCCATCCGTTATCTGATCCGCTTATCATCATGAGGGTCGTGGGCATGCTGGAGCCTATCCCCACTGCCTTTGGGTAGCAGGCGGGGTGCACCCTGAACTGGTTGCCAGCCAATCGCAGGGCACACGTCGACACAAAATCATTCGTGCTCACAATCACAACTAGGGACAGTTTAGAGCCTTCAGTCGGTCACAATACAATAACATTGAAGAGGCTTTCACATAGTTCACAACTATTCCGTAATTGATATACAAAACAAGTTTGCATGTTGGTCAATTCCCAGTGCGTGGAACGTGCACGGAGAATCACCTTCAAATTAGAAGAGAAAAAAAAAAGACGTGAACTAACAGTAATGCTGCATCAGAACTCGAGATGGGGAATTTAATTTGTTAATATTGTTATTAGACATGATTATGGTGGTGTACACACACACACACACACACACACACACACACACACACACACACACACACACACACACTAGTTACATTCAGCTGGATTCTCTGGACATGCATTAATGATGTGCATGGACAAGGATGCACAATTGGACAGCAGGAAACGAGGTGACACTTGTCGAGCAACTATTCCACTAAAGTTGGGTTACATTGTCACCCAACATAAATTATTAGCGAGTAAGCTACTGCCCCATAATATAACAATAATCACAAAAAAAAAAAAACTACCCTCGAGACCTCTGCCAAAAGGCCTACATATTTTTTTTTCTTTGTATGAATTGATGGCTACAATGGAGATATGGTTGTAGCTCTAAGCAGGTAAAGTTTAATCCAGCTCTAGCATTTCTTCACAAATGTGAAGAAATGAATCGTGAATCAGGATCAGATTTTTATGGCAGTTAGTTTGACGTCAAACCTTGTCAGTCTGACTACATTGCAATTCAGTTCAAACTGAGTAATATTAGATATTTGAATTACTTTTTTGATTCTCGAGAAAAAAATATCACACACTATATGGAACAGAACAGAGTGATTATGTCGCATGAACATTTTGTCAGCCCTGGAAGGACGTCGACATCTGAATGGCAGGCACACTATAAAACCTTTTTGAAATGTGTGTATGTGTGTGCGCTCATTTTTGGAAAATAAAACAACAATGTCATTAACATGACTCCTGTGTTCCTGAAATAAAAGTTAAAACATTTTTACGTTGTGCTCTTCATCTTTAGGCTGACTGGTATGAATATCCCTGCACCCATCATCAGCAACAAAAACTGGCTGCGGCTGCATTTTGTGACAGAGAGCAACCATCGCCACAAAGGCTTCAGGGCTCAGTATCAAGGTAGGGCACGTTTACTCAATTTGCACAGCATTATGGCGGGAGCTCTACTAGAAGAGGATGGTCCATCATAAAGTAAAAAGCTATGTAATTACTAAAGAAAGCCTTTTTGGTCTTTCTTAACTGCATGTCAAGCAGTTTTGTCAATAGCCCCTCTGTTGCAGGCATAACTGGTTATTTCTGTCACTGACTTCTATGGGCCTTTGTAATCTAATATTTTGGAGATAAACGCAACACATACTGTAGTGTCTTTCAGTACTTTGTAAAGTTAATGGATTATATTCTCAGCTGGAAAAATGGTCAGGCACCGCATACATGTTTCAATAGGATTTTTACATCAGATCTTAGGTTTTAAGCATAAAGCTTAAGAATGATAAAGTGAATGCAACCATGTGATGTAAATATGCCATCTGTCAATTTAAGTTAATCAATGGATTATGCACACAGCACTTTCGCGTTTGGGGTGAAGTAGCGTGATACCTTCCGGTCACTAGGCTAACAACTAGTCATAACGATAATGGGTGTCGTCGTGGACTCTGAGCTCACACACACACACACACACACACACACACACACACACACACACACACACACACACACACTAGTTACATTCAGCTGGATTCTCTGGACATGCATTAATGATGTGCATGGACAAGGATGCACAATTGGACAGCAGGAAACGAGGTGACACTTGTCGAGCAACTATTCCACTAAAGTTGGGTTACATTGTCACCCAACATAAATTATTAGCGAGTAAGCTACTGCCCCATAATATAACAATAATCACAAAAAAAAAAAAACTACCCTCGAGACCTCTGCCAAAAGGCCTACATATTTTTTTTTTCTTTGTATGAATTGATGGCTACAATGGAGATATGGTTGTAGCTCTAAGCAGGTAAAGTTTAATCCAGCTCTAGCATTTCTTCACAAATGTGAAGAAATGAATCGTGAATCAGGATCAGATTTTTATGGCAGTTAGTTTGACGTCAAACCTTGTCAGTCTGACTACGTTGCAATTCAGTTCAAACTGAGTAATATTAGATATTTGAATTACTTTTTTGATTCTCGAGAAAAAAATATCACACACTATATGGAACAGAACAGAGTGATTATGTCGCATGAACATTTTGTCAGCCCTGGAAGGACGTCGACATCTGAATGGCAGGCACACTATAAAACCTTTTTGAAATGTGTGTATGTGTGCGCGCTCATTTTTGGAAAATAAAACAACAATGTCATTAACATGACTCCTGTATTCCTGAAATAAAAGTTAAAACATTTTTACGTTGTGCTCTTCATCTTTAGGCTGACTGGTATGAATATCCCTGCACCCATCATCAGCAACAAAAACTGGCTGCGGCTGCATTTTGTGACAGAGAGCAACCATCGCCACAAAGGCTTCAGGGCTCAGTATCAAGGTAGGGCACGTTTACTCAATTTGCACAGCATTATGGCGGGAGCTCTACTAGAAGAGGATGGTCCATCATAAAGTAAAAAGCTATGTAATTACTAAAGAAAGCCTTTTTGGTCTTTCTTAACTGCATGTCAAGCAGTTTTGTCAATAGCCCCTCTGTTGCAGGCATAACTGGTTATTTCTGTCACTGACTTCTATGGGCCTTTGTAATCTAATATTTTGGAGATAAACGCAACACATACTGTAGTGTCTTTCAGTACTTTGTAAAGTTAATGGATTATATTCTCAGCTGGAAAAATGGTCAGGCACCGCATACATGTTTCAATAGGATTTTTACATCAGATCTTAGGTTTTAAGCATAAAGCTTAAGAATGATAAAGTGAATGCAACCATGTGATGTAAATATGCCATCTGTCAATTTAAGTTAATCAATGGATTATGCACACAGCACTTTCGCGTTTGGGGTGAAGTAGCGTGATACCTTCCGGTCACTAGGCTAACAACTAGTCATAACGATAATGGGTGTCGTCGTGGACTCTGAGCTCACTTTTATTCTGCTTATCAAAAATTTAACAAGAGGAGTGTTTCATTAATTGAAGATGATATACAGAGTCCGGCCCTTTTTAACTCTCAGATCACTAACTGAATTGATTACTGTAAAGCCCGGCTTTCTGGTCTTCCTAAAAATGCATGCTATGTTTACAGTTACTACAGAATTGGGAAGCATCTGTCCTGACTAAGGTCGGAATGCGGGAGCAGATTTATTTTAAGTTTCTATAACTGGTCTTTAAAAATGTCCGAATGTTCTATGGTAATTAATTTTGTAACGGGGTCACATGAAAAACTACAACGCTTGCCGAGGGCCAGGCCAACATACAACTTTGTCTATTATTTTGAATATATTGAGAAAAAGCTTATTGTCCTGTTTCAATAAATTTCTACTTGTGTCGACATGTATTATTTATAATATGGGTATAACATTATATAAATTATAAAATAAATTATAAACTGTCATTGAAATGACCTCTTTACATTAATATAATTAACTTTGGGCACCAACCGCCAACTCATATTGGCAGTTCCAAGTGAGTGAGGACTCCCAAATATGAGGGAATTATAATATTACAGAAAATGATTTATCATGATACACTCATGACTTATCATAACCTCTCTCCATTGTGCAGGAAATAAGAATGTTGCTCACATTAGGACCCCTCTTGTCATTTTAGCTAGTCTCTTTTCTGGGGAGCAAAAAGTTATCAGAGGGGTCGGAAAATGCACTCAATGTAGTGAAAACGTTATTCCATCGTAAACACTCCAAAGAAGTCTTGCTATTGCTTGAGTGGGTAAAAAACAAAGTACAAAAAACAAAA
>NW_017806059.1:3555310-3566685 GCF_001891065.2 Hippocampus comes | reverse complement strand
GTCCTTTTTTGTTTTTTTGTTTTGTTTTTTGTTTTTTGTTTTTTACCCACAGGTACAGATGACGACTGACAGAACCCTTTCTACGATATCAGAGGGGTCGGAAAATGCACTCAATGTAGTGAAAACGTTATTATGTTGCCAACACTCCAAAGAAGTCTTGCTATTGCTTGATAGTTCCTGTGGACTAGTATCCACACATGTGAACATAAAATTAAAGCACAACTTTCAAAATAAAAACACTAGATACTGTGTTTTATGTTTTACTTTGACTTCATGGTCACTGTGAGGTGCCAGTCAGAGACTGGGGGCAGGCCCGATGTGGTCCCTGGGCTGTACTTAACCTAGGTTTGATCTCGGGCAAGGGTGTGCAATTCTGGTCAAGGATAAGCACTACAGATGGCTCAGGTGTGTTGGAGGAGGGAAACATTTAAAGTGTGCATGATGGGGGTCGTCAAGGACTGGAGTTGCTCACCCCTGTTCTAGAGCCTCCTTATCATTCAGAACTGCTTTTACGCCCTCGTTTATAGAATAGCCTGCTGGAGAAACTCAGCGCAGCAGCGGTTTTGGCCTGGGAACCCTCCCATGGATGTCAATTTTGGCCAGTGTCTTTCTTTTGCTAGAATCATGGAAACTGACTTGAACCGGGGCCGGCGAGGGCTGGAGTTCTTTGGGTGTTGTTCTAGGTTCTATTGCGACTTCCTGGTTGAGTCGTCGTCGGACTCCTGGAGTAATTTTAGTTGGTTGACCACCTTTGGGAATGTATGCCACTGTTCTCAGTTTTCTCCATTTGTTGAAATGGCTCTGACAGTGGTTTGCTGAAGCCACAAAGTCTCGGAATTGACTTTGTAACCTTTTCCAGACTAATAGATTTCAATAACTTTTTTTTTCTAATTTCTTCTTGAATTTCTTTGGATCATGCCATGATGCATTTGTTTCTTGAGATCTTGGAGCCACTTGGTCTAACATTCTATTTCTGTGATTTCTTGATTCAACAAATGTTGGTGCTAGGGTGTTGCCTGTGAAATTGTACTCAGCTTTCTCAAAACTGTGCTTAGTCACAGTTGCTTTGTGATTTAACAAGGGGGGATAATTACTTTTTCACACAGGGGCAGGTAGTTTGGAATGTTATTATTGTTTTTTTTTATGCCTTGATAAATGAAATTGGCATTTAGAAACTGCACTTTGTATTTCCTTGGGTTGTCTCTGTGTGATATTGAAATTGGTTTGATGAATTGAAACCTTTGGATATGCAAAGAACACAGAAATCAGGAAGGGGGCAAATACTATTACACAGCACTGTAACTTTTTAATTTGAGCTTTTCACTAATACTTATTGATTCTACGGTGCTCATCATTATTTCTGAACTTATTTTTTCTTCCATTCCTTTCTTTTGTATTGCGTGTATGCTTCAAAATGGTGACAGCAGATTGCATCACCTGGCCTTTATAAGAATCATGCCACAACTGTGTTGAATTAATTATTGCAATGTAGTTCTGGGGCGGCACCTCTTTGATTTCGTATGTAATTCATCCCTTCAATCTGCATTATGACAATGACTCTGCTTAGATGGCAAGATCATTCACTTGTGTTCTGATGATGAGTTACAGCATAGATTTTGAGACAGTTTTATGCTGCAGTACAGTTATTGCAACATGTTGGAATGTAGAAGGGCATTTACATTTTTGCAAATTATGCCCACCAGTAGCAATTAAATTGCGGTGTCCATATGCTTCCTCATAGGCCTACATAATATCCAGGGAAAGACATACAAGTACTGTATCCTTGTCTTATGTGTTCTGTTGTATCATATTTTATTATATCATTCGAAGTGTTGTGTAAAGCGCTCTGTTACAGCTGCAGCTGTTGTAAAGGTGATATATCAAGAAAGATGTTTTGTATTGTAATGAAACAGTATTACTGAAACTTCTTTTAGCCAATGATTGTGTGTGTGTGTGTGTGTGTGTGTGTGTGTGTGTGTGTGTGTGTGTGTGTGTGTGTGTGTGTGTGTCACTTTCAAATAGTGAAAAGCTCTGGAGACCTTAAATCCAGAGGGGTAAAATTGTTACCAGGGAAGGACAACACGAACAAACTGTCTTTGAGTAAGTTGCTTATTTTTCTTGTTCAACCTTTTTCATATGTTGGAATTTTTACTTTTTGTCGGGACTTGGTGTTCTGCGTGTTTCTTTCTTTTTTGCTTGAGGTTTTCCACATTTTGTCATTCTATTTTGTACATTTAAGGTAGAAGAGATGCATTTAGCGTTGGTTCACGAACATGAAGTGTGCATTCACAACTTTGCTGCCAACTAGCTGAACTTTGAAAATGTGACCAAAAAAAAAAAAAAAAAGATGGAGCCAATTTTTCTCAACCAGATTATTTTGATTTAGCAGCCGCACACACAGAATCGTCACACTGGTGTTACCATTCTACTTGCACAGATGTTATGGAAGTGCAACGTTTGTTAATGTCAATGTCTTCCTTTTCTCTGATGCTCAGTGAATGAAGGAGGAGTCAAACAGCTGTCGAATTATTGTCCTGACCCAGGAGAGCCAGAGAATGGCAAAAGGATTGGCTCAGACTTCAGGTAACGTGATGCCCCTCCAGTTTAAATTAAGGAGTTCTTTCCAACTCCAACAGAGTTGTTTTTTTTTTTTATTCTGTTGAGTCAACATATATATATATATATATATATGCAGCTATAGTTAATGAAGGAAATCTTAAAATGCACAATATAGGCCCCTTAGAAGATCATATTATTTACCTTCTGTGGTCAAGATCACAGTCTATGGCTTGCGGTCCCGACCGTGTTGGATTTTTACTGTTATATGTCATATTGCAAGTCATGGTGTTTTGATGCACAAACACAAAAAAAAGATGATCAAGGGAAACGTTTTTGAACGACTCACAAAAGAATAATGGAGTGGCATTAGATCCATTCCCGTTACATTATTTATCGACAAAAATATAATGACCGATGTTCATGTGTAATCATTGGCGTGGTATAAATGATGAATTTGACATTTCATCAGGAGTCACTTTCTGAGGAATTGATTGCTTTTTCAGGCGTTAATGATGTTTATCTTCTCAGCATCGGAGCAACCATTCAATTTATCTGCCATGAAGACCATGTGCTGCAGGGTTCCAAAACGATTACCTGCCAGCGTGTCGCTGAAGTCTTTGCAGCTTGGAGCGACCACAGGCCCGTCTGCAAGGGTGAGAGAGACATCTCAAGAACAAATACAACACTTTGATTTAGGCACTGCCTCTGGATATAGACTCCATACATGCAAAGGAAAGTAAATTCTTGTTAATTATGAACAAAAGCCTGTTGCTTTTCTAATTTAAAATGTCCTCTCTGTGTTTGTTCCACAATACCTGGAGCAACTTTCAGAATTTGATTAATGGTTATGTTAGTAATAGACCCACTTTGTGCTCACACTAAATTACTTTCCTGTCACTTTACTCCACAAGAGTTATTACTTTACCTCATTCACATTATTTCGTCTTGCTTTTTTTTTTTAGGGAAATGTAACATTTCTAGGCTCACTCTCGATTTTCTTTTATTTCATCTTACCTCTTACTCTGCTGCAGTGAAAACTTGTGGGTCTAATCTACTGGGACCTTCGGGAACATTCACATCGCCTAACTTCCCCATCCAATATGAGAGTAACTCCCAATGTTTGTGGATCGTCACTGCCAGTGATCCAAACAAGGTAGTACCAAGAGAGGATATCTGTTAAACTTTTTCTTGTGTTTTTTTTTTTTTCTAAACTTGGATTGATCTGATATGCATTGCTTGTTTTATTGTATCTAATGAAACCACAACAATGCAGCTGCAAATAACAGCCATATTAATCTGAACGCAGAGGCTCTCCATAAAGACACCATAACAGTGTACAGACTGCAATCCTTCAATTCAATTACATAATATTTATTACTAATGCAGTACCTTTTATTTATATATATATATATATATATATATAAACGGTTTCATCCAAAATAAAGGCAAGGTGTGGTGATGCATTTTCATAGTTAATGTGTATGTGGTCAAAAATTGCTTAAAAAGTGAAAACGGGGTGCAGCCAAATCGTCTCATGATTATCGATAGCAGTTATCATGATTTGGTCAATTTAATAATTTGTTTTTTTATCCACAAATCTACACTATTGGTCAGTCCACAGGTGTGGGTTTTATGTATATAGATTTTTAACCAATCAAAAGTGATTGACGGAGGTACAGTGTTGAAAATCTGTTTGACGAAGCAATGTTCGATTTTGTCTTTCAACAAAACTGTCAAATTAATTTACATAGTAAGAGTGCATTGTATTGCAGTTGGCTATTGGCAATTCAGCAATCCAGCTCAGTTGTCGGGGGTAACACAATTTGAGATATATAATTATTGAATGAGACCTGCTTGTCCCCAAAGTTAAGAGGCCAAAGCTGTTTTCCGAATGGTCATTACTGTTCTCCTACATCAGATCAGGCCCACAGTTGCTATTCTTTCCAGTTTTTCATAAATCCAAGGGTGTCAGCTGAGTGTGTTATTGTTTATTAGCAGAAGAGGGCTAAGCACGTCCAATTCGCTCGGACTGGCAAGCACTGTAGCAGCATCCCTTTAGGAAAACAAACCATTGGCAGAAGGGAATTGATCCATTAGTGGTATTATGGTCATTATTCTCGTGTTATGAATGGATACTGTGCTGAATTTTTCCTCACGGCTGGAGAGTGGACTGATAGGAATGATCAAGTGGCCATCATATGTCTGTCATCAACAGAGGTGACGCACATTTTTTTTTACAACATCCTTTCATCTAAAATCAAGGTAGGCACATTGAACTGAGATAACAAAGCTTTTATATGAAATTGTACTGAGATAATGAAGCTTTTAACATTTAAATGATTCCGCAGTGGAGCATATGTACATTTGGTTAATGAGAAAATGATCTCAGTGACAGCTGGGGGGAAAAAAAAAGTAAATTTGATTGGCAAATTATTTTTTTGACCTACATTTTCCTTGCCTTCAATACGTATTTCATTTGTGCGTTGAAATAATGTGCAGAGATGCGAGTGTCAGCTTTTGTTGTACTCTGAAAGATATTTGTTATTTGTTTGAAGCGGCGTGTGCGCGTGTGCATGTGTGTGTGTGTGTGTGTGTGTGTGTGTGTTTGTGTGTGTGTGTGTGTGTGTTTCTGTGTGTGTTTCTGTGTGCGTGCATGCGTGCAACATTGGCTGCACGCACTGTTTGTTAAAGGCTTATGCGATTAGCAGTCAAGATTTGATGTGATTTGACTTATGGGGTATTGCTGTTGTTGATGCAAGATTTAGGAGGCAAGCCTTGCCTTATGTGCCGCAAAGAAGCTAGCAGAAGGTTTGGCTTCAAAGCATTGTGAGATTGAAGATGTTGTTCCTGTCATTATTTTTTTTTTTTTCTTATCAAGCCTCTCTTCGGCACAGTAGGGCTGTCTCTAGATCAGGAGTCAACAGCTAATTTAGCAAATGTGCCGCATGAGAAACTGGAACATTTGTCAAAGGCCAAGCCAACATGTTGACCTCCACTTTATTTTCAGTGAAATTAGGAAAACAATCATACTGTCTGATTTCAACAAATTTCTACATGTGTGTAGGTATGGTAGGCCGTGTTGTTAAAATGAGGGAATCCACATTTTTAATATAATTACATGCAGTCAATAAAATTACATATTTACAATTGAAAAATTATAAAATGGATTTTGTGCACCAACCGCCAACCCAGCCATTTCTTGTCAGGACTCCCAAATATATAGATCAACAAGTGGGAAGTGTAATATTATTGACAGCCATGTATAATGTTACAGTGATGACTTATAACAGACAGAGTATTGTCTTATCTGGTCTTCTTTCGTCCACCATGCAGAAATTCATAATGTTGCTAGGACCCTTGATCATTTTTGCCAGTCTCCTTTTGGTAAATCACTTGCTAGAAGTGTCAAAAAGTTGCAAAATACAGTAAAAATTGGCAACACTGCAGCCGAACCTTTTATGTGCAACCTCGTTTGTGCCAACATCCACATGCATGGACACAAAATCAAAGCACAATTTTAAAAATAAAAGCACCTGCCATTTTACACTAGACATTGACTTCAGGGTTAATGTGAGGGCCAGTCAGAGGCTGAATCTTACCCCGGGCTGTACTTTGCCCTGGTCCGCTCTTCATGCACTTATTCTGAGCGCAATATATGGAATAAATTCATATAAATTAGATGGTTTGTAGACAATAAAACATGTAAATCAGTTTGAGTGCATTGCTTCTATTTTTAGGTTTAAAAGTTATTGTGCTCCCCTAATTGATGGGGTGTATTTGTTTCATGCCCCATTGAGTAGCATGAGTTCCATTGGTGTGCAGTGTGGAGATACCCACTATGTGATTATGTACGCTTAATGTAAATTGACCGGTTTATTGCATCTTCCTTCCAAGGTTTGAATCTCATCACAGATTGGAAATTAAAACTGGTTATTGGAGAAATTTAAGTTTGATGTTCCTTTTGAAGGCACATAACCTCAGACTGCTCATGCGGTGCAATGCCTTTGAGCTCCACTCCAATAGTGACATCTCTGCCAGACTGCACGTGTGCAGGGAAATGCATGTATCAGAACATTTAGAACATATAAATTAATACTGTAGAGTGATTTAAAACAAACATTAATTCTGATGGGCGGCCCAGTGGTCGACTGGTTATCACGTCGACCTCACAGTGCAGAGGTAGTGGGTTCGAATCCAGCTCCGGCCTTCCTGTGTGGAGTTTGCATGTTCTCCCCTTGCCTGCGTGGGTTTTCTCCGGGTACTCCAGTTTCCTCCCACATTCGAAAAACATGCATGACAGGCTGATTGAACACTCTAAATTGTCCCTAGGTGTGTGTGTGAGTGCGGATGGTTGTTTGTCTGTGTGTGCCCTGCGATTGGCTGGTAACCGGTTCGGGGAGTACCCCGCCTACTGTATGAAGACAGCTGGGATAGACTTCAGCATGCCCCACGACCCTTGTGAGGATAAAGCAGATCAGAAAATGGAGGGATGGATGGATTAATTCTGAAACACCAGACCAACTATTGATACACCTCCTGCTACGACAGTTAGCCAGATAATGCAACATAACACCATCGATAAAATCACTCAAGATATTGATCAATCTCTGAAGAGAAGCATTTGAAAGGGAAATTAAGGCAAAAAGCTTGTCTAAAATATGTTATATGCGCTCCTACTAGAATAAACAGCATTCTTACAAATATTGCATTTGTGGATTAATTAAGCAGCTAAATCTACACCTTACTTTCCATCTCAGGTATGACCATTTTGTCAATTGGTGTCAACTGAAAATGACATCAGGGCTCAGGTAATGAGCAATCATGGCTCAGCTCTTTCCTGGGTTTGATACCTGAGCCCTACGGCTTTTGTGATGTAATTTTCAGACGACAGCAACTGACAAAATGAATGCCCGCTGCAATGGATAAAAACAGGTGGATTTTGATGCTTAATCTATATTGCACAAACACAGTGTTAATCAGAATGTCGTGTTTCGACTAGTGGGCCTGCACAGAACATCGTACTCTGAGGAAAGCTTTCAACTTCACTTTCTCCGTACCGTATTTTCCGCACTATAATGTACACCCAAAAGCATTCAATTATCTCAAAAGCTGACAGTGCACCTTATAAACCTTATATATGGATCAATATTCGGATTTCTTGGAAGTAGTATAGTATTTCAAATGTTCTGTAAAGCGCTTAGTTACAGCTGCAGCGGTTGTGAAAGCTCGATATAAATTAAGCTGTGTTGTATTGCATTGTATTCCCTTTAGCATAGCTCCATCTAAAGGATGCATAATGCAACAGCAGCCACTACTGCAGCTTCTATTTTATGCGCCTTATAATGCGGTGTGCCCGGAAAACTGTTTTAAATCAGGCCATTCATTGAAGGTGCACCTTATACATCGTAGCGCCTTTTAGTGCGGAAAATACGGTATATTACTGTGTTTGTGTGGTTATTAAATAGTAAAGTTGTCCTTCCTACAGGTTATTCAGATCAACTTTGAAGAATTTGACTTGGAGATTGGATATGATTCGCTAACGATTGGCGATGGAGGGGAAGTAGGGGATTCTAAAACAATAATCCAAGTGTAAGTAATGTTTAAATAAATTCAGGAGATTCATTTAGTCATCTGTGCTACAGTTCCTTTTGTATACCAAATGCAATTGTACAACAGGCTTTATTCTTATTTAAGTGAATGTTGAATTCTTATTCAAAATCTTGATTAATTAAAGGGGAAGTCACCCCAAATTTTCTTCACAAAAATATGTTTTAGGTGGCCCCAGTAGTCTCAACGTGATATTCTCATTGATATTGCAATTGAGGAATATGAATTAAGCACTAAAATTTAACCGTTTCATCCATATAGTGGGTGGCCATTTTGCCACTTGCTGTCGATTGAAAACGGATTGGTCCCAAGCAATCTTGACTCACCAGTTCTCAGAGTTTGGTCATGTGATGTTCATAAACTGAGCTGTGATTAGTTGTTACCTGAGTCCTGAGCAACTGTGATAAAATTTTCATCCGAGAGCAAGAGGCAAAATGCCCCCCCCCCCCCGCTGAGAGATGGATTTTGCGGGTTAATTCATATTCCACAAATGCGATATTAATCAGAATGCCATGTTTAGTTGACTTCCCCTTTAATGATGTATACCTATTGGATTCCACCCTACTTGGCTTTCAGCATTTTACGTCACGTGATAGTTTAATATGTAAGTCTCAGTTGCCTCTGTCATTGTTTGTTTGTTTTAATGTCTGTTTTGTTTCTTTAGACTAACAGGGAGCTTTGTCCCAGACCTGATTGTGAGCATGTCTCATCAGATGTGGCTTCATCTGCAATCTGATGAAAGTGTAGGCTCAATTGGCTTCAAGATCAACTACAAAGGTATAAAGAGTTTAGTGTTGACGCCATTATCTGTATGCATGGCTGTGTCCATAGAGCAATCGATCACTCCTATCCGTCACACTATTTTGTCTGTCTGTCTCACACTCCCCTTTCCTGGATTTAGTGTCGGAGATATTCAACTTACGTCAAGCGTCTGTACTTGGCTTGACCATTTCCATTCCTGCTTCCCCTCCCTCTGCCCTCACCCACAGAAATTGACAAAGAGAGCTGTGGTGATCCTGGTACACCACTCTATGGCTACCAAGAGGGAAGTGGCTTTTTAAATGGAGACATTCTGCGATTTGAGTGCCAGTTTGGATTTGAGCTCATTGGGGAGAGGATGATAACCTGTCAAAACAACAATCAGTGGTCTGCCAATATTCCCATCTGCATATGTGAGTTTTACATGCCTTTCATTTAATGTGGACAAATGAAGCAATTACTTGTGTTCACAATGAAGAGTTCACAATGACAGAAAGCTATTCAAAGATTAATTACAATCCAGTAAAATGGCAATGTATTGCTATGTATGTTAATAGCAATGCACAGAATGTCAAAGGGCAAAGTAATTCTACAGCAAATGGCTGCTTTGTTAAGCAGGGAAAAAATAAGGCCCACAAACACTATGCCAATGCTCGGGAGATAGGACACATCCGTTGGATTTCTCAAAAGCAACCCAAATATCTACTGTGTTTCATCATACGTATTCCAATTCACTTACTGTAGTCCAAATTCTAGTTCTGTTATATTGTACCTAACTGTGTCTGTTGGGACACTCCATAAGTCCTTTGCCCATCATGTTTTCCGACGATGGTTTTGTAAGGCAAGCCTCATTGTTTCTCCAATGCCTCGAGACCCAGGGGAACAGTACTTTCTACCCCAGCTCGTCACAACTCTCAGAAAATGTTCTGTTCTGATCTTGGTCTGGGAAAATGGACATTGTCATGTTGTTGCTGTTAAAACAAATTGCCTCACCTGGGATATGTTACTTTTTTATGAGTTATTCATCATTCTCTTGCCTTTCTTATTCAGTTCCCTGTTTTTCCAACTTCACGGCTCCCATGGGGACTGTGCTGTCTCCCGACTATCCAGAAGGCTATGGGAACAACCTCAACTGTGTCTGGTTGATAATCTCAGAGCCTGGATCCAGAATACACCTGGCATTTAATGACTTTGACCTTGAACCACCCTATGACTTCCTCACCATCAAAGATGGCGACCAATCAGGGGCCACCATTTTGGGACATTTCTCTGGAGCAGAAGTTCCTTCCCACTTGACGTCCAATAGTAACATCCTGCAGCTTGAGTTTCAAGCTGATCACTCCATGTCAGGGCGAGGGTTCAACATCACCTATAGCAGTGAGTGGCAATTTGCACAGTTTGTTAATAACAGCGATGTCATCAACGCATACTCTCACTGCCTTTTATCACTTCCAACTGGGCCGAATATTAAATTGCTCTTGTTAAAATGCAAATTAAATGTTTGCAAGTTTCTTTTATGTTCATGTTTTTCTATATATGATATGGCAGGTTATGGCATTCAATCGCGTGCATTTGTTCAGAATGTAAAATCATATTTTTATGTAATTTGCGTCCAGGCACAAAGTTTGAGTAAATCGTCGAAAAGCAACATACCCTCCTCAGCTTTTATTCCTCATTGATACAATAACACATTTTTCGTATATTGGCAAAGAGTCAAGACTCAGCAGCTATTGTCAACTGTAGGTGTAAGGAGAACAAGCTGTTTAGGGTTTCTTGTTGTCTTCTCGACAGCTACATCTATTTACCTTATCTTTACACACTTCAAAGAGAAGCCATTTCTCATGCAAAAAAGAGTGCCTGTCACCAGATCGTGCTCTCTTTCTCCTCATTACAAGCTTTCGGGCGTAATGAGTGCCCTGACCCTGGCATACCACTGAATGCCAGGCGCTTCGGGGACAGCTTCCAACTGGGCAGCTCCATTTCTGTGGTCTGTGAAGAGGGCTTCATCAAGACGCAGGGTGCTGACACCATTTCATGCAATTTAGAGGAAGGCAAGGTGATGTGGAGCGGCCTCATTCCAAAATGTGAAGGTACACAAATAGGATAGAATGATGTTTTTGTATCTACACACACAACCCACCCACCCCCTTCCACAACTTTCTTTTTTTTCAATTATTTTATTCTTTTCACCCAACCAGCTCCCTGTGGGGGTCACTATTCAGGTGCGTCTGGGGTCATCCTCTCCCCAGGATGGCCTGGCTACTACAAAGACTCACTGAGTTGTGAGTGGGTCTTAGAAGCAGAGTCAGGACGCTCCATCAAGATCAGCTTTGACAGGTCTGTACATCAATGTCAATGCAGTATAATACCTGCACATGGAGTGCACAACTCACAGCATGTAAGTGTGTGTGTGTGTGTGTGTGTGTGTGTGTGTGTGTATGTATGTATAT
>NW_017806059.1:3547423-3552518 GCF_001891065.2 Hippocampus comes | reverse complement strand
TGGGACTTCCAGATCCAGACTGACAAGATGGTAATGGCGAACCAACCAGATATCGTGATCATAGATAAAGGGCAGAGGAAAGCCGTTGTAGTGGATGTAGCGGTCCCAAGTGATGGAAACATCAGAAAGAAGGAACACGAGAAACTCGAGAAATACCAAGGGCTCAGAGAGGAGCTGGAGAGAGCCTGGAAGGTAAAGGTGACAGTCATGCCTGTGGTGGTCGGAGCACTTGGGGCAGTGACCCCCCCAAATTAGATGAGTGGTTGCAACAGATCCCGGGAACAACATCGGACATCTCAGTCCAGAAATGTGCATTGCTGGGAACAGCAAGGATACTGCGCAGAACCCTCAAGCCTTTCTCTCTTTTTTGAAGAGGAAGATGAGTTTCATGAGTTATTTATTTATGCATCCATCCATCCATTTTCTGATCCGCTATATCCTCACAAGAGTCGTGGGGCATGCTGGAGCCTATCCCACCTGTCTTCGGGTAGTAGGTGGGGTACACCCTGAACTGGTTGTCAGCCAATCGCAGGGCACACATAGACGAACCACCATCCGTGCTCACACTCACACCAAGAGACAAACCTCGATTTTCGACCATAATCCATTCCAGAAGGCTGTTCAAAAACCGAAACCATGTAATCAGTGTAATAAATTTTCATCTGTTCCAAGTCTGGAAAACAACTTTTTTTTAAAGCGTATTTTTTTTCCTATTTTACACCATAAACTGTGTACACATGTAATAGGAGAGCAGGTAATATGTAAAGTTCTGCACAAAGTGGTAAAAATAAAACATACAAAATCTTTGTACAATTTTAACATAAACATTAACACTGTAACATAATTCAAGTAACATCACTCTCTCATTGTGACAATTGTCGATTACGTTATTTTACACCTTGAACTAATAAACCCTAAAGTAATGGCTGTAACTATGGACTCACTCTCTGCAACCCTAAGCTACGGTACGAGGTAACATCCCTCCATCCATTTTCTGAACCACTTTATCCACACAAGTCCAGTCTCGTCCATATTAAAAGTTTGCTGGGGAAGATATTCCTCAGCCTTGATGAGATTTTCAAACTCAACTTTAAACTTTCAACTTTTCTGCAGCTTCCTTGTCTGAACTGGCTGCCTCCCCATGACAAATCACTTCTTTTCCTCAACTTTTCGAACCATCCTCTCCTTGCTTTAAAATCAAACTCTTCAGGAGCAATGCTGGGATCCTTTTTTATCAAATCTCCATACAATTGTCTTGCTTTGCCACAAATCGTATCTTGGCTAAGACTGTCCCCTGCTCACTGTTTCTCATATATGAAAATAAGCAACAGTTTCTCCACTTCCTCTAATATTTGTGGCCTTTGTTTGCAAAACACATGAGATCCTTTAGCCACATCAGTGACTTTAAGATGGTCTTTCTTTTGTCGGATGCTGCTGATCGCCGATATCGGCATGCCAACACAGACACACATCCAACTGATTCATATTTCGCTCTTAAATCTTTCTTAAATTCAATTGTTTTGCGGACTTTTTTCCTCTTTTTTTTTTCACCAGCTTTACTACTTCCATTTGCTTTCTTTGGTGCCATGATTAGGGGCTGATACACGATGCAGAAATAACAGTCCAATTTGCGTAGATGTCAACAAACGCGATGCTTTTTAAAAAAATCTTTAACATGTCCGCTGACATTGGACGATGCTATTTTTAAAAAAAAAAACTTTATTGAACACATCTGCTCACAATGGAACACTACACGAGGAAGCTTGACTTCCTCGTCTACCCCAGGAAGCGGCACTTCTTTGTGTAAGGAAGGCGGGAAGAGGCGAGTGGCGTATTCAAGTGCGCTCAGTTTGGTCGACAACCGATTTTAAGTCGTAATCTGAGGAATAAAAAACTCTAAATTTTTGGTCGAAAACCGATTTGGTCGAGAACAGAGACGTTCGAAAACCGAGGTTTGACTGTGTATATATATATATATATTGGATTCATTATCATTATTATAGTATTATTATTGTGTCATTCGTTTTTTGTTATTATTAGTTCTTATTCTATCTATGCCTAGTGACACGGATAGCAAATAAATGCTTTTGTATTGCATGGCAAACTTACAATCAATTTTACATTTTACATTTTAATTATGTAATTTTTAAGAATTATTAATCTTATGGCAAATTGACGTAAAGGGTTACATTTTACATTTTAATTATGTAATTTTTAAGAATTATTAATCTTATGGCAAATTGACGTAAAGGGTTACATTTTACATTTTAATTATGTAATTTTTAAGAATTATTCATCTTATGGCAAATTGACGTCAAGGGATGTTTTAAAGTAGCACTTAATAGCAAGTATGTTGATGATCCCTGATATTTACAAGACACACACCATACGTCAAAGTGTCATGGGCTCACTGAGCTACCGAGAATGGTTTTTAAAAAAATGCATAGCATAATTCTCATGTGGTTTGTACTTGTCATTTTCTCTTTTTTCTCCCATTTTTTTGAAGGTTTCAAACTGAACTTAGCTATGACTTTCTGGAGGTACATGATGGGCCGAACCTGCTTTCACCTCTGATTGGCTCATTCAATGGAACCCAGGTTCCTCAGTTTATGTTTAGTACCAGCAACTTCCTATATTTGCTGTTCACTACAGACAACAGCAGATCCAACAGTGGCTTCAAAATCTTCTATGAAGGTAACAGTACTTGCATGCCATAATACCTGTAATTAGTAGTGATCACATTCAGATTCGGGACAAAATGAGTTGTACCTTCAGGTATCTGACAATTGTGATTTTATTCATAGAATTGTCTGTACCTGTAAACACTTTATTCCATGCCCATTATGCAATAGATCTTGTGCTGATGCAAGTGTGTGTTTGTTTTGCCCTCTTGTGACCTGTCTGTCCGTCTTCTGTCTCTATCAGATAGAGAGGAAAAAGCTCGATGAGGCCGTTTGTCACAATTACCTTGAGTTAAAGAATGTCTGGGCGTTGAGAATAGATCGCTCCAAATGTTTGTCACGGTGTACCTGCTACAGTCTTGGTAGAACACTTCTCTTCTTGTGGAATGTGGAAGTGGTTGTTTTTTCTCCCCCTTTCCTTACGACATGACATGGAGTGCTTGAAAGAAAAAAAACAATGTATGTACGGGGAATGGTCAATTTCAAGTCTGTTTGCAATATCACACGTGATTCATAAAACCAAGTTTGTTGTTATGTTGGTACCGTTGACTGAAATCAGACTACAAGTGTTTTTCCTTAATATGTTTCACTCTCCTCAAGTTCCTTACTCTTTAATTGACGAGGCTAGTGCAAAACAATAACAGTAAAATAATAGTAGTTTCTTCCACTGCAATTTAGGTCAAACGTTATTGCTGGAATTCTTTGGGGGGACCTTAGCAACATCATTTGTAAAATATTCAGTTCGAAATTATACTGTGGAATTAAACTGGAAACTTATAACAGAAGCACTTTGTCAAACCTTACAACACATCATTTCTGAATTCAAGCAGAATCGATCCATTGCATATCATACAAGAATAATCTTGACAATGAACAGGACATTCATTTCTGCCTGACATGACACTTGTCGAATCCCCAAATACTATTGAAGCAGCAGAAATGAGACCCAAACCAGGTGTGAAAAATTGGATTTAGGGTTGGGCATCGAGCTGGGACAGACTCCAGTTGACCCGAATTCAGATAAACGGTAAAGAAAAATGCATGGGTGGATTAATTTAACCATACTTCCTACTCTGTTGGAACTTTGGAGTAAAATCAAAACACTTGGAATAACAAAAACGGTTGTGCTGAAAAAACTTGACGGCTGCTTTTTAACTTCACCAAATGTTAACACTGATAACATGATGAAATAAAAATGCTACGAAAAGCACAAAGAGGATTAGTGTACTATTTAGTACACTGAGGCCCTTATCTTCCTCTAAAACAGGGGTGTCAAGCATACGGCCTGCGGGCTGGAATCGGCCCCCAAGGAGCTTCCATCTGGCCCGCGGGATAATTTAAAAGTGAAAAAATGCATAAAAGACACGGAATTAATATTTTAATAAAGTGCAATTCATGGAGTATCCACTAGGGGACACACTGTTTTGATCAGAATAGAAGACAACATTGTTATGATCAGAGAAGAAGACAACAGCCCCCTCATCTGTCACTTGAAAAAGACCCAACACAGCAGACACTATCAAAGACGTGTGAATACTTTATTCTTTACACATTTAATAACACTCTCCTTAGTTTGTAAAGTGTCGGCAGGGATTAAATACATTTTATATACACGTGTAAATGGTTACAACATTGTTATGATCAGAGAAGAAGACAACAGCCGCCTCATCTGTCACTTGAAACAGACCCAACACAGCAGACACTATCAAAGACATGTGAATACTTTATTCTTTACACATTTAATAACACTCTCCTTAGTTTGTAAGGTGTCGGCAGGGATTAAATACATTTTATATACACGTGTAAATGGTTGAAAAATTCCTTTCTTTATAAATCTCATTTAATCTCAAAGTGCATGACTATATTTGTCAACACCAATTACAGTAAATATTCTTTAGTGCGGACTCATGTTTGCGCTGTCCAATTTGTCCTGATAACAGAAATTCCTCATTTGGGAAATGAGCATTGTACATGTCCTTTATGAACCTGCAAGTATGTTGACAAAATGCACGTGTAACAACACAATCAATACAATACAAAAATATACTGTCCAAAAACTGTTTATATAACAAAAACTGCAATACAAGTGTATCCAAAAAAAATCACAACAGTAAAATACGTACAGTATTTTAATGTTTATTTTTTTCTGTCTTGGAAAAAAAAAAGTTTCTATTTTGGATTGTTTTGTTGGATGCATTCTTTGGTTTATGACAATGTTTGCCTGCATGCCATTCGGTTTTCTTGCTAGTTGCAAGTAACTGTCCCGTTGATCACCAATGTCTGGTGATTCTTGTGCAAACTGAAGGATTTTTGTTGCCATTTGCATTGCTTCCTTGCAGGATGGTGGCTTGTCATCAGGAGTTGAATCGATGCCTTGTTTTTTAAAGTTTCGTAGATTTGCGTCTTTCCGACTC
>NW_017806059.1:3532137-3547363 GCF_001891065.2 Hippocampus comes | reverse complement strand
TTGTGTCTTTCCGTAGCATCGGGGGGGCGTTGGGTGTATTTAAGCTCCCGCGGCATGACGTCTCAATCCGGGTTACTTGTACTGGAATTTCCACTTACGTAAGATCCGGTGACATGTAATATCGTAGTCAAAATGTTAATGCATAGGTTTTTGTTCCGGGTGAAGGAAATTCCTTTTCATAGAATTCCGGGGATGGGAATATTTACTGTACTTGTTAAAGTTTTGTGCCTTTGTACAATCAGTAGGATCAGTAGCAATGCATATATGTGAATGATAAAAGTAAATTGCACATTTGTCTAAGGAAATCTAAGGTGCTTCATGAAATGTTTTGTAAAAGATATGTTCATTAAATTTCAACATTTTCCTAATGTTCTTGTGCTTCCTGAGACCAAAACAAAGGAAAGACATGTTATTTTGGTTAATTATAGCAGAGTATGGTATAATTTTAATGTTCTGGCCCACTTGACATCTACCGGTGCCGTATGTGGCCCACAATGTGAAATGAGTTTGACACCCCTGCTCTAAAAAGGACTGCTCAGTGTTTTTTTCAGTTTTTTTTTTTTAAAAACGTCTTCAGTTTGACACAAAACATGAAGTTGTTTCTAAAACTCAAGTTTTTACACAATGTTACGAAAAATGAATCAGTTAAATGCCATATTAATGGATGGTGAGTTATAAATGTCCCCCCAAAAATGTTATTAAACTGTGTACTCTGGATCTCCGCTATTCAGGGAATAAGGAACAGACCAGTCTGGGAGTCGCATAAATTCGCAAATAATTAATTCCCATTTAAATGCACTGACCCTCCCCCCCCCCCAAAAAAAACAATCTAAAAGCGCTGACATTTTATTTGAATTGTCCATGAAATATGGAGCGACGTGAGTGAAAGAAAATCTGTGAATATGCAAACCCACAAGTGTGGGGGTCCACTGTATATTACTTTATAGCTAATGATGACCACAATTTGCTGTTATCCCTTTTTAGAGTGTGTCTTTTGCTCATTAGGGGTGCATTTGAAAATACTCTCCAAGCAAGCACTGGTTCACTCCAACCGGAAACTGAGTGCTGTTCAAATGTGCCGTTCGATTATTCAGAGTGCACCAAAACAGAGTGCTGGTGCTCGCTCTAGGCCGGGGGTTGGCAACTCGCAGCTCGAGAGCTGCATGCGGCTCTTTAGCGCCGCCCTAGTGGCTCCCTGGAGCTTTTTCGGTAGGAGGACAAACATGACACCAACATTCTTCACATTTTCCAATGCTGTAAAAACGTGTAGAATAAATATTAAAATTCAACATTTCTGTCAATGAAGACTTGTGTCATAGCCTGCGACACATGTTTCTATTATTAGCAGGGCGGGATGCCAGGCAGGTGGCTGTTGTAAAAAAACAAAAAAAAAACAGCGTTTCATGTACAATTCACCGATGGCACTCGCAAAGAATGGCATTCTGGAAGGCCGAGAGAAGCATTTCAAAATGGTACGCGTGAGCAACAATAGTTAAGAGGCTGCAAAAGTGCGTCCCATTCCTCCGCGTCAGGTCTCGACAAAGGTAGGCAGTGATTTCCGTTTCACAAACTCGTGTCCATTTTATTTTTCTGTTTCCTTCATCTTATGGGCCGTTATGGCTGTTGCTCATAATGGCATGTGTGTGTACGTGCGTGCGTGTGCGGTAACAGGTCGAGCGCAGGAGGTTGGTTGATTAAAAAGTAGATCTTGTGGTCAGAAAAGGTTGGGCACCCCTGCTCTACAGAGTGCACTGCAGGTAAAAAAAAACCCAAACATTTAATCATAAATCATTTGTATTTGTCGTCAACCTAGTCCTTTTGATTTTGGCTAATGTGGCTAATATAGATACTTGTGGAGGCTCTCAGTCGGACAGGAAAGTTCCATCGTAGATGACAGGTACAGATGACGACTGACGGAACCCTTTCTACGCTAATATAGATACATACAGCATGTGTTTCCTTCATTATAAGGCTTATATAAGGCTTTTGATTTTTGCGTCTCCAGGCATATTGGTGCTTTTGTTTTTTCGGTCCAATATGGCTCTTTCAACATTTTGGGTTGCCGACCCCTGCTCTAGGCACTCTAAGCGAAGGGACGGTGCAACAGTGCGCCAGGCAGTACAGATGGAAATAGTTCAAGCACAATTGGTTTAGAACATAGTCTGAATTTGGAAATTAAGGGCAACATGACCTGCCTCTCCTAACACACCCACTCTCTAGAGTATTGCATGGGTGTCAGAGTGAATTTCCGAATGCACCCTATGTCATATTGTCTTTGCATTTCATAAAAGCGTGCATTTTTAAACGTGAGATTAAAGTATTTTAAAGGTCCCAACCCATCAACATCCATTTTCTCTACTGTTTTGTGCATAACAAATGTCAAAATGAGTCTGCCACATGGTTTTGGTTTGACATCAAAGACATCTGTGGTTTGTCGTTTACTTGCACTAACTAGCCTACAAAATCGGAGCATCCCTAATTCTATACAACTCCAATGGCTGCTTAACAGTCATACCGTAGTTCACTTAAACAACAATGCATTCAATCATGTGACAGCATATGTAACTAACACTTTTTTGCAGTTGTTACAGTTGACACCTACTCCTGTATGGATCCTGGTATCCCAGTCAGTGGTGTGCGGCTGAGCAACGACCTGTCAATTGGCTCTACAATATCCTTCCAATGTGATCCTGGATATAGTCTGAGCTTTGAAGAACCACTGGTTTGTGAAAAGAACCACTTCTGGAGCCACCCTCTACCCACTTGTGATGGTATGTCGACACAGCTTTAAAAGCCGGGGTGGGCAATTCATTTTCCAAAGGGGCCATGTGAGTAAACTGAAGTGGTTGTCACACCATGCTAACCTCAATTGTGTTTGCTACCATTTGAATGTTGTATTAATTAGAAAACAAAAATGTAAAACAAACTTTTAAGCAGTTTAATTGATAAACAACTCAACAATAATAGTCCACAACACAAAAACACTAACTTGATAAATTCAATTCAAAATTAAAAACGAAAGTTTATTTTTAGAGATCAGTGCCTCAAGGGTGTGTGTGTGTGTGTGTGTGTGTGTGTGTGTGTGTGTGTGTGTGTGTGTGTGTGTGTGTGTGTGCGTGCGTGTTTCCAGGGTCCGTTGGTGGTTAGGTGAGGTTTAGGGTTAGTTAGGTGCACATAGTATACTGTAATTTGTTGGAGTGAGCTTTATCGCACGCCATTTGAGGTCTTATTACATCAGGCATCATGAGTATTCACTGTTGGTGGAAGGCTCCAAAGCAAGCATATGCTTGTCAACCTGCTTTCTCCTCAAACGATATAGACACGGTGTTTTGGTGAACAACTTAGTTCAGGGTTTTAGGAATCATGTAAACTTGAAAATGAATTATCTTAACTTCAAAGCAACAACTTGAACCTGTGTTGTCCCAGGTAGAGAGAGAGATGATCTCTCTCTCTCTCTCTCTCTCTCTCTCTCTCTCTCTCTCTCTCTCTCTCTCTCTCTCTCTCTCTCTCTCTCTGTCTCTGTCTCGGTTGTTTTTACAGTCATGGGCTAATGTGGTGATTATTGTCCCTTTGTGCAAAATGTTATTGCTGTCACAGACCACTCATCTCCAGGAACATAACAAACACAATGAGTTGGTTGTATGTCTCATGAATGAGACGCGACGATGCAGGTGTAATGGCCTGTAAATTGCACTCATGTCCTGGAGCTTTTTCTTGTTTAGGTGTGTATGCCAGACTGGTGCCAAACATCCTGGCCTTCTGCCTATAGACCCTGCAAATCGACACTTTGCCAAGTGTACTCATCCAATTTTAATGACCTTATGTAATACAGGCTCATTAATTAAGAATTTGATTTATTTTTGTGTGGTGGATGAGGATTCTGGAGTTGTTGATGTGTTGCACTTGCTGGAGGGCCCAAGGGGGGAAGGAGTGAGGACAGGAGAGGTGTGTGTGTGCAGCTGTGAGGCCTGAGGCATTGCCATGATCTCCCAAAACATCATCTGACGTTCATTACTTTGAAAATAAGTCTATTCACAAGAGCTGTACTTCTAATATTGAGAGAGGCTTCAAGGCATTTGATTGCAATGTCATCTTTAGGGCATCTGGGCCAAAGAAAGCACAGCTAGAACAGCAAACGTGAACACTATGCTCAATGAACGAGGAGGGCAAACACAAACAAACCTGTGAAACTGCATTCATGTATTATTTTAAACAGCACCCTTCATGTCATAACCTTTTAGGTAAATAACATGACCGCATGAAAAAAAAGGCTCGTTTGAACAATATCTAATTGAACGAGTTAACCTCTTCACTCACAGCAGCCACTGAGAGCGCAGAATGATCTCATCGATTTACTTTCAGGAGATTAGAGGTAGTCTAGCTATTAAATGATACTGTATGTCAATAATCAACAGACATGAGCATCCCTTCATCTGGGTGAAAATACGTGTTGTGGCTTTTGTTGCCTCATCAGCAAACACTATTGGGTCGTTGCCACTGGATGATCTTCCCATACTGACTTGAGTTAAATGGTGCATTGAGCTAATCTCATTTGTGCGGAAAGACTTCAAAATCCCTTTAAAGTAATGACTGCAATGAAACAGATTGAATCCCCTAAGTATGCCTGTGTCAGTTAATTGCCAGTAATGCAATGCAATATGCCGTTTTCTCACCACATTTCATTTTTAAAGTAATTTATGAAAGGTGAATACTACATAGAGGGTTGCTGAATCAATGAATGATTTATTGGCTGGGTAGCGAGAGGGTTGGTTTGAAACAAGTTAGAAAAGAAAAAACATTGTGTTGGCAGAATTACAGGGACTCATCAAATAGTAGGATAGGATGTGATGTGACTGAAATGCATTATTCATCAAAATTGCTCCTTTTTCTTCAGGTGAGGGATTTATTCCTTCATTTACAGTTCTCTTCTTTCCCAGCAGCATTTATCATTCATTATCTTCCCTTCCTATTCAGCATCTTGTGGTGGTGATATCAAAGGGCCCGGTGGTGTGATCCTCTCGCCTGGCTACCCTGAGTTGTATCCAAATTCCCTGAACTGTACATGGACCGTGGAGGTTAACCATGGAAAAGGTTTGTCATAAACTACACATAAATTGGTTCTTTTACATGGAACTATACACACATAAAGTGCTGTGAAAAAATATTTGACCCCTTCCTGATTTCTTTGTTCTTGCATATTTATCACACACTAAGTTTTCAGTTTATCAAACCAATTTTAATCTCACACAGAGACAACCCAAGGAAATTTTAAATGCAGTTTCTAAATACTAATTTCATTTCCCAAGGCCGCAAAAATCTCACATATCTGCCCCCCACGCACCCACCACCTTGATTTAACTGTGACTAATGACAGTTTTGTGAAAGCCGAGTTTAATTGTACAGGTCACACCAAGCATGATTACCACCACATTTGTTGAATCAAGAAATCACATGAATAAAATCTGCCAGACAAAGTGAAGAAGGCCACAAAATCTGAAAAAAAACAAATGCATCATCCAAAGAAATTCAACAAGAAAGTAGAAAAAAAACCCAAAAAACTTTTTGATATCTATGAGTCTGGAAAAGGTTAAAAAGCCATTTCCAAAACTCTGGGGCTTCAGAAAACCACTGTCAGAGCCATTATCCACAAATGGATAAAACTGGGAACAATGTTAAACATTCCCAGGAGTGATCGACCAGCCAATATTACTCAAAGAGTGCGACGACGACTCATTCAGGAGGTCACAAAAGAACCTAGAACAATATGCAAAGAACTCCTTGCTGGCCTCAGTTCAGGTCACTGTTCACGACTCTACCATAAGAAAGACACTGTCCAAAAATAATATTATTGTGAGTGTTCCCAGGTATAAACTACTGTTGTCCAACAACAACGCAAAGGCTCTTGTCACATTTGCCAAAAGACATCTTGATGATATCCTCAAGATTTTGGGGAAAACATTCTGTGGACTGATAATCAAGAATTTAACTTTTTGAAAAATGAGCGGCCCATTTCATCTGGCGTAACAATGGCACATTTGATTAAAAACAAACAAACAATCAAACAAACCAACAAACAAACCAACATTATGCTAACACATGGTGGTGGCAGTGGGATGGTCTGGGGCTGCTTTGCTAGCTCAGGACCAGGACAACTTGCTATGATTAATGGGGCAATTAATTCTGCTGTCTACTAGCAAATCCTTTCGGAGAACGTCCGACCGTCAGTTTGTGCCCTCACACTCAACTGCTCTTGGATCATGCAGTAGGTCAACGATCCAAAACACCATCAAGCCGACCTATGAATGGCTCAAAAAAAAAAAAATGAAGGTTTTGGAGTGACCTAGTTAAAGTCTGGATTTGAATTCAATTGAGATGTTGTAGTGTGACCTGAAAAGGCAATTAATCCACGAAAACCCTCCAATATGGTGAAGTTGAAGCAATTCTGCTAAGAAAAGTGGGCCAACATTTTTCCGCAGCAATGTGAAAGACTCATCACCAATTATCGCAAACGCTTGATTTCGGTTATTGCTGCCCAAGGTGGCACAACACATTATTAGGTTCAGGGTGAAATTACTTTTTCACACAGGTTTGGATTTTTATTTTTTTTTTTTGCCTTAATAAATTAAATTGGCATTTCGAACCGCATTTTGTATTTCATTGAGCTGTCTCTGTGTGATATTAAAATTGGTTTGATGAACTGAAACCTTTTGTGTGTAATAAAGAGGCAAAGAAAACAGAAATCAAGAAGGGAGCAAATAATTTTTCATGGCACTGCATAAGGCACATTAACTTAAAACTTAAACAGGCACAAACGACAATATGGGCAATGCCACAGCTAATGCTAACATTAGCGCACATCTATCGGTAGGAACTGCAGGATTTAAATTTAACATTACACATTACACACAAAGAACACAGAAATCAGGAAGGGGGCAAATACTTTTTCATGGTACTGTACACTTACTGGCCTGTAACGGACATTGGACACATTTTTTTGCTCCAGAAGTCAAAGAATGTCTTTCAGGTAAAATGTAAACCCAATGCTAATAAAACACCAACACATTTAAAAAGCTCTGAAGAAGTTTTGGATATTAGTCAGTGAAGAATTCAGATTCGGCCGAGGTATGCAGCAGCACACGGACCATTGACAGATTGGACTAAACAGTACAAGTCAAGAACAGGATGTTGTGGTTTATATGTGTCGCTCACTAAAACTTGCTGAGAGCCTTATCATTTTTTAGGTTGTTTGTTTCTGACTTGGCAAGGTCTCAAGGAATAACTTCAGAATTATATATATATTTTTTCACTTTTATTTTACTTGTCAAAATTGAGTTAACCGCTGGTCCCTGGTAAGGGACAGTTTCACATTTTTGTTTGGAAATGAACAATGTGGGCTTTAGTAACTGAGCACAAAAAAAAAAAAAAAAGATACAAAAAATATAGATGCCAAAACCGAAAAACCAAAACGAAAAACAAAAATCACAAGTGCAGGCGCCATTGAGGGACTTCCTCGCGTGGTTCTGTGCAGACAGCACTTTGTGAGATTCTTGAATTTATGACCGCGGGATGAGTCCAAACTAAATGTTACCATCTAATAAAAATATTGATAAGAAAAGTAAGGCAACATCAAACCTGCAATAAAGAAGCAATCCTTTACATGTTATTAGTCAATGTCACACTGAAAAAAAGCAGTAATCATAATCATAACAAAACAGCTACACAAACGCACAAGCAAACAAAACAGTCAATTTCAAACAAAAAATAATATATAAGAAAGTAAAGTGATGACTAAGAATATATACATATATAAGTGTACAGGCGCTCCCCACTTTACGAACTTTCGTGTTGCGAACAACGGTACATACGAACATTTTTGCGGGTACAGGTATGTCGAAAAATGTTCTCGGACAGAGATGCTGTCAGTCAGATTTTGTATTGCGCGCCTTTTTCCGAGTACTGTCGTACTTATTTCCGCCGCTAATACCGACGTGAGGCGCTGTGAGAGGAGGAGGAGGAGGAGGAAACGCTTGTCCCCATGAAGAAGTTCGAGACGGAACTCTCTCCCCCTCCATCATCTCCTTAAGCCTTCGAGTACATCTTCCAAAAGTATGTTACATTTCATTTTATTACACTTATATAAGCCTTAAACATACTTATATAAGCCTTAAACATACATTCCATACAAAATATAGCACTGAAGCAACTTACGTACGAATTCAGCCAGCGAACGATCCTTCGGAACGTATCTCGTTTGTTACCTGGGGAGCGTCTGTATTATGAGTTTGAACGTGTCTGCAATTGTATTTACCTGCTTGTTGGCAGTAACGTGCCTCATTTTCTCTTCCAAGGTGTGCAATTCACTTTCCACTCCTTCCACCTGGAGGATCACCATGACTATCTTCTGATAACAGAAAACGGTAGCTTTGTTCAGCCACTGGCTCGACTCACTGGCTCCGATAGGCCGACTCCAGTTAACGCGGGGCTGTATGGCAACTTCAAAGCACAGCTTCGCTTCATTTCGGACTTCTCCATATCTCTTCAGGGATTCAACATCTCCTTCTCAGGTATGGGAGCGGATGAGGATTCTGTTTTCAGGAGGCAGAGGGGTGGTTCATTGGTTGAATTTTAGAAAGAACAACTTGAGTGACGTTTCAAAACAGGAAGGCAAAGGATTGGAGTGCAGATTGTTTAAATTCGATGGATAGAGTAAGTTAGGGTGGCGTCAATGCTCAATGGTGGTTATATGAAAAGCATCGGCCGGTTGAATAATAAGATCAAAATGCTTAGCCACTCTACATCATGTCTAAAGTAACTTGAGGACTCATCAGAGAGAAAGGGAGAAGGCTTAAAGCAGGGGTGTCCAAAGTCGGTCCTCAAGGGCCGCCGTCCTGCCTGTTTTCCAGCTTTCCCAGGAGCAACACACCTGATTCAAATCATCAGGATCGTTCTAATGCTGCTTCAGAGCTGGCTGATGAGCTGATCATCTGAATCAGGTGTGTTGCAGCCCAGAGAGATGGAAAACAGGCAGGACAGTGGCCCTCCAGGACCGGAGCTGGACATGCCTGACTTAAAGTGTCGATCAGAGTGATATAATTAAGAGACGACAAGGTCAAGCAGGTAGAGACTGTCTGGCTGTGATGGGAATGATCATCAAAGCATGCCATGTGGGTCACTGTCTTGAGGACTGAGGAGCTTGGTGGAGGGTGTGGTTGGGGTAAGAATAAGACCCCCTTGTGTCCCACGCCCCTGCAAATACCAAGGAGTGGGAAAAACAAAAAGGTGGAAATGCATGAGTAAAATAGAGAGGGAGGAGAGTCGGCAGATGGTCATGTTGAGTGAGAAGAAATGGTGGAGAGAAGGGAAAGAAGAAAAAAACTACTCTATATTGTAAAGTAGAAGGGCAAAAGAGAGGGTGTGCATGCCGGGCATTCTGGCTAAATGTTTTCCTGCTGTTCACTGAAGCGAAGAATAACTTATGCGGTTATGAATATTCATGAAATGTAGTTTCTGAGAAAGACTTTGTGTGTGTGTGTGTGTGTGTGTTCTTTATGCCTGTGTACAATGCTATTACTTGTCCTTACATGCTCTGTAAATAGCATTGAATTTCATTTATAACCTTTCATGACCTTTGAAAATGTGCCATGTTGTCAAGGTAGCATCCCACGAGTGTAAAATTTTATTTTGATGTGCTCAAAACTATAAGCCTGTATCATTTAGATTCTATATAGAATGTGAGGAACATTGCAGCAGTGTCTAAACAAATACCAGATATGCAAATGGGATATACCATCACATTGACTGTGGAGTGTTTTCTTTTTTTTTCTCATTTTTCAAACACACTCCAACTGCTAAAAAACATCAAGGATGGAATTGCACTTGCTTGGTGTCCTCGAAGAGGAACAAGCACTGATGACTCCGATCTTAAGCGATAAGTTTGTTGTAGTTGTTGTTGAAACAGTGAATGATAAAACAATAACTTTTAATTTGTTGCAAATTAATTTGAAATGTCATGACTTTCAGAGTATGACCTTGAGCCCTGTCAGGACCCCGGAAGACCCCACTTTGGCTGGCATGCAGGCTCGAGGTTTGGCATTGGTGACACCCTTATATTCCATTGCAACACTGGCTATCGGCTGCAGGGGGCAAAGGAGATTGCATGCCTGGGAGGTGGCCGCCGTATGTGGAGTGCCCCTCTGCCAAGGTGTGTGGGTACGTTGCATTTCTTGTTTCCTCTCCTGTTGGCCCCATTGCTGTGCCTACATGCTTTGCCCGTATTAGCTTGTTATGGATTTGACAGAAATATTCTTCCGTACTTGACAGACTTGAAGATACTGTTTTGGTGAATCAATGAAATAGAATCAAGCTAACTACATGAGGCCATAAAGACCCCCCACCCCCACCCCCATTCGGCTCTCAGTAATAGCTGACTCTTGAGATAGTATGCTGACATTTCATAGCAAAGGCACTTTGTCATTTGCTGTCTCATCACGCCCTGAATTATTTTGCGTGAAATGCGATTGCAAAGGCTGATTCCTGGCTCACCAGTTAAGTGCTGAGAGTGCGATTAACTTATACATTTTACATGTCTGTGCTGTAAACAATAGCAGAAATATCAGTGGAAGGCTTCTTCTGAAACTTCCTTGTTTAATTGGCTTCGCATTTTGAAATATTCATGTTGTATTGATAATGTGCTGCTTGGTATGAAAGCAGCAAAAAAGGAAAATCTTGATGCGCGTTATATTGTATAACTTCCCTTCCCATTTAAAGTCTTCAATCAGAATGGGTGAGTAAGCAGATTAATGATTCACTTATTTGCATCTAGCTAATTCATCTTAAAGTAAAAAGTAAGATGTTCTTCCATCAGTTTAATAAAGTGAATAACATTTTTCACTGCCAATACCCAACGATGATTCCTTTTGTGTTACTAAATCAAAAACAAGGATAAACACAATTCACTTAACATGAGTCTCCAAAACTGTTTGTTGCAAATAGAAAAAATAAAGAGTAAAACTGTGACGCAACAAAGCAAATGAAGCCCATATTGCAATCAATTTTCCACACCATTATGACGATAATCAAAACAGATCCAGTACAGAGTTATATTATAGCTCTGTTCTTAAAAAGATAGGAATTGTAAGTTTTGTTTGAGACTGTCAGAGAGGTACCAATTTAACAGTATGTGAAGTGTTCTGGTAGTGATATTCAACTGCACTGCAACATACTCAGATGTGTTTTGAAAACAGTATTTTGGTTTGGCCATTGTTGCGAGCGATACCATAACCACTGTAGAATGTGTTGTCGCATAGAACATCTAGAACTTGGTGACCACTAGAGCGCTTGCTACTTACTAAAAATACAGTTATTGTAGTGGGACACACATATGCAGGACAAAGGTGCTTCAAATTTGAACAAAAATCCATTTAGTGAAGTTAAAAAATTTGAAAAAATGTTTAAGGTCACACAACTGATATATAAAGACTTGAAAGAGGTCAGCTTTAACAACAGAAATCAAAAAAGGACTGACCTCCAGACAAAGAATCAAGGCTGCTTGCTTATCCACCTTATTCCTGCACTCCATGAGCCTTTGTGTGAAATAGGTGCGTGACTTCTGGTATAGCGAACTGGGATTTTGACATGGAAACTATTCGTGTGAGTTCACATTCTATGACAGTTGCAGACTAAAACAGCGTGGGAATGCCAGTTGTTGCAGCTTTGAAGAGCAAATATTTTAATCCCGCTTCCTGCAAATATAGCGGGGTGGGCAGATGCTGGCAAAAAAAGAGGCCATTGACAAGGTACAGTCACAACTTTGGCTACGTTCTGAACTATGTCGCTTCAGACGTGAGGCAATGAGCAATCTCAAAATCTATGAGGCGTATCAGTATCCATCCAGGAATAAAGGTGGTTGCTTTTTGATGGACAGAGTGTTATTTAGTTTCAAGAAGACGTAGGAGCCTTCCGACTGTGACACTTAATGAAAACAAGCTTCAGATCGCTTTATGTCATAAAACTGCATTCGATCATCAGCCAAATGAATGTGAGCATTTTTTGGTGATGTCAACTTCAACCGCTGCAAATATTAGAACAATCGGCCAAATATTTTGGATTTTATAAGCATGACATTGTACTCTCCAATGGCGCCCAAGACAGCTTAACTTTACAAAATATTGTGGCAATCCTTGTAATAATTTCACAGATTGACAAATACTAATATGTAGTGGCTTCCACACACATAAAAACAATACCTGATGTTCCTGTTGCACTTCATGCCACCTGGTGAACCTTATTCAGCGGCTTATCCCAATGCAAGCCGCAAGCATATTAGCACAAAGTTAAATGTGCGTGTTGCACTGCTGTGCCCTTTCACAAAATGAAAAGGAGCACAGGTGCAACGTTGAGGTGGTGGTCTTTTCAAACGAAGACTCTCAGACAATCTTTTTCTGTGATCCTCATCCCCGGGAAGGCGCTGGAAAAAGTGCGTTCATCACCGCATTTTCTCCTCCTCGTCTGGGGAGCCAGTTCAAAACATTGCTCTTGTGGTCACAGATTCAACTTCTTCTACTTTTTTTTTACAACTGCCAACAGTGCAGCAGGTTTTCAAGCCAGACAAGACATTTTTCAATGCAATGGTATCTTATGATCACTTAGAAAAGGGAGTGAAAAAAAAATCAGTGAAATGAAAGTCGCTGTAAGCAAATTCTTACTACAAGTGTCTTACTGGTCGTCGCTCACAAAGTCGTTTCACCATGAGAGCCCTCAGGAATGAGGTGGATACAATGGCGGACTAACCTAAATGAACACAAGAGGGAGATATGACAACAAATACAACAAAATCACTAAGCATACAAAGCGAAATAAATATAACATAGCACCAAATGATAAGTGGATGCTAAGGTGCATTCAAACTAGATTAACAGAAACAAGACACCATTAAATTAGGTGCCAGGCAGTGGTGGTAGAGTTATCCACCAGTTATGTTGCCATAATATCTTTTGATTTTTGATTTAATCATGTGTTTGTTTGTTTGTTTTCAGCGGAATGTGGATCAACAGTCTCCAAAAATGAGGGTGTTCTTTTGTCGCCAAACTACCCATTTCCATATGACAACAGCCATGAATGTGTCTACAGTATTCATGTTCAAAGAGGGAAAGGCATCAACATTACCGCCAGCATGTTTCAACTTGCACAAGGTGACATCCTCAAGGTAAAGGCACAAGTTGCCGCTCTGTTTTGACAAACACACACACACACACAAAAAAAAACCCTAACCAGAGCCGTTTGTGTCATTTTTTCAAAATGAATAGAAACAGGTTTGGGGCTGAAAAATGGGAAAAGGAATTGTGTGCAGAGAGAAAGATACTTTGCCTTAGAAGTCATAGCATGACAAGATGAGTCGAATAAATGATGCAAGTAACCCTCTATCTCAGCTGGAGCTCAGTCTTTGTAGTGCAGATGTATAATGGTGCGATCAATAGCACATGTCATCACACCGTCTTTGTCTCTCATCATGCATTTATGTCGATGACATTTCCTTCCTGTTCGTTTATGATAATTTTATTTTGGATGGATACCCAACAGTAGCTCAAAGGAAGAAACCGATTTTTATTTTCTCATAGATTCCAGTCAGGAAACACAATGGGAATACTTACATAAATAATACCTGTCAATGAAAAATAAAGTTCCTCAAATTGGGATTTGCAATTATGAAGAAGTTGCAATTGTCTCGCAGATAATTCACTGCTTGTAACCTCTAATTGAACTTGTGTACTGTACTGCAATACTGTTTGACGTTATGCATTCTACCATCTGAATTGGAATTTAACCACCAATTATTTGCAGTATAAAATAAGAGGACCTTTGGTCTGAATTTTCACACTTCGTATAGGACATTGATTTGCTGTGCAATTGCAGTCTTTACAGTGCCAAGAGCTTCCACTAATTGTGTCCCCCGTTTCGGTTTCCTCTGACTAGGTGTATGATGGGAAAGATGGTGCAGCTCCACTCCTCAGCACATACACGGGCACATCCATGCAAGGTCTGTCATTGACCAGCACTTCCAATTATATGTGGCTGGAATTCTACTCTGACCAGGATGGCACAGCAGCAGGTTTTCACTTCAAATACCAAAGTAAGTTACTGTCCATCTCCTTGGTTTAAGATGCTGCACAAGCTTTGCCCATGGATTGACTGATGTACATTATACCTTCGTGAAGAACAAGCTGTTAATTTATCCCAACCTTCATCGCTGTGTCTTGAATAGTCAAGCATTTTTGCACAGCATGATGCATTCCAAACGCCAAGTGTTTTTTTTTTCTACCATCCCTCCCGCATGCATTCTAAGCATTTACTATCTAACCTTCCGTTGCTCTTTATTCACGCAATAAAACTCATTCCTTCCAAAAGGTACATCGTAGGCCAGATGAATAATTGATGAAATTGACATTTTAGTTTGCAGGGGTGTTTTGAAGATAGCATGCATGTATTCTCATTGTGGTGAGGTAAATGTTGGGCTAATGCAAACTGCGGGCCGGTAATCGATGAGATGTATTCCTCTTGCTAATTAATTTGCTGACTGGGCATAGGTGTTGTAATTGTTTCCAATGTATTGCCTCCACAAATAAATGGCACAGTATTATTTTGTGTTCCAACTTAAAGCTATTTTCCCGTTTAAGTCAGTATTTGTCTGTCTTCACGGTTACAGGACATTGTAAATTATCTGATAAATTGACTAGAAATGGCACGACTGTACAGTAAATTATGAAATTAAGATCGGAACTCTGATTAGTTTTCATTATAACACTAATACGTTCTGTAAATTGAGGCATGAAGGGTTGATTTACTTTGTACTGTATTTTAGGGGTGTGGCATAGCTAGTGAGCTAACTGCATGCTGTAGTGGTATTAATTGGCCAGGCAATTATAACTTAGTGAAGGTAAACGCCAAGAGACAGGATGTTTTTGTTCCATACTGACCTAGGATGTCAAACGCCCGGCGATTGTAACCTAAGGTGTGTCAAGAGTGGATTTGTTCTGATAATGGGGTCTTAAATGAGTGTAGACCAACAATCTTAAACATTAAACTTGTTCAATATTTACTGGTAAAAAATGTGTTTGGGGCCATCCATCGTCTCCGTTAGTCATTTGACTCCGCGGACAATGGCCTGAACAGAATGTAGCCGATCAAAGAGGTAAGAGGTGGCCTGATTGATGAACTATACATATATATA